>NW_020955222.1:973612-1093014 GCF_003031625.1 Empidonax traillii
AAAAAAAAAAAAAAGCCAATTAGATCCAATATGACTCTTACTGGTTTTTTTTAAAGTACGATGCTAATTGAGTATCAAAAGTGTTATAATTCTTTTCATGTGAAATATCCCACAAATATTTCTAAGTATTCTTTTCATACTTCCTATGAAATAGAATTCTGCAACACTTCAATAATGGGAGGAAGCAAACACAATCTTTTTTTCATTCTTAAGCAGTAGCTCCCATACCTTTCCTAGCTTATCTAATCACATAAATCACGTCACTTCAAACAACAGTTCCTCTAACTTTATGCCTATGATTCAATCCAAAGATACTGCTGGCTTGTGCAATAGATAGCACTAATAATAATGAACATAACCCCACCACTATTTGCTTAAAAAAAAATTATATTACCATCCTTACATAGTGCCAGTTTATTACAGTTAACAATTGGTTATCTTACATGTACCTTTGAATCAAAACTGTATGTTACAATATCAGAGTTGAAACTCATAATGAAAACACATGAAAGCTTGTAGAACCATGAAAGAAATTTTGAGGCAGAGATGTAAGTGTAATAGTGTTCAAGAGTAACTACCATTTGCCATTCAAAGGGGATTTATTTTGAGAAGATGGAAACTGGTGACTTGTCACTATATAACATGGCCTCCATCTTTCATAATTTTAGCATATTAATATAGAGACTAAGGAAAAAGAAAGTCCCGAATACTCATGACAGGGCCGAATCTATTAAGTTTTTATCCTTTAATCATTTAAGAATTTACTACTTGTCAGTGTTCAAATGTAAATTGCAAATGACATTGTTTACACATTTTTAAGTTTCTCTTGAATCTATACTTTGTACTTGCTTTTTTTACTTGCCAACTTGCAAGCTACCTTTGAAAAAAAAAATCTGTCAAAAATCAGAGAAAACTGCCAAACACTGCAGACAAACTAATGCACTTTGGAAGGTAAAGCTATTGCTGCTATGCTGTTATTTACATATAAAAAAATGTAAATAGACTTTAAGAAAATGTGAACCATAGCACCAAATAAACCTTAAAACAAATCACGCTATCTAATAAGTCTACACTTCGCCAGCCTACCCCATCAAACTTAAAACGAACTGCCTATAAATGCCCCAGGACAGAAATTCCTTTCAAACATTCTGGGAAATGTGATAATCTGAGAACTGATGTAAAAAATGCCTAACTGAAAACTTATGTTACTGTCTCCCTACCGGGACAGCAAGTGTGCTCCCTTCTCTCCCTGAGAAGGGACACCTCTCAAGGTTTCTCCTTGAGGTTGAGAGATTCCTTGCCACAGTATGTTCTCAGTAACTGACAACACCATGCTGAACTTTGACATCTTATCTAAGTGATACAAAGGAGTGATTGTGTACATATAATCCTTTAGACATAAACATTGACCAAGTCTGGGACTAGAATTAGGTCTGGCTGCACCTAGAGTTCTCTTTGAGAGGAGTTTAGAAAGCAAGCGGGTCCTTTCTGAACCTGATGACCCAATAGGACAGTCTCCCTGACAGTTTTATTTGTTTCTGCCCTCCATTATGTAAATAGTCAAGTGTACTTTGACATTAAATCTTGTGAAACCACCATCACATTTACCAATGAATTTTAGCAATTCACTCTTTTATATCAATAGAATACACTGATGCTTCACTCATATGAGTGAAGAGCATCACTCCATTTGCAACATGGATGAAGGGCAATTATTTTTTTTGTTTACTGGACTTTTTTCTTTATTCTTCTTTCCCCCTCTCCCCCAGTTGTTTCCAGGGGTTATTGGTTAATTTTTTGAAAAGTCTTAAGTTATTATCAGAATACAAATGCTTTGTTGGCAATAAAGACTTGTTGAAAAGCAGCAACTTTTTCCATTTCTTTACTTCACAATGACTAAAAAATTTGTCTTTCATCAGCTTATGCTGAGCATATTGGCTTGCTCTCAACTGAATCAATATCCTGATATGACCTTCTCACATCCAGCTAGCTAGAGCATCACAGAACTTAAATCCAAGACAGTTTCTACATATTGCTACAAAACCATAGTTTATAAAATGCGTCAAAATGACTTCAGCTGTGATCTGAATTTTTTTTTTCTTTTTTTTTTGAGTGCAACGGAAAGGAAAAGATGGAGTCTTACAAACATCTAGGTTTTCCTGTGGTCTCACACAACTCTACTGTGCACTAATTTTGGGGCGAAAAAACCCAAAAGCGAGCAGAAAGCTTGACCAAGCAAAAATGATAGACTTAAGTGGGGGATAAACACACTTCAGAACAAAATCTCAGATGTGTATATTAAAAGAACAAATCAACCAGCAAACTATAGTCAAGTTGTATAGAGACAATTTAGCTACTATTTTTGATAATAAAGCATCTATGATAATTTTTCATTGTAACACAACAGAATTTTAGTATTTTTTATCTGAGTCACCTTCTAGTAGAGTAAGAGGAAACCAGTATGTTTCTGTAGCTTCTTATGTCATGGCAACATAAAATATAATTGTTTCCCTGTTTCCAATATGTATTCTCCTACTCCAGCAAAAACTTGAAAACTCATAAAATTTAAACTGGTTCTCAGCACTAAGGCTCAGATTACTTTTCAGGTGAATTTGCTATATAAAGCTAATAGGTTCCAGAAAAAAAATGTATATCAAAAGAACACTGTCAAAGCTGAATTCTGTTTAAAATGCACAGGGAAATACTACATCAGTCTAACATGGAAAACACTTTTAATAATGTAAGTATCCTACTAAAGTTAAAAACATTTTTAAAAATTTAAATAATTATACCTGCAGCTTTCTGAGAGCTGAAGTGGAGAGTAAGGGATAAAACCTACTTTTGAAAAAAACTAATTTTGAAAAGTTTAAAAATGCTTGACACAGAGCTTGGACTGAAAAAATGAATCAACATGCAAATAATACCTTTTTCCTATTGCGTATGTTAATTGTTTGCAATGAATCAAGTTTATTGCCAATAATATTGTTCAAGATTTTCTTTTCTTAAAACTTTTTCTCTTATCAGTAACCAGAAAAATTACTACAGTGAGAATATAGTTGATACAAGATTGCTACAGGCAGTAATGTAAAGTAAGTCACATTTTTGTTGAAATGCTGGAATTCCACCATGAGTAGTTCCCAGATGCTAGGGCTCTCACACAAGGTCACATGGAAGTGACTCTTCATCCCCAGCTGCACAGTATTGAAATGCCTGAAGGGAAAGCCAGTGCTGCCCTGCAAGAGCATGGTACAGCAGGCACTGCCTGTTTGCACAGATCAGGTCTGACCTGCTCACAGCAAAGTCCTGAGCCTGTTTCAAGCATGTGCCAGCATGGGTAATAATGGTCTTCCATGAACTTCACCACAGAAGTTAAGTAAAAGCTACAAAACCCACCACATGCACATCATGAAAGACACTGCACCCTAAGAAAGACACTGCACCCTAAGAAATACTCTGCACCCCAAGAAAAACTGAAGATCAGCAATAAAAAAGTTTGTTCATTTGGACAAAAGAAAAACTAGAATTGCACTAGGCAGTTCATGAGACTGCCGCTAAATGTATTTATTTAATCAAGCAGCTTTACTCCTCTTATGGTCTCAGACAATCACAAGGACTTTCACAAGCTTGACATTTTATTTGATAGTAGCTAATCTCCAGTCTATCTGTGAGGTGAGCATAATTTACAGGCAACAGATAAAAACCACACTTTCTGTAAATGGGTTCATGGAGCAGGAGGTCAGGAAATGGCATACAGTGTTCACTTGAGTTCGTCAGAAAAAAAGACTAAACCAAAATGCCAACTTCCACTGGTATCACTCAGCTGAAATAAGCATAAAAGATGGACCTCTAACTGTATGCTAGAAACTTATTCCCTTAAAGAATCATGTGTGACATGTTTGGAGGAGCATATGATCAAGATCATTGTCATTTCACACTGAAGGTATGAAAAAAAGTAATTTTTTAAATTGCAGTAAAGGTTTACAGATATTTAATATTCTTCTTTTAGGTGGTATATTTTTATAGTCAAGATACCTTTTTTAATTAAAAAGTTAATAAATTATCCCAAATCTAGTATATCACCATGAATTACCAATACTGATTAACAACATACTGAAAACTTTAGCATAATATGCATCGTCAGCCATATCTACTTAAAGACTGTGGCACTCAAGTACCAGTAAGAGCATAAATATCTCTTTTGCTGTAGTGTTGCTGTAGGGAAACAACTGGCAAACCAGTTGAAAGCACTGCAAAATTAATCCTAGGTTTTTTTACTGCAAATATTTTATCGGTCAATAAACAATTCAGGGAAATTTGGAACTAGCCATGAAAAGATTAAAAAAGGAAGGTTTGTTTCCACTCCAAAAAATTAAAGGTGGATCCTAGAGGTAGGAAAACATCCTGTTTTTTAGATGAAGTTTAAGATAGAGTTTTCTACATAAATTACTGGCACTAATAACTTACAATTCCCACCCACAGCACTGAAGTACACCTATGATTTTAAAGATATCTGTCCAGACCAGGCCTGTTCTGAAAGTATCCTCGTGGTATGGGGACTTCCATAAAGAATCCATTACTCTTTCTTTCAAACATCTCCATCACCTACACAGAAGTACCATGGAAGTTTAATAGTGATAAAATTTTATTTTCTTGTGTAGATACCACTTTGAAGTTTTGGGGTTAAAAGTTACTCAGTCTTCTGAAGTCAACAGTTTCTTGTGAAGAAAAGGACTTTCTAAAAGGCGCAAATGACCCGCATGCCATCCCCTTATGTCTCACAACACCCCTCTTGCAAATATGTGCTACCTTATCACAGATTTAACATCAGCTAATACAAGTAGCACCTCAACTATAGTTTCAGCAGCAGAGACTGGTAGATCACTTCCAGCTTTTCCTTCCTGCCCAGCTATGAAGCAGCACAGCAGTACTAATGCTGAGCTCTTTTTATTCTTTGGTCTACAGCTCTTTGGCTACCACAGTAGCCTTTGTATGAAACAAACTTTTCCAAGCTGTGCTGACAGACACAGAGGAGCAACTCACAGCAACTGATTTCAGAATGATTAGAGAAAACAGTCTTTCTAAAGGAAACACATTTAATGATAATTATCTTGTCTGACACCTCGTGTTTACAAATAAAACACTCAAAATTATTTTTAATAACCTTTAAAGCTCCTGGAGGACACCTAACTGGCAGAGACTGAAAGGAAAGCACTCATTAAAACCTTATCAGGTACCTAATCTAAACATTTTTGCATCATTAGCTCAGATGCATCATTAGCTAATCCCTGTCTGACAGCAGGTCAGTTGTGGTTTAATCTGGTGTGTTTGTTGAGATGAGGTGTGAATAAACAGGCTAAGAACTGGACAGATATAAAGAGGGCAAGGCAATGCTCTAGTAGAAAAAAACCAGCAAGTGCTCTGCTTCTGT
Source organism: Empidonax traillii (assembly GCF_003031625.1). Lineage (NCBI taxonomy): Eukaryota > Metazoa > Chordata > Aves > Passeriformes > Tyrannidae > Empidonax > Empidonax traillii. The sequence continues at coordinate 979,041 of NW_020955222.1, forward strand.
TCCAAGCATGGGGTGCAGGACTGCTTTTAGAATTGATTCCTATCTGTTGCTGGCAACTACATAATATTTTTCAGGGTAAAAAAAATTCCATATAAAAGTGACCTCTTGCTCTGATTTTTTCTGACTGCAAGGCTGTTCCAATTTCTCATTTTTCCAGTAGTAGGAACTTTCTGCTAACATACATTATTTCTTGCCAGCTCTTACATCAAAAAAAATGCTTAAACTAGGGAAGAACAAAGTAGTTTAAAAAATGTTCTAGAAGTGAAAAGCTCATTTTCAAAATACTAAGGCCTGAAGCATTAAGCATTTTTCAGTGACAATTTCCACACTGTTCTTCCCCCCCCCCCCCGCAAAAAAAAATTAGAAATTGTCTTCAGAATTAGGAAAATTTAGACTCGCAGTTGTCAGCATTAGTGGCCAACATTAATTTTGCTCTTTCTTAACACTTAAATTTGTTCTTTTAACAAAATGCTTTGTCTCATAAGAAAAATACACAGAACCATGCAAACTTGGATAAAACATATGCAGACAGCTTGCAACAACTTATGCAATCACAACTCAGTTGTTTACCAAGATCACAATGCTTGACTGTGTATTAATAAGAGTTTTAATAACTGATTTCTGGAGTGTTCCAAAGAAAAGTTTAAAAACTTGTCATTTGACTGATTTGACTCACCCGTCTTTAAAAACTATCCTTTAATTGAAATTGCTTGAAAAGCTGTTAAAAACCATCAACAAACTTTGTTACAAATAGTTTTATCTGTCTTTCTCTTTTTCTTCTCGCAAGGCACCCCCCAAAACCTCTGAAAAGTTTATTTCAATCATCTTCTGTTGGTTTTGTTGGTTGTTTTTTGTTTGGTTGTTTTTTTTTTAAATGCCTCACTAGGAAGTTTTCCTTGGCTTTTCACACATATTGCCAACTAGACACAGTGAGGTGTTTGTTTTGCAAAACACCTCACCTTATTTTGAAAAAGAACATGGTTTTCAGACAGGTATATAAGGAAAACAAAACCAGTCCTTTGCAAGCCTCAGATACAGCAATGACTCCACATGTGACACTCGTGTAGTGGGCTTGTCAGAAATTAGTCACTCCATAGTGACAAGATTACCAAGGTCTCAATATCTCAACTTCAAGTCTCGGCCTCAGGCTCAAGGCTCCTCTCCCTCAGACACACACAAAGAGCTTAATCACATCAGTTGGCATCTTACCCTCAACTGAGCATGAGTTGCTAGAACTGAGTACGGATACTTCAGACATTCACTGCATCTTTCCCTCGGGAAGGAGTCACATACCCAAATCAGCACCTCATGTTTTCCATTAAACCATAGCTTTTCATCTTCTCTCACAGCTCTGGAACTTGGATAAGTTCCCTCATGAGACATCTGCTCTTTTTCTGGCTCTCACCACTGCTGTCCCAGTAGCTCCTACATACAGCCTTGCAGCAAGGGCAGCCACTGCCCCAGGAGACTTCACTGTCCTGGCAGAAAGCTGATGTTCACCCAGCAGGGTTTCTGCAGAGTCCATTTCAGTTTCTCTTAGACACCCTATCTCAGAACAGGAATTTCCACTCAGGAGAGGAAAAATTATACGGGATATACTAGTTTTCTTTAGCAAATGGGAATGGAAATGGTCTTATGACAACTACTCGGGCAAGATAAACAAATGCAATTAATTAACTTCTCTCACACCTAAACTAAACTATCTAAAACACTAGAAACCACCAGGTTGAACACTGCAGGCCAAAGAAAAGACAATTTTCTTCAGCAAAACCTGCTGTAGCTTTCAGGGTATCAGAAACCATTGAAGGCAATGCTCATGAGCATTGAACAACTGCTAGAAATCCTGAATTTATCACTTGTTACCAAGTTCCTCCTACAATAAACAAATCTTTGAGTCCTGAAGATAGTTGCCAACTCTGTATCCCAAGACATTCCTTCATTTACCAATGCAACTACAAGCTAAGAGTCAAGTTAGCTTTTTTTTAACACACACACATACATCTTTGTATAGAAGCCCTTTCAGTAAAAAGTCTGCCCAGCTTTCAACAGGATCTGAAGTTCAGGATCAAGATTTCCTGTCAAGTTCCAGAACTCTGAAAAGTGCCTCCCTCATCCCAAGAGGTGTCATACCTGAGCCAGATGTGACTTAGCTATCTCAGACAAAATACATTTTTTTGCTTAGATAGTGTGGAGTTGTACTTAACAATGACAGAAAAGGGAGCACCTTTAGCCTAGTGTTAATTATGGAAAACAGTCTTAAGCTGTGTTATCTTCTGTTCCATATGACTGCTTAGAGCCCTTAGGCCCTTTTTTCACTATTCCAGGCTTGGCTTTGACTAGAAATTCCATTTTGGACCAGAGAGAACACTTCCCATCAAGTCTGGTATGTACATTCCTAAAAAGGAGGGCTGGTTTCAACTAATTAACATTCTCTAACGGAACAGCTATTTCACCAGAGGATTCATGATCAGCTCTAATTTGACTTATAAGTAATTATTAGAGCAGCATGACAGCAATTACATTAGCTGTGAAAAGAGGGCAGTAAATTAGAGATTGATCAGCAAAAGCTGACAAGAGCTGGCAGGGCTTGAAAGTTGCTGCTTCATGTTGCATTTTCCAGAAGACGATGACTTGGAAGAAAGGGCTGCTCTGATACCAGTCTCCACTCTGTTTCTTGCACAGCCCTTAAGTGGGACAAAAGGAAGAATTATTTTCAGACAAGAGAGTAAACAAGTATGATTTCAGCGACCTTTTCCTCATGCTTTATTTTGGGCTAAGGCACCTCAAGAGACAGTTTTTTCACAGAAAAGCTATACTGGATTTCTAAAATAGTCAAGTTCAGAAGTTCACAGAGGATATGCAGTTTGGTTGTTAGACTAAAGATGTTTCTTTCCTTTATATTCTCTATCATGCAAGCAGTTATCCTCAAATCCAAGTCAATGCCCTACTTGAGTCAAGCATAAAAAATGTGGCAGGACTAAACATTACCCTTATTCAGCAAGTCTTTGGGCAACTGTCACACAAGAAGCTCCACAGCCTATGTTTACTTTTTCTACTACTGAAAAAGCTCAGGCTCAACACACGTCAGAGCCTGAATTAAGAATCACAGTAATAATCACAAGACCATTAGGCATTTTCTTAACCCTAAATTAGCAGAACAGTAAGCTTTCAAAATACTATTTTTCCATACAAAATCTGATTAAAAGTGTCTATAAGCAAGTTGTTGCTCTTAGAAAAGAAACAGAGATACTGAAAAATAATCTAATAAAGCCCTGTCAACCGTTCTCTGCCTACTATCTGCTAAATCAAATCAGAACTGAGAAATCCAAGGTTCTTAAAGAATCAAAACTTTTATCATTCACATTGCAGGTGTATACTGAACACGAACTGAGAAGGGAATGATTGCTAGACCTGTATCATTCCCTGCATTAGCAGAGGTCAGAGAAACTCTTCTTTTTTTTATCCGACTAAACCTAAGATGCACCTAGCTCTTTTAAGAACTTCATTCTAAAATAAATATTTCATCTTTAAAAATAAAAAGGGGGGTGGGGAACTGATAAAAGCAACTGCTGTATCAGAGAGCAAGGAAAAAAACCTCAAATCTGAAGTTTTGCTGTATCTAAAAAGTACATAGATAAGTAGTTTTTTGAAGTCATTCCTTCATATTTTTGTCATTATGTGTCTTGCAGGAATTCTTATGTTACGTTATAAACAAGAACTCCTAATTGCAGACTTTCTAATTGCTGTTCCACATTCTAAAAACTGTTTTCTTAGATCTTTTGTAGAAGCAATAGACCACACACTGTAGAAATGTGCATTCAGATAAAAACACAGCATAAACATTCTGAGAATATGTGGATTTTTTTCTTTCCTGCAAAACTAGGTAAGTACTCTTGTATGAAACACGCTAGTTTTCTTTAGAAATAAAGCTATGAAAATCTCAAAAAAATCGAATGCAATGGGTGATCTACAACAAATCACAAGCATAGAGGTACACTTTTCTGGATGGATAATGCGGCTTACAGAAAAAAACCTGGAGGCTTAAGACGTAAATCAGTCAAATGAGAAGTGAGGTACAATATAACTCCACAGAAATAGGCAAACTAAGGTCAGCAGCCCACAAGTTAGACCGAGATTTTGAAATGGTAGTTTAGTTTTAAAATTCAGGGCTACTTAACCTATGAGAGAATAGTAGCTAATGAAAATTACCTCAGACATTTACTTACATGGCTTTAAAACCATCAAGCCTAGTCCCAGCACAAATTAAGCTGAAGAGGTATGGGCTCTTGTCTCAGCAGTGGTCAGAGAGTGGTCCAAAGATAATTTACTACTAGCATTTTACTTATACATGGGTGAAGGCAAGATGAGGCAGACGAGAAATTTCCTAGATCAAATACTGTTAAATGTCTTGCGATTTTACTGAAAGATTAATCTTTTGCTTTTTAACTAGTAGAATTATTTTGGTCTGTAGCTGGTGGTGACCTCACATTTTGCACCAAACTTTAGTTGGTAAACAACCACAAAAAATTCTATAATGATAAATGGATTCAAATGCCAAAGATGACATGACAAACTGGGGCCTGCTCCAAAGTACGAGTTTGCAAGAGAGGCATTATGGCCTAATAAATTTATTTGAATCACTATAGAGCACAGGAGGGTCAATCTGATCAATCTGATTTCATGTTACTTTAAAAAAAAAATATTTTTCCATGGCTCTAGCACTTTCTCCATCTTCTGTACAAGTGTCATCTATGCACACACACTAAGGTTGCATTAAGAAAGTTTGTCAATATGGACTTTTCAACTAATCCAAATTCCTTGAAATGTGAAAGATACTAGCAACCCGGGAACTTGGCCAGGTCAAGCATCTGCAACTACTGAACACAGCCTACTTTCAATACCAAGCTCTTAAGCTGTTTCCTGAAACAGGATGCATTTGTATACATAGTGATTGTATATTTATTTTACTACAAAAATGGCTATCAAAAAAAAAAAAAAAAAAAAAAAAAAAAAAAAGAAAAATCCCACCCTTCCATACTTAGGGCAACTCCATGTGCATTTCTTTCAGAGACTTAATGACATGATAGGAATAGCTAAAAAACCAAAAAATACACAAAATGTAAAGTCAGGACAAAATTTTAATTCTAAGCGTAAATAATTCAAAGAATCACTATTTTCATGTTTTCTTACCAGATGTTTGCTCTTCTACCTTAAAATAAATATGCAACAAAATGGCTGCTTCCTTTCCTGGCTGATACACTATAGGCACTAAACACAAAACTGACATTGTAATCTTGCAGTACACTCTTCATAATTTCTGGCTTAAAATGGAGTAAGTGGAACCAATTTGGTCTGGTAAAACAGCAATCCATTCCACAACCAAAGAACAGTTTGATTTGCCTCTCAGTTTGTTGAGAAATAAACTGTGAATTTGTGGTGTACTACAAATTCGAACGTAAGTCCATTTGTTTCAAATTGCAACAAATTGGCACTACGTATACCAGTTTATAAAGAAATTAATGACTTTGTTTAGACATTATGAGTTTATTTAGGCCCATAATTTGCTGCACGTAAGTAGTATTTATTGAAGATCAGTTTTTCTCCTTCAGATGCTCTTTACATTTAACCCTATATAGCAGGAATCAGGGTGCTTTCTAAATGGTAAAGTGTATAACCAGTGTAGATAAATTTTTAAAAGAAAAAAGAAGTTAATTTAACCAGTCTTAACTGCTGAAGGAAATCTACCTGAGCGTTCTATGACTTGTAGCACCCAACACCATTCAAGACAAAAATGTAAAGCTCAAATAACAGAATTTTGGTGTGCAAGCTGACTGTAAACAATTGTCTCAATGGGCTTGCTTGTCTTTGAAGAAAGAAGAATCACAGGGCTATACCTCTAATATAAGTTCTGATCATGAATTCTTTAAGACCGTGTGGATGGTGAAAAAAGGGAAGTGGCTTTTAACTCAAAAGTACTTCTCTATCAGTTTAGGTTGAGTTTTCAGCTAACATGGGACTACCCTTAAAAATGCTTTCCTAAAACTATTATACCCAGACTAAGAATTTCAGTGGTTTTATTTTTTAAAGTTCCACTATTATGTCCCTTTCCATGTTTCGGAAGTCTTCCATGGTTCCTGTTCTCCACCTTCCACCACATTTAAAAAAGGAATGCTTATTTACACATAGAAGCCACATCATCAAACACTGGTTTGAAACAATTTCTTCACAGGTTACGTCTGAATCTGACAGAAATTTCAGCTTCCTCAGCCTAAGATTTATTGCCTAGTGAAGAAACAAAACTCTCTGTGGTTCTCCATACTTTGACCAGATCTAATAACTGAAGAGGTAATTTTGACTTTTACAGTTGCCATTACCTTAGAATGAAGTCTGATTTATAATTTCATAATCTTAATTTCTGCATCACATCTTATGTATGTTTTTAAAGAGGTATCTAAATAGAAATATACCAGATTATGACATTAACTAAAGTCAAAAGATTCCTCATGAAAACCAGGGTCCCGATATTATAAGGCTTTTCATACACTTTCTCAGAACTGGGTGCTAAATAATGCCAATTTAGCAGAATACAGTCAATGACACCTTGTTAGCCTTTACAACAATCTCACAAGGTAACAGGATTCAAAAAGGTAACTAAAATGGGTGACTAACAGTCACCATTTGTCTTGCATCTAGTATCACATTAGGGGAAAACTTAAAGGGTCTGATTTCAGAAAGACCGCTTCAAGTGTTTCACAGAAATATTTAAGCGGTTAGACTCATAATGCCCTACGAAATGATGCTGACCCCATTCCTTTGACACATCCTAGGAAGAACAGCAACTTCCTAAGAAGATCGAGCACAGTTTTGATAGATCTTGCATGAAGAAGTTTACATTTGTCTTTCAATAGTCTTTTCAAGCACTTGAACAGAAATAGTCTGACATGAATTTCTCCCTCTTAGTTTATTATTTTTTCATACATATTTCACCAGGCTACCAGTCTGCCTTTATATACAGACTAAGCAGCTTTGGGGAGCCAAATTAGTTTCTTATACTGCTGGAGGTTTGTGATGTAACTTGCAAAAACCAGTCAGCTTCAACACATACCAAAACTTATTACAGAACAGTATCAAGAAGTGTGCTCAGCAGAGCTACATACTTTTTGTGTATACTAACTTATAATTACATGCCATGGAACATCTGCACACAGTATTTAGGAAGGAAGTGCCTTCAATGTCATTTCAGCATGACACGGAAAAGAAACTGTGGAATGAAGTCAGTGTCATCAATCCTCTTCAGAGCTAGACAAATCTTCCTGGTCAGAGAGCTCAGCCACAGGAAAGCGCAGGATGGCTGCCACCCCTGTCAGCTGGCCAAGCTGCTCTCCAGACACGTGAAGGCTGGAGAAAATGCGCACTGTGCCCATGTTCTCCCGCACGCTGTCTACCAACTTAACGTATCGGGCACGGGTAGCCACATCCTGGTGCCGGAAAAGCTCATCACTGATCAGCAGGGTATCAATGGCCATGGCTTCATTGGCCTTTTCCACATGTTTCAGGCCATAAAAAGCCCGGTCAGGCTCGTGCTGCAGCATTTTATAGAAGTCATCTAAGGCTCTGACCTCACCAGCTGCCTTAGTGTCGGAAAGGCGGCTGGTTACGGTTGGGTCACAGAGTGCTTCCTTCAAAGCGTATTTATGTCCTGAGGAAGAGTGGACCTGGAGTGAAAACAAAGTCAGAGGTTTGGTGTTTTCAAAGAGAAAGGACCATTTTCTAGATTATCCAATCACAAATATCTTCCACTATAAATAACAATAACCTTGACAGTTATTTGAGGAAGTAACCTCCTTCTTGAAACTTTCTTTTCTTAAAGGATCTCTCCTGCAACCCAGAACCCACACCAAATCCCTTAAATTGCACTTCAAGAAGAGCAAAAGAAAAGGGTTTCACTTACTCAAAGACTGGATTAAATATGCCCCCCTCAAGGGAGGATTACTTGAAACTACTAAGAAACTGAGACCTGAGCCTCTCTCTTTTAAAGCATTCCAGAAGAGGCCTCTTAAGACTGCAGAGATTTAGTGCAAAGGCATTGAGTCTTGCACAGCTATTATGCTTGCAAAGTTGTGAAGTACACTGAAACTTCTCACACATACTATTACCTTTATACTACAAGCGCAAAAGGCTTCTTGGAGCACTGGGTCTTCTAACGCTGGGAACATTAAGTACTGGAACACACTTCACTCACCCTGCCTCCAGCCTTTTGCAAGTACAGATTACAGGCCCACTCTAACTTAAAAATTATACATGTAACCTTATAAAGACTCATTTTAAGCCCCAAATTTGTCCACTTCAGTAAAAGGTCAAAACTCCCACCCACTCAATCAATGAGATGACGAAGAAATAAGAAAAAATGCCATGATCTGCATAACCTTCAAGACTAACAACAAAATTAACTAACTTATACCACTTCCGCGTACTTTTTAAAAAAACATCTCTAGAAAGCTGTTATTAAAGGTGCACGCTATACAGCATGACAGAGTAATAGTACAGTCAAATATTTTCCAATCTGTACTTCAAACTTCACACCATTTATATTCATATAAATACACCTTCATAGGGAGTTTGATATATTTAATACATTCCCTAGTCCACATTAAGGTATCCTAGGAGGGAACCATCCCTGTATCACGCATAACTACCTTACAGTTCAAGAGGCATGAGAATAGTTTCCTTATGATGCTCAGTAAGAAATTTGTCTAGTAAGTGACTTATTTCCCATGTGACTACGTTTTACTATCACAGACAGACAACTCTCAAGCCACTGCTTAGCACCTTACCTGTAGGAACTTGGACCTGTTCTCCAGCAGAAGTTTATTGTCAGTCTTGACTGCCTGCTGGAACATGTAGTCACAGAACTGCTCCCGCACGAAGCCCGGGCTTGCCACCAGCACGCACTTCACCACCTCGAAGTTGATGTGCCGCTGGATGGCCTGCACCACCTGCTCGTAGAATCTCTCCAGGGCGCGGTCGTGCTGGCTGCAGTTCCCTTTCCTCTTGCGGGGGATGTTCACCTCCACCTTGGCGCGGGTGAGTGTCATGCTGGGGGTGACCAGGCAGACGTGGGCCAGCCCCTCCTGCATGACCACGGCGGCCACGTCGGCGCTCCAGGCCGGGTCGCAGGCCTGCTCGATGCGCTCCAGCACCACGCTGTCCCACTGCTTCTTGGCCAGCGTGAACTGCCGGTTGGGCTCCAGTTCGATGGTGTGGTAGGCGCCCATCTTGACGTACTCGTTCTCCTGGATGTTGGTACCCTTGACGCGCAGCTGGCAAGCCTGCGAGTCGAAATCAATGGCCTCCACGCAGAGGGTGAGCGTGGTGCGGACGCGGTTGCTGCCCACGCTGCCCGTGGCCGACTCGGTCTGCACCTTGCGGATGGTAGAGGCGCGCAGGCTGTCCCCGACCTGCAGCAAGTTGTACGTGTGCCACATGTCCTCAGGCTCCTCGGGGATCAGCGTCACCTGCCCCGCATTGTCCTTCTCCAGGTCCTTCCTCACTAGCCTCATGCCGGCGGTGCCCGTGCCCGAAGGGGCTCCCCTCACTGTCCCGGGCTCAGGCGCGACCCCGCTCCGCCCGCTCCGCGCTCCCGCCGCCGGACCCCTGCCCAGACCGCCACAGTCCGCACGCGCGGCGACCGTCCCCAGCTCCCCGGGCGCATGCGCACACGCACCCCGCTCCCTCAGACAGGCGCCGCTGCGGCGCGCGCGTGTGCGCTTCCTCACCAGGCCGGTCACGGCCGTCGCGGCGCATGCGCGAGAGTAGCGGGAGGGCGCCTAAGCCGCGGCCAGTGCCGGGTCTCCGTTCTGAGGGGGAAACCTTGCCGAGGGAAAGGGAGAGGGAGGGGGAGGCGGCCGAGGTGCTGCGAGGGCTGCGAGCCGGGGTGCATCCCCGCGGCTGCCTCGCCGGGAGCGCGGCGGGAGCGGGTCGCGGTGGCGCTGGTCTGTCCTCTACAGCGCTTCACAGCGGCAGCAGCTCAGAACCGTGGAGGCTCCCAGCGAGGCCCCTGACATTTCACAAGAGGAGAAAAAACCTTAAAACCGGTAAAACGAAGCAGATGTGGAAAGTTGCGGGCACAGATGAAGAAAGGGACGAGCGGCACGGCCGTGGCCATCCCCTGGGCCGCGTCGGCGGGTGCCGGGGTGCCCCGGGGCGCGCAGTGCCACCCCCGCAGCTGCTTTGCCGAGCTGCGGCGGCCGGCGGTCACACAGCGAAACGAGAACTGAAATCTAAACGAAGCAAAATCTAAACCTGGACTGTTACTTGGACGCTGCTCTTAAACCGAACTTTAAAAGTTTTTGGTTAAATTTGCACGAGTCTTGACGGTTTCCTGCATCTTGGTTCAGGGACAGACGAGCACGTGTTAAACGAAGCTTGATGTTAACAAATATGAGTAACGTGCCTTGCAAAACCACAGTCCAGTTAGTTCAGTGATACTTGCAAAGAAACTGGACCTGAACAATTCCTACACAATTCAGTTTGCAGCCCAGACAAATTTAACAAGCCAGAGATGATAAAAAAACTGTTTCATTATACATTAATATTGGAGAAGAAAAGGTTATGTGAAGACCTCGAAGTAACCTTCCAGTATTTGAAGGGGGCCTACAGGGAAGCCAGAGAGGGACTTTCCATCGGGACCTATAGTGATAGGACAAGGGGTAATGGGTACGCATGAAAGAGGGGAAATTTGAGTTAGATAATTATGAAGAAATTTTTTACTATGAAGGTGGTGAGATACTGAAACAGGTTGCCCCACCCCTGGCAGTATTCAAGGCCAGGCTGGATAGAGCCTTGACCAACCTGGTCTAGTGGGAGGTGTCCCTGGACATGGCGGGGGGGTTGGGACTAGATAATCTTTAAGGTCTATTCCAACCCCTTAAAATTCTGTGATTCTAACTTCTGTAGCTTATTTTTGAAACAGCATGGCAACTAGAACAGGTACGTTAAGTTTAGAATGACTACACAGTCTGATAACAGAAAAGTATGAGGATGGCCTCCTACAGATGAGAAGGTGGAAAATTTAGAATGGTTAAAAGGAAGTTTCTGTTTTCCATTATATATTTCTTTTTTTGGAAAAAAAAAAAAACAAACCACTGTGGATTATGGAATTTGCTGAAGTGGAAAGGCTTTGGAGTCAAGGATTTAATGAGATACAAGGCTACTGTAAGCAAAAATGATCCCATATCTCCCATTATGGTGTACACATAAATTCCCCTGAAGTATCTAGCACTAGTCAGTTGTGACAGGACAGTGAACTCAGATCTGGCCCAGTAATGTGTTCCTTGTCTCTAAATTTGATTCTGGTGTACAAACAACTTTATCAGATATTACATAATAGGATTTATTTATCAGACCTCAGAGTCTCTTCCTGTGAGTACACATTCTTAACTCTTTTAGCATGAATAGTTTCACAGATGGAAGCTGGACCACCCAAGGGAATATAACATAAGCACGTGCATAAATAACTGTTTGCTTAACTTGAGCTTGTTCATACTAATAATTGTGCATTAATGTTTTAATGCAAAAACAGAGACACGCTCTGCATTCAGCTTTTCTTAAGGAGTTCCTTTCACATACCAATATAATTTCTTCTTTACATTCTTTTCAATTATAAAATCACACCTGTTGATAGCATGTTGACCTCATGCTATTATTTCAAGGAAAAACAATTGTAGTGCGTATTTACCTTCCACATTAATATTTATTTTACTTTTTATTCTTTTACTGCTGTGTATGTACAAACTTTCCTCTGCTTATTGGTTCCAGTCAGGTTTTTGCAAGCAGCCTCACGTTTTTGGAGCGATACAGTTTAGATAAAGGTTGCAAGTTGGCATCCAGTACCAACCAGTAGAAAATGTTTATTTCATGAAATCAGATGACTTGCTGCATTAAAAAATCCCACAGCAATACAAACAAACAAAAAACAACCCAAAGAAAAGAACAACTTTGAAATAAAGTTGCCACTCAAAATATTAAATTGACTGTTGTAGAGACATTTTGAGATGGGCCCTTTCTCAAATAACAAATTATAAGATTTATACAGTTATGAACAGTGATCCACAAATACTTGGTATACTTGGCAACTGTAAATATATCAGTGATATATAAATATTCAGTGATATATCCGCAACCAGCAAGACTGTTGTCAACTTACAGAGGAAAACATTTACTCGTGATGATGCTTTGCCTACTCTGGTAAAAAATACTGGATACTGCTATTTGTTAATGCCAAAGAATGAGCAGTAGAAGAAAAACATTTACAAAAATTTAAGAACCATGTAAGTTTTTAGGTTCATACTAATCTTGCTAGTGTCACAGAGAGAGAGATGTATTTGATGCTGGTAGAACAAAAACAAGTGGGTGCTTTTACCTCTACAAACAGTTTTAACATAAAAGTTCAAAATTGCATAGCCTGGTCCCATATTGATAAAAGACTGAAACTATGAATAGAACCTAACAGTTTGCAATGTATTACTTTTAAAAAACAATCTTATAGGTACTAATAATTGTAGCAATTTGTCATCCATTTCAGACATTCTTAGCACAATGCAAGATAAGAATAAAGAGATGATAGCATATCTTCACAGGGATTTTGGAGCCATCGTGTTTTTTTGACATTATTTTGAAAGCAGTTAGGACACACTATCCTATGTCTTCAAATTTTGATCAACTATTTTATCAAGATGGGTTATGTACAGATTTTAGACAAAGATAGGTCATGTGCACAGGAACCCTCTCCCCTATATTACAGCCACTTTAGCTGGACTTCAAGCAAACACTTGTAAGACTTTGCAAGTTCTGGATAAGAAAAGCTAGTGGGAAAGAATCTCAGATATAGGGAGAAATCTGCTGGGGAACATTGGATGTTATTGTTCCAAGACCAAAGGAAAATCAAAAGATAGAGATGGAAACTGGAGAAAACATCTGTTTTCATGCTTTCCCTTTATCCTGTGTCTGTCCTGAGTGTGCAGGCTCTGAACAGAGACCATTTTCTGCATACAGTTCTGTCTGTATCTATTTATCTATTATATACCTCTAGTATATCTGTTATAAAGATGAGTACAACATTACCATCACCAATAAGAAGAGAAGTCCATGAAGGAACTGGCTTTCCATAAAGCTGTAAGTGAAGAAGCATTAAGAAGTAGTGGAACCCTTTAGGCTAAGTACTTTCTTTCTCCTCATCTGTTGAAATGTGGGGCTAGAGGAAACTTCAGCAGATCCCTAGTCAAACCACTTGCCTCAGGCCAGGTAAGGTAAATACCAGCCATCCTTTACGGCTTCTCCACCAACTTCATCAGAAGTCTCAGCGAAGGGGATTATGCAGGGGTGGGATTTTTGGAAGCCTGTCCTAGCAATTTATAACTTGAAGAATAAGAAAGTTCTTCTGACTATTCCCTAAGGTTTTTGCATAGTGACTTATGCTGATTATGTTTTGTCCTTTGTTGGGAGAACCAGCTATTCATCAATCTCTTTGTAAACTTATGCAATATAGAAAGTCATGATTGAGCACTCTCACAAAACAAAGAAAACATTGACATTTAGAAGAATATTCTTAGTATAATACTTTGATAAAAAGATCTATTTTAAATGCTCAACACTTTAGCCTTAGTTTTCTTGCTCTTGGATATACTCTCTAGTCTAACTCATTTAGCCTTTCTTCATAGATCATTTTCCTTATCCTTTATCAGGCTTGTCACTTCTCTGTCTGTCTGCATCTGTTAGACTTCCTGTACTCAAGATTCTCAGAGGCCTCACCAAAACCAAGCTGAATTAAAAAAGAATAAAAATCTGTATAAATACACAAATGTACATACATCTCTATGCAACTCCTTTATTCTAGGTTGTTTTTGTCCGGTAGGGCCTGCCAGATTATTGGCCTATTTTTTTTGCTTTCTAAGGAAGAGTAGTGTGTAATTAATTTTTTAATTCCACTGTAATTCTAAAACTCATCACATTTTTATGACATTTTGACTTGTTTATGTAGGACTATGTCTCTTATTTATTTGAGTCAATTTGAATCCCATTCCTGGTATCTGTAATGTCTCCTTTTATTTCTAAGTGTATTCTATTTCACACCAACGTTTTAAAAAAGGAAAAAACCCTGCCACCACCAAAACGTAATCACCTGGCACATCTGGATGAGACCTACTTCTGAAATATCTTGCTATCTCACAAGTAAACCTTTTTGGCATTACTGGTGAATTATCTGTCAGCAGTACCAATGGCAACTTAGCAGCTCTGAAGGGAAGTTGTGGCACACTAAATTGTTGCTGCTTTACAAACCCTCCTTCTGTGAAGGAACACAAATAAAAGCACGTTTTTGAGTGTATCACTGTGTAGTAATAATAAAGACAGCTAGGAACAATGGCTAAACATAGCACACCAAAATAATACATTCAGATTTTAACATTTTCCTGTATCTGTTCTTTCTTGCACAATAAGCACAAAGGGAAGAGGTGAAAACTCTTGTTTTGCCTTTTCCCCACTTACTGCTGCCTGCATGTGGACAATTCTTATGAAATTGATTTCTTCCTCTGTACTGCTTCAGGTTCACTGTGTACTACTTGTCAGCGCAAGAGCTGCTGGGGAGTTCAGTGTCCAAGTTTGCAAGCACATGAATCCTAGGATTGCCTTAGCCTCTTTCCCACTTCTCGAATTCCCCTGTTTTCATATCCAAAACGTTACTACAGACTGATTAGCTAGGGAGATTGCTACTTGCTGTATTCATTTTTCTGAAAGCAATTAATTCCTTAACAATAAACCCCTAAAAGGAAATATTACATAGTTCATGTCTGCATGAACTCATCTTTCTGAAGTGAGTTGGGTGTAGTTAATTGCTTCCTCACTTCCCCTTTTACTACTGAGAAGTCTGAGAGCCAGAGAACAGAAAATCTACCCTAATTACAAACAAAACAAAACAAACAAACAAAAAACCCCAAACGAAAACAACCCAACAACAAAAACTCAAACCCAAACAAACTTGTGTGGGTTTTATTTTTCCAAGCTAGATTCAATTACATTATATCTTCTCAGCCATTCATCCTCATTTAGCAGCCTTCCCTTACCCCCCGGATTCTAAAATTGGTTTAGGATTAAAGTTCCCAGAGGGAAGCAAACCGAGGAAGTCCCTCACGACCTATGGCTGGCAGGCAGCTTCGGGAAGGGCATTCCTGAGGCAGAGATCGGGGATAGGGGACGCCGCCTCGCCGGTGCCAGCGCCCACTGGGTACTTTGAAGACAGCAAAGCTGCTTACGGGACCTTGGCAGGCAGAAAGGGTGCTTTGCTTACCTGTCAGCATCCAGTAGGAGGCGGCCATGCCTGGGCTCCTGCGAGCCTGGGGCCGGGAGCCCGGGCAGAGGGTCGCGGAGGCGGGAGCGGTCCTTTCGCCGGCGGAGCTGCGCTGTCGATGGAGCTCAGTGCTCTGCACCGCCCGTCCGCCTCGCCGCCGAGTTAGGCATTTCCTGTTTGTTATTCGGTCTTTACGTTTGTTTCTTCGTATCAAGAAGAATTTAGCTTCCTGCCCCCACACAACTTTCCTCCCACCCACCCCCCCAAAGACCTCTGAGCTTTGGAAACCTCCCCGAAAAACTCGCCCGGCTCTAGGATGTATAAATAAAGCCAGATCTCCCCCACTAAGCCTCCGGCTGCAGTTCTCGGAGAGCACAGCAGACCTTAAAGGGACATCTTCCCGTGCATAATTAATAAGTGTCTCCCGCCGGCCAGCCCCCCTTCCAGTAGGACAGGAGTGAGCTGGGTGTGTTACAGGGCCACCTCTCTCGCCCTGGTCAACAGGAGAAACGCGTCGTTGAGGTAGGGAGTGTGTTTGGCTGCTCAAGTTTAATTTATCTGACATCACTCCTTAAAAACGCACTCTACGGCCGGTCATTTGCGTGCGAGAGCAAGCCAGCCACCCCCTCCCCATTCTCGGCGGCTCTGGGGATACCGTAACTCTTCAGAGAGAGTACGATTTTCTCGAGTCTTTGCATCCTCCTATGCTTTGCTGCCTAGAGAAAATACCAGACAGCTGCCTTTGCCCTCGTCTGTCGAACGTTTGCATGGCATCCCTGCACCCAGAATGACTTCATTAATAGATAACTGAATAAATCGCAAAGGTAATAATCAGCCAGATTCAGGGCAGTGAGTAGGGATTTTCAGAATTTGTTGAACACTCAGGAAAAGCAAATTTGCAGGACGTTTTGAATTTACCAGAATGATGCTCAGGAGGAGTGACGTCCCTTCAGCAGTGTGAGTTCTTGCACTGGAGCTGGTGAAAAATAATTTTGTTGTTGATAAAACAAGAAAACCTATGGTCCTTCAAGTAAGAAAAAAAAAACAAAAACAAAAACAAAATACTCTATACAGATTTGGAGATTTTTGGTATTTCTAGAAAAATCCTCCCTTTTCCTTGACTTGGAGCAAAGAATTTGGTGACTAAGTGGAAGTTAGTGGAATTTTGGCAAGTTCCTCTGAGGCTGATAAACTACAGCTTTTAATCATCACTATAATAGCTGAATGCATCTCCCAGCTTTTGTCTTAATTTCATGAGAACAGTTTGGGTGCACCTTTACTTGTAGATCTTTGGAATTTTTAGAAAGCAGTGCACAATTTCAAAGCTGGTTTGAAGAGCAAAAATCCTCAGTGAAACTATTCAAGATTGAAGAAATTAAGCATGTGTAACTTTCGCTGAATGAGAATCTGAGCTCTCTTGGTACCAATTTAAAAGACTAGGCACATTTATCCAGTCAAAGGTTTTATGCATAAGATTAAAGAAAATGAAAATGGCATCCAAATTAAAAGAAGACTGAGAATATGGAAAAAAGCTGTAATTCCATTTTTGCTACTAAGTTATATTACTACTGCTGTTATTGCAAAACTGGATTTGTAGCCCAGTGTGCTATAGCCAATTATACACAGAGGTGATTTTGTAGTTTATTACGGAGCTGTAAATCTGGGTACTGGGTGGTAATCCCCAAAGAACAGCACACTCCAGTTTACAAAGCTGGGTGGGTTTTATACATTTTTTATTAATATATTCTGCCTATGGAATACCCATGGATTGCTGCATTTTCTCTTTAAAAAACCCTAATCTTTGTATTCCTTTTTTGTTACTATACTTCAACTGAATGTATATGGGGGAGTTGAGCTTGCTTTCAAATCATAGTGAAGGATTTCTTTTTGTAATGTAATGAACTATGTCAGAGGAAGAGATGGGGAACTAGGGACTTTCTCATGGACTAAAATAAGTCAAATCTCTGTGAGGTTTATGTGATATTTGGTACATAAATGGGAATGTATGTCATACAGGAGAATAAGCATCTTTAGAATAAAATGAAATGTTTCCAGTGAAGAGTTATTAATAATTTTTATGCAATTGTTCTTAGTATTATGATATATTAATTTCTTTTTGTGGTGGTGTCCTATGCATCATGCATCAGGGAATGTCGAAAGAAAGAGAAAGAAAAGATGGATTATCGGACTGAACTAGCATTTCCTAATAATTTGCACATATGCAAAAAAGTAAAATTCATTACAAACTTACAGACCACTACTTATCTTTGAATGTCAAACTAATTCAGAAAAGAAACCAACTCCTTTTCACAATCTTTGTTGCTTTGTGTGCATTAATTCAAGCAATTGCTCATAACATGTTGCTAAATGGTCTTCTTGGGGTTTAAAGTTCATACATCAGTAGTAAGGAGCACATCCACTTTAAGCAGGACTTCCTAGATGGAGTGCACTCAGGCCCAGAAGTAGTTAAGATATTAGGTAATTTTAATATAAGAAAAGAAATATTGTTAGTTTCAGTGGATTATAATAGTATGCCAAATCATTACCTACAGTGATGGATAAACCAAAAAGGTCAAGTTAGTTTAAAGAATATGGTTGTTTTGCATATTTTATATCTTTCTAATATGTCACAAAATGCTGAGGAAGGATTTTTTTCCTAGTGAAATGAATGAAATAAATAATGAAATAAATAAATGAAACATGATTTATCATTTTGAACTCTACCTCCCAACTCAGTTTCCCCAAAGTAATGTAGAATATGCATTATAGAATAAATACACTAGTAGTTCCATGGAATTGGTAGAAGTATTTATGATTAAAGATTGATTTAAAGACTTTGAAAGACTATATTTTGAAAAGATAACAAAAATTAAAAGTGTTAGAAAGACCCGATTCTTCTCCCTTCAAGAAGGTGTTCCTGAAAAAAACCAAAACAGGGGAAATGCATTCTGTCCCAAAGGTGAGGGGTGAAGTAACAGGAACCAACGTTTTTCAAATAGTTTCAAAGGCAGGCAGTCTTCCAAATAGTGTGAACATAGAGTTCATTTACATAGAACTCATTTTCTGTGGAATTATTTCTTCCTTTCTTAAAGAGGATATGAACAATTTTAATTTATTTTCATTAGGTAAAAAGGATCTCTAACCTCTAGCACAATAGAACAATGTGTAATGCAAGACTGACTTTAAATAGCCAAAAGCATGTCTAACTTACTTCCATTAAAGGAACAGTACAACATCAATAACTCTAAGAGAGATGTAGCATGTTTCTGCAATGTTCACTGTTGTTATTAGATTGCATTATGCACTGCATGGAAAATACTACAGTGTTCATATAACTTCCAAGTGAAGATTTGTCATTGACAGCTCTTATTAAAATCCTTGATGGTTTATGTTGCACTGCAGATTAGTGGAAATTTACAGTTATGTTTTTTTCTTACACTTGCTTATTCACAGTTTCCAAGATGTCTTTCACCTTGATGATTCTGTTGTTCGTTTTCATAGTCGCCATTTTTTTCCTATCTGATTCTAGGACCATATTAGAATTCACTTGGCAGAAGTTGTGAGGCTATAGTTTTATTTTTATTATGTCTGAAATACTCAAGGGCTCCTTCTTTAAGTACCACAACTAAGACCTTGCAGAACTTGGTATAGTTCCAGCAATACTCTATGCATAAATCTTTTCATGTTTTACAGCTCAGCTTTTAACTGATACTTGATATTCTTGGAGAATGCCCATGTTTCGGCTCCATCTGCATTAATCAGTGGTACAAATGTGCCAAAAATCCTTTTTGCTGTACAATAGGATCTTCATAAAATATTTGTTTTCCAGCTTGTGATAGTTTAATTAATGTTGGTAGGAAGTATTATGGAATATGCCCTTTACATTCTGTGTTAAATTTATTCTCTACAGTATCTTTATTTCTTCTTTGTTATTAGTTTTTGGATTATGTACCAGATGCCATAGTATAGTTGTGAACCAAATTAATATACAGCCTGAATTCTTACTGAAAGAAAATTTCTGATTTTCCTCCTTAGTAGATTTAAAGTATCTCACATCCTCAGCCATGCTGCTTTTGTTTATGCTTTTTCTCTAGATGCAAATTTTTTTAATATTCAGTTCAAATTTGTAGAGATCATAACTAGCTATATCAAAAAAATACAGGAAGACCAGAAAGAGTTTGATGAGAAAGATGACTTTGTATGGCATTGTTTACTGTTATATATCTACTGCCAATCTCTTTAACTGTTGATTGTCTATATACTCATGTGGAATGATTTTTTTATTAGAACAGAATTTAAGATTCTTGGAGATGACATCTCTATGCTTTTCATATTTTTTATGCTATTTCAATTTCCTTTGAGTCAGGTTCTTACAGATAAAATCCTGATTAAGTTTTCTGCAACATGGAGGAGATTTTCTTCTTGCTTATTTACTCATATATGTACCTATTTACAAATTTGAGCTCTGTAGTGTATTACCAAACTTTAACATGAATATATATTTCTTCACAATATGCACTACAAATAAGGCTAGGAAAACACCATGCAGTCAATATGAATGAGGTACTGAAGGCCAGAATTTAGGTGCAGAGGGTTAATTGATTCTTACTAATGTCTTAGGATTTCTGCAGTCCCTCCACATTTTCTCAACATTCTATTTTTTTTTTTTTTAATTAACATGCCTCTCATGGTATGTTGTATAATCCATATTATTTATTGCTCAGATGGATTTCAATTATGAAACTGAGAACGTGCTGTGAAGGAAGGGTAATTGATGATACTAACTTCTCAAAATAATTACATAGTCTGCAGAATATTACATTGTATTGCACTGCACTGCATTAATTACCTTCACAGTTGGTCTGCATAATATAATTATTTGTTACTGTTTGGTTACAGAAAAAAGGAAACTGTGATTGCAATAACTGTGGCGAAAACTCAGTTTATTCTGTTTTTTCTTTCTATTATTAATAGATAAAAATATCTCCTTTTTCTGTGATGCTTTTTCCAGTTCTGTTATTTTGCTAGAGCAAAAGCAACATTTAAATATAGATCACTGGCCAAGCTTTCCTTTAATCTTCATGAGCAGACAAAAAAAAAATCTTGCTTTTTTGCAGAAACACAAGCCTGATCATGAGGCCAGTATATGTTTTATGGCCTACATTAAAAAAACCCCAACCCAAACCAAATCAAACCCACAAAAAACCCCACAAGAAAACACAGCACAAACAAACCAACCAACCCCACACTAAAACCAAACAAGCAACCCCCCTTCCAAGCAAAACAGCACACATGCATAAAAAAAAATATTATTACCTTTTAATTTTTTTAACTATGTGATTTTAAAACAAGGAGAGATTTGCAACAATCTTTCTATAATGAACAACGTGTTGCTATGTTTTTAGTGAAGTTGCAAACCAAGGTCCTACTGGTATTCCAGCTTCTTAGATTGCTGTAACTCATCGTTTCAGGGGTGCTACAATAATTTTACCTACAGCGACCTGTAATTCAGATCCTACTGCTCCACCTACCTGTCTATATAAATAATTTGATTTTGTGGTCTAGAGGTCTTCATCTTTCTGAATGTGAGTCATACAGAAGCAGTGGACAGCTGACTGTGAAGGTAATATATATAATTTTGTTAGCAGATTAATAAAGCACTCAGCTTCAAAGTCAGAGTAATAATTTGGTATTCTTTTTTGCATTGAAAGAACTTTTAAAAAGCATCTCCAGTTTTCCAGAGTTGTGTCAAAACCAGCAGACTTTTGCCTAACTGGCTACAGCATTCTGTGGAAACTAGTGGTTTATACTGGAGAACTAAGATTTCTTCGGACCAGAATTGATCTTCAGAACTGTGACTCTGGAAAATACAGCAATGAACCATTTTTCCCTGTGCAGGCTGAGTTCTGTGTGTCTTGAGATGTTCTCTCCTCAAGTTACCACTGTATTAACATGTTTGTCACATGACTGAATACACATGTATATGTCCTGTCAGATGAGTACTATGCTTGTATTCCTTGGTATTGTTCTTTTGAATATCAGCCCTTTTAGGTATGACAGGCATGTGTGTGACTGTGTATGAATGAGTTGCTGCCAGCAACTCATGAAAAAGGGTGACAAAAGGCAAGGCTACCAGGACAAATCCATACCAGGATAAAACTGTCTACTCCATCGCCATATCCAGCAGGCCTTCAGGTAGGCAGGAGGAGGGCCTTGAATGTGACTGAATTGTTCGGTTACCCAGGTCCATTCAGTCATTTTAGATTAGTTCATTTACTTAAGAATATCCTGAGCATCCTATCAAATGCATGTTGTCCTAGGAGAAGAAAACAGAGATCAGGACTAATCACCACAACTTTGGCTTCTTCTCAAAGGACTCAAAAGTTGGGACATCTTCCTTGGAGTGTAAAGCACTGTGATCTGTCCAGATCAAGAAGGGAAGTGAATCCAATCAAGTGCTGTAAACATTAAGCTGTTATAGAAGAGGTGAACACAGTCTCCTCTTTCACCTCTACCTTTAAAGAAGTGACAGCAACTTCTATTTGTGAGAAGACTAATCCTATCAGTTTTTGCTGAGCAGAGTCTTCAGGATAGAACTCTTTAGTGAGGTTGATCTGGAGGTTTGATGCAGACAGCAAACTGTTTTGAAAGCACAGTTCTAACTATGCAAAAATCAAAATTCTAAATGTCTGGAGAACCTTATGGACTCACACAGGTCAGCATCCAAATAGCATGGTTACCTCTAAATTCAGAGCAGAATTTTTAGATCACACTTTTGAATTTAAATATGCAGTTTCATTTAGAAATTGCTTTACAGTATCAATGGATCTAGATCATGGGACAAGTATAGCTTTAGATTTATTTTGTAATTTAAAAAGAGAGAGATTTCTTATAGCAATTTAATCAAATGGTGGCAATATTTACTGATAAAAAAACCAAGTAGCTATGCTCCATTTCTGCAAAATGATCCGTGGGTGTAACAAATATAACTTTGACACTTCCTAGAAATTGTTTAAAGTATATAGTCATAATGAAAGAGGAAGTTCTGCTTCAACAATAGGAGTTTGTGATAAGTAGTTTTTTTCTTAATCTGAAAATTCATTTTCTGTGAAACACAACATTGCTTGTGCTGTAATATTCTCCTTTCTAGCTTCTCAATGACTGAGCAAGAAATCAATAGAAGTGATGCTATATGGGTCATTGCTCTGCCATTTGTGTGATGTCTAAATATTTTCTATATGCTGTAAAAGTATAATCTGAAAAAAATAAAGATGCAGATGTTTCCTTCAGCTCATGGGAAATTTTGGTTTCAGAGACCAGAATGAACTCAAGAGGTAAGAAGAAGGTTATCTGTTAGCAAGAAATTTTCAGAATTGATGGTTTGCAGGAAGCCTGTGGACAGATGTGCAGCGTTCTGCCTTGGGTTCTGTTATGGGATAAAATTTATTCAGGTGATACAACATTGACACAGGTGGTTTCAGAGTGACATGGGTTTTTATACAGATAGAAGTAAAAGAAAAATAATATTTCGTACAGGTCTTATTTCAAAACCTTTGAGGAAACAATTAACAATTTTTTGTCATCTTCAAGATATCCAGTATAATAAGCATGAACAATTCAATGTGTTTCTTCAGTCTATGTAACTAATATGTTTTCTCTTTAAAGAAATTGTGTTACCTTCATCAAAGGTTGTTTATTAGAGCATAGCAGAGTCCAAGTATCCACTGACCATAGTGGGGTTGTTAAAATATGTATCTGCCAGCTACAGAGTTAATTTTATTAAGAATAGTGTTCTTATTGATGAGGCAGTGTTTTGCCTGGATTAATTTGTGTTTACTATCTATGTAAATCTTGTTTCTCTGATAGGGCTGGGCTCGGAGCCAAGACCTTGGTTCAGGTCAGCACCTTCTGCAAAGGCTTTAAAGCTAGCTCAGCAATCCAAATAACTCCCTGTGGAGCAATTCAGGACAATATTTTCCCCAAACTCAGCAGCCAAATCAGCCTTTTTGACCTTGTTCAGAAATCAAAGGTTGCAGCTTCTTGATTAACTCAGTCTGGCACCATTAGCAAATACCTGTGTACCTAACATGCATTTATCTGCCTGAGATCTTGAACCTTTTTAGATGCTTTCCAGGCTCTAATGGGAGATCTGCAGTCACCAAAACAGTGGAGTTTTGACTGCTAGAAAAACAGCATTTGTTTGCTTTCTAAGAGTGCTCTTGGAGTGCTTTTATTAAAGTAATATGAATGGTCATATCATTGCCCATGTTTGTTCTCAGTCCCATTTCATCTCCTCTTTAGAGCCTTGTCTGAAAACTCTTTTCCTGTGGCCTTTTCTAGAAGTATTTTACTCAGACAAGGAGGAATACAATATCTCACAGATATCAAAACTTTATTTCTTCTAGTAGTCTATTGCTTCAGTACTCAGCTAAATCGTTATCACTGCACTAAAGCTGATTGAAGAAGCTAGAATATTTTTTTCCCCAAAAACATTTTTGAAAGGTCTTTGCTGAGGAATTGAAGTATTCTTCAGATGATTTTTTTTTTCCAGTAATGGTCCAAAGTTGGTATCTCACCAGATTGCCCACCTGACATTTGCAGCCCACTTTATAGGCTGATTTGAGGACAGTAATCACAATGGTTCTAGAACAGTATTTTGCAGGTTCAAAGCACCTTATCGGATGTTTTTTCTAGGTCGATGGTCTGCTGGTCAGGAAAGACATTAATCGCAGTTTCCAGGTTTATAATTTCTTGGATGACAGAAATACTGGTGTACATAGTTGCATGTAGGGTGCTAGTTGTGCTATACCATTAGGAAAATGAGGACTGTAGTGGTATGGAGAAGTGGGTTGCTCTCCCCAGAGTGTATCTCTTGCTTTGGAGAGGATAAGAACTGGGAGGTGAGTTGGAACAGGAAGAAATTATACAGGATAAAAATCACCTTTTAGCATCCAGCTGAGCAGATGCCACTGCCTATAATGTAGCCATTCCTATAATTCATTTAGAAACATTTAGATTGACTTTATAGCTAGTTTTATACTTACGTTTAAACTATTTCTATTTTTGTGTTTGGGCCGCGTTGCCAGATGGTACTTAGAGCAGCATGAGGACCTTCCCAAGTATCAAGGTAAAGGGATACAGAAAAGAGGGGTGTTTAGACCACAGTGATCACCACAGTGATGTGTCTTGTAGTCACAATATCTAATTTAAGACAGCCATCTTGGCTGCAGCTATGGCAACAAGACTTCCACTGGTAATTATACTACGGAGTCAGAATTGAGTATTTCACGTGGAAATAAGCAAAGCTGGGCAGAAGAGAGCATGTGGTATTAGTAAATGGGGGTTTTGTGTGAACTGATAAAGATGCGAATGAACATGAAGAATACTCTGAACTTGGTACTTTTTTCTTAGCTACTGTCTTTTCCAAAATTTTCCTGCATAGACAGCTTGATTGACAAATTTGCAAGGGATTGTTTTGTCAATCAAATTGATAGTAAATTCATGCATTTAGTAGAACTAAAATTAGAGTAGCTGGTATAATGATGTAATATATATAATGATACAAGTACTGTGATGATAACCTTAAATAATAAAACTGGCTTCTTATAATTTGATTTAACCCTTTGTCATGGTTTGATCCAGCCACTGCCTCTCTGGGCGCATTCTCCACCAAAAACGTCGTGGTTTTGCTCTGGGTCAATTTGCTTTCATACCCCCCCCCCCCCAATTACTATTTATTGAGAGAAGGTTTATGCAGACAAAAGAGAGCTGATTGGGGAAAATAATATGAACATTTATTACTAGCAAAATAAAACTAAATAACTACATTTACAATAATTCTATTTAGGTAAAAGGTACCATGTATTTACGGAAATACCTCTCCCCCCTTTTTATCAGTTCAGGAGGAGAAGTAGTCTCTTTCTCCATTCTCGGAGCTCCAGGTCTTTTCAATAACTCTGCAGCACTCTAAAGCTCTTCTTCTGTCATCTCAGGATGACAATTCCTTTTTGTCGCAGCTGGAACTCTGTCGGCCTCAAGGCTGGGCCTACCCCCCCCTGGGCCAAGACTGGAGGCTGGGGGGTTACCCAGGCCCTGAAGGTCTTCTCTTCCATAGACTGCAAGGGGACACTTGCCTACCATGGATCTTCGCCACAGAGTCACAGGGGATAATGGATTTTGAGTTCACCCCTGCTTCCTGTGGGGGTCCCTCCCCACGGGAGAACAGTCCTTGACAGACTTCTCTGACATGAGTCTAGCATGGGTCCCTCGCTTGGATCCCAACATCCCAACCCGAGCCGTTCTCGCTGCAGCGTAAGTCTCTCTCTCAGGGTCACAAAGTCTTCAACAGGACTCTGCTTCACCTCAGGTCTCTCATAAAGTCTCAGCTTATTCATACATCAACTTACTCCAGTGTAGGCTCTTCCATAAGCAGTGCGGGGATCTCCTCACTCCAACAAACTTCTGTAGGTGGCAGGGATTTTTTTTTCAGTCTTTTCCCTGCTGAAGGGAGAGAGCAAAAGGGGGGAGGAACAGCTCCGTCCTTCAAACTTCTCTCTCCTCTGGCTGCTAGCTTTGACCTTGGAGGTCCCTTATCTTTCTGCCGGAATTCCTTCTGCAGAGTTTCTCATCCAGGCTCTTCTCTAAAGTTTTTTTTCTCTCTACTCCGTTTTAGGAGAGAAAGGGGCCTTCAGTGCCACACATGCTCCTGGCCCAGGGCCAGGGGAGGAGGGACCTGGCCCCTACCTGGGGCCTGATGCCTCTCCTACATGGCTCCCAATTTCAACTGCTACTAATTTCAACTACCCAACAGGCTTCTCTTCCATTTTCCTAAATATGTAATTAGCAAAGGTGTTACTGAAAGATTTGACTCGCTTTTTCTCTGGAAATCCACCTGAACAAAACCATCCTCAGCCCCAGGGGCTGGCTGGTGGGCAAAACCACGACAGCCTTCTTGGTAAATTATTATATTAGATTAGTTGTTCACATTATTTTAGTACTGTTTGAACTATTTTGGAGGGGGAAAGGAACTTTAAAATCCAGATAAATGCTCAGTTTTGTACTTTCTTTAATTATTCAAAATCCAAAAAATAATATAACTTTAGAATAACCCAAGCTGTCTAACCAGTTTGATTTTATATTTTGCATATCATGTTCTCAATCCTGAGATTTTTCGTTACAAAAAAAGATGATTTACTGCATGTATATCCAGATGTATTTTACTGGCTTTCTCTAAATCTTTAGGCCTGCAAAATATGTGAGATAACCTGTCACAGTGAAGGAATTTCCAGTGGGATGCCCATAAATTTACTTCAGAGTGAATGGACTTCAAGGCCAAGGGAATTATTATTGTTGTTTAGTCCAACTTACTGTAGAGCACAGAGTTCTTGTTTAAATATTCCCTTTGGATCGGATAAAAGTATACATTTATCTAATATCACACAAAATATATTTCACCAGTTTAATAGACAAATTTTAATTTTTTTATCTTAGACAAATTTTAATTTTTTTATCTTAGATCTATCCAACATATTATTTGTTGTATTTTCCAACAGAGTTGATAATCTGCAGATGGGCCTTCAACTCAAGGCAGCAGGGTTGAGGTACAAATAAGAGAAACAAAAAGCATTAGAATGGCATTAGAATAGCATTAGAACTGATACCCATTTATATCCTCCTTGTTCTGAACATTTCCAATAACTTTTGCCTAAGCAGGCAGTGAGTAAACTTAGCTTATGTCATTTTTTCAACTTTTTCATGGACTTAATTAGACAAGCATCAGCCAGTTTACGAGAGCGAATATGTGCTTAAAAGGATAATAGAGCATAGTATATTATTATTGATTTGCAGCTTCTTACATGCAAATACTTCAACAAGAAGCTAACTCAGCTTGCTTAATGCCATTAAAAACTAAGTTCAGCCATTAATGTGTTTTGACTAGTTTTAGGGAGTATGATGCAAAATCAGAATTTACAGATATAATGACTGGACACTAAATGTTGGTCTAAAAGTGCAAGTTGATGGGATTGGAGTAGTTCTTGGGGATCTCAAGAGGGAAAGTGAGAGGGGCTTAAAGGATGAGTTTTGTCATATCTTCAAAAGATATGGAATATTGTGAAGAAAGGAGTATAATCTTACATAGCAGCAGGTAAAGAATGAAGCTATAAATAGTAACCTTAGTAGTCCTGTGTCTATTATGAACTCAACCTAATTTCCTGTTACCAAACTGTTTTCTATCCACTCTCCAGTATAAAAAAAACCCAAAACCTACTATAAGTGTAAATATTAACTTTAGCTCTGTTAATGTTTATCAGAATTCCACATGTAAAAGAAGCCTATTAAAGTAGCTGAGGAAATAGATTAGCAGACATGCATGGAGCAGACAATGTTTAATTTTGACTCTTTTCCTGTCATGACCTCACAGAATGAGTTCCTAAAAGATGAAGTCTGAGCATTTGCTCAATCATAGCAACCAACCAAAAGGATTC
The DNA here is from genome assembly GCF_003031625.1 of Empidonax traillii. NCBI lineage: Eukaryota > Metazoa > Chordata > Aves > Passeriformes > Tyrannidae > Empidonax > Empidonax traillii. The sequence continues at coordinate 1,006,869 of NW_020955222.1, forward strand.
TTCTTAGTACCTGTGAACTAGAATTCTATTTGTTTTTTCTTTTGTTGGTTTGTTTGAATGACAAATTTTGCATGGGAATGACAGTTAAAATGGTGTTGCAAGAAGAAAACTGTGACCATTTTTACCTGAAGAAGGGAAAACCAGCTGCCAAGTGTACACTTTCCGCTGACAGATGCTACTTGTGAACTGGCTGTCTTTACCTCCATCTGAACTAAGTCCTGTGAGTAAAATTCAACAAAATAATTGGAGATATCTTTACCTGAACTAGTAATTTTAGGATTTTTTAAATAACCATTGAAGAGAATCAGGATTTCCCAGTGTGCAAAAGGTATCATACTGTAAGAGGTATAAAAAGGATTAGACGTTTCATGATCCAAGACACTCTTTTGTCCTCTAATATCTATAGAACTCTGAAATGGATAGCAGAGAGGTACAAGACTACACTGTAGATACATAAACTAAAGAGTTGAATCCATCCTGGAAATTAAAAAAAAATCCATGGCTAAAATTTTGATGGCTTCATTAGGGACAGAATGCAAATATGTGTTCTGAAAGGAATGTACACACTATATGGAAGGTAAGATGGTAAAGACTGTTTTTCTAATTTTCAACTTACATGATGCATGTAACTGCAAAACTTCCATTACGTATTCATTGGTAGGGAAAAAACTTTTATATTGCACTGTGGCCCATAGAAAGAAAAATGTGGAGATTTTCTTGTTCAAAGAATCATGAAAAGAGAGAAAACTACTTCTGACATGATTTATTCAAAGAATGTCAGTAGGTGTTTTCAGAGAGATAAATGTGCTCAATGTGTAGCTGTAGCAGTCACCAGTCTTTTCTGCATCTGTTGATGACAAAGGAAGATTTGTCAGAATAATTAGGAAGGGAGAAAAACATCCACTTTGTTCAAGATAGACTACAAAAAAATCCACTGTTTTCACATGCCTTTGTGATGGCTGATAGTATCATGTTCATTGTTTGGAATACATGGGTATTGGTCAAATGTTGTTTTGAAGTGAGCTCTCCTGTCACAGAAAGAGAAAAAGAATGAATAATGAAGAGGAATAAATGGTGTCATGATATGAAAAAGAAATTGGAAATCCACTAGATAGATTTTCCCTTCAAGTTCTCTTGCATGCTTATTTGTCTGTATTGATAGACTGGAATACATGACACACATAGAAATCACAGTGTTAGTACCTAGATTTTTGTTGTATCCCTTAAAGGAGATATTCTTTCATTTTCTTCCTTTGTCCTTACAAGGGCCCTCCTAAAATGCAAGAGAATAATTTTAAATAATTTTGGTGACCCCATTTGGTCAAGAAAACAATGTTTTCCAAAGATAACAAACATATTCCCTATTCAGCTTTTAATTTGCTGATTTTAAGCACCCTTTAGGATTGAAAACTGTGCAATTATGCTGTCAATTTATCAGTTCTATTGCATATGAGCCATTTTCCCAAGTAATCTTTGAACCTAGCAGTCAGCTTCAGCTGATTCCATTTGAGGGAGAAGCAGAGAACTGAGTATGGTCTCACAAGTCTGGGGAAGTGTGGACGTTGGTCAAGTAGTGTTAAAGTACAGCTTCATCTTTGCCAGCAGTTCCTGTGGGGGATGATGCTAGAGCCTCAATCAAGCAGCATGTATTATACCAGACAGCTAATTAACATGCCTGGAAGTTCAACATAGCAAGAGAATTGTTACATGCATGGGGAAAGATGTGAGTGAAGAGAAAGGAGAAGTTACAACAGTTGAAGAGCTTGGCAAGGCAAGTTTGGCAAGGCAAATTTGAGTATTTTTTTCAGATTACAAATAATTTACCTCATTTATATTTAAAAATTTAATTAAAACCTACATTTTGGGTCTTAAATCAACTTTGACTTCAATATTTCAAGGGAGAAAATTCTGCTTGCTTTACAAGAAACCCAATTAAGACTAGGAAACTTATGGTAAATGTAGCGGAATTCTGTGCCAACATCTGGAAACTGACTGGACACATCAGTTCAAAGTTACCAAACAGTTTTGTAGATTAATGAAAAAGTCCAGACACTGTTTTGTAAAACAAAGATTGTACAATTTTTAAGAGATGTCGTCCTGTTAAGATGGATATAACATATTCTAGAAAAATCAGATACTTTGAATGCTTAATTCCATCTAAAAAATTTAAAAGCTATTATTTTGAAATGACAGTCATTAATTGACAAATGATGCATGATTTTGTCTGTTTTTTGTCTCTGCCTCTTTTTTTTTTTTTTTTTTTTTTTTTTTTACCCTAGAAATAAGGAGCAAAACACTGAGGTCAAATAATGGAAGAGAGTACCTATGATAACTTAAACAGTATGATTATAGTATGATTTTTTAAAATAGACACACAATTTGAAATACTTTTACAATTGAAATACAACATCTATAATTAGAAGTATAACTGTAACGTATTTTTTGTTATGAGTCAAGGACATAGTCATATATACTAAAAAGAGTTGCTTTGTATCTCTAAACAAAATGTGCATTCTCTTTGTTCTCAAAATAAACTGATGAAGTAGTTGTCTTCAACTAATTTTCAGGTCCAAGTTAGCAGCTTCTTTTTCCAGCAACTTGCACATAAAATCTCAGATTTCCTCCAGTGTCTTTCTGCAGCAGGACTTTGTGAGTTATACTGTGTTGCAGGACATCCAGAAATGCACAATAGCAAGAAGGCAAGATGCTATTTATATTTTTTGTCACCAACTTTATTGGGTCATTTTTACTTTATTTCCTGTTGCAGAGATCAGTATAAAAGCAGATGCTATAACAATTAATGGATTATATTTTCCCACCTATGAAAGGCAATGCAGATTTTCATATCAGCTTAAAGTTCTAACTAGAACAGAAATATCTGAGGCAAAACCATATACTATATTTTTCCATAGGAAGTAAAAATATCGGGAGATGTATATTCCCAAAAGAACAGTGTTTAATAAGTAGAAAGGATTTAAAAGCCTTATAACAAAGCAAATTCCTTGCAAACATAGTTTTCAGGAAATTTCGTATGCAAGCTATCCACGCCTTTTCCTGACAAAGCATTGTACGATATCTCTGAAACCACAGTTCTTTATCCCAGGTCTAACACTTACAAGGTACAAATGGAGGGTCAAGGCTTAGTCTCTTTTGTTTAAATAAAAATCGCTGAGAAAAACAGTTGGATTTAAATCTATGTGTAGGAGGCAGTCCAAACTGTAGAGTTCAGCTCAGAGTGTACCTTGGAGTGTGGTGAAATTTGTTTTCTCAAACAGAACGCTGAAAATCATAGTTGCATCTCATGTTTCTTATATATTGGATTATGCAAGTTTTTCGTGTTGCTTGAAATATCAAAACTGTTTCCCTGAATTAAGTTTGTACAATATCTCCCATAAGAGATAAAGTCAATTCAATGAAACTCCCTGACTTTGCTTTTTACTCAGAAAAATTTTTCTTATATTTCCCCAAAATGACAGAAAAAGTTTAGCTTTTGAAAGCCCTCATTCTACTGAACAATGTAAGTAATTATTTACCTTTTAAGAAAAAATTCTGTCTAAAATGTGCATTATTTGATTGTGATAAAATTTCATTGAGGGTAATTTTTGTCTGACACCATAAAATTATTTAACTAAAACCAGATTTCTCATGTACAACCAAGTGAAATGAATATGTTTTTTGAAGGTTGAAAAGGGACATAAAATCTGAAAGACAGGCACAAATAAATTAGATTAATTCTTGCATGAGATCTGGTGCCTATGCAGTGCATATCAGATAGAGAATTTTTGATTTTCATTTATCTTACATTTCATACAGCCCTAACCTTGAACTTCAGTATTAGAAAAAGATTCCTTAAGAAGTCATGCCACTGCGTTTTGTGGTAAGGTACATCTTCCTCGTTTAAATGTGTCTGTCTAAGCCATTTGTCAAGGCTCATTTTGCAGTCAATGAAATAAAACTCCCCTATAGTCATATCCTGTCTACTTTTCTTAGAAGAGCTATTGTAGCTCTCTTGTATCTTCCTTTTTCCATTAGCTCTAGAGGAAGTCTACCTGCCATCTTAAGCTAAGAGTGTAAAATTTGAACAGCTAAAGTTAGGGGAAGTGAAACCTGTCTTCTGTTAACTTTCCATGTCTACATATTATGTGGAAGTATTACCATTGTTACTATTAAGAAGATGTCAGTTAGTACCCGTGTACTTATTGTGATTTGATATGTATTGATAGGCATTTTTGTCTATTGCTTGTTTCCTCCACCACTGGTTCTAAGATTTGGAGCACTTTTTCATTATCAAAATTTGACTAATGTTTTATTGGAAATTTTTCAGGGGTTGGGTGTGTCTCTTTTTGTTCAAGTTAATTAGAATGGAAGTGAAAGTAGCTAAACAATACTAGACCTTGAATAAACTAACATGAGTTTAACACAATGTGAGTGAAACTGCCATCCAAAATAAACAATATGGTAAGTTCATGAAATGATACAATACATTAAGCATTAAAAAAGCTCTTCATGAATAGCTCCACATTTGAACATTCATGATGAAAACATTTTGCACCTTTTCCCAGGTGCTTCAAATGTAAGGGGTGCGAAGAGACATTTCATTGCTTGTCTTTCAGTAAGAGAGCTGCAGTGATTTTTAAAATGAAAACAGAGGTCTTGTTTGCTTTTAGGTTTCTAGCTGGGCAAATATATGGAAGATGAAATGACAGAAAAAGTGTATCTGCTGAGGTTTTGCCTGCAATTATAATTTAATCTGTGGATGGTTAGAAGTTGGACTGCTCTAGAATGATGTACTGCAGGAGAGCTTGAGAGATTTTCAAGCAGCTAAGCAAGAAAGATGAACTGGAATTAAAGGAATTTCCTCATTTAAAAGCAAGAATTTGCAATATTGTCTTTTTGTTTCAGTGCTTGCGTAGATTTGAAAAGTTTATTCTGACACTGATATGGTAAAACTCCACATTCCTAAACCCTCAAATTTGTTCAGCCTCAAACTGACTCAATGTTTTTATGTTATATTAGGGATATGGTTTAGTGATGGACTTGGCAGTGCTAGGTTAATGGTTAGACAAAATAACATTAGAAGCGTTTTCCAATCTAAATAATTCTGTGATTCTATGATTTTATGTATATTTTGTCCAAAATGGGCTTGATTAAATTCAATTTTTGACATCTGAAAATGTGGTGAAAGCTACTTTTTTAGGCTTCCTCTATTGTTCAAGAAAGGGGGGAGTTTCTTTGGGAACTGATTCTTGCTGTCTTACAATAATGGTTATGAAAACACAGGTTCTCAAGTAGTTTTCTCATGGGAGTGAATGCAGAAGGAGCTAAAATAGTGAATTTTAGAAGTCATCTGACATAAAGATGGTTACACTTAGATTAGTTGAACCCCAAAGTTCTAGTCCCTATTATAACTTAACAGTGAGAATCTTCTTCTTTCCTTCAGGAAACAAGTCTGTTTCACATGTAGATATTGTCCACAGACTAACCCAGTCTATTAGAGGAATTGTAGTCAGGGCTACTGGAATCTTATTGGAGACAACCATGTCTTTCTCTTCCTTGAAAACTGTCAACAGCTCTGCTACAGTATATTTTTAGATTGGTAAAACCTTTCTTACTCACTGTGAATAATTCCACAGCAAGAAACTCCAGTTAATGTGTTCATCACATCACTCTGACTCAAGTACAGGGATTCATCACTAGTTTGTGTATATTTAGTGTCTGTGATAACCTCTGACAAATTTTTGTGTATATTCAGAGAAAATACACATTTCAGAGCTGAAATACTCATCTTAGAGCATTCTCACCCAATAGAGCAGAAATTTATTGTCCTTGAAGACCAGTTTTAGAGAAAACTCTGTCTCCATCTTAGTAGGGATTTAGGACTGGCATCATAGAAGTATTTCTTTCTGGAAATTATTATTTGCTATCCCACTGAAAATCAAATGTGACCTGTGTCTCGTGTTCAGAAGCTGTGACCTTTTCTGTTGTAACATTACTTCAAAGACATGCGTTAGGTTTTTCTTTGATAGCTCGCATTGACTGTTACAGTTTTAGGTGGACATCTTCAAAAATCATCAGAATCTTTTACAGGTTAGCTGATGATTTCTTCTGGGGTTTGACAGGAAATTTGAGTGGTTTTAAGGACCACTGCAATACAAAATTACAGGGATTTGTTGTTGGGGTTTTTTTTTACTCCTTTTTTTGGCCCATAAAACAACCCCCCCAAAAAACATGAAAAATTTGTCCTGTTATTTTTGTCAGTATCACTACAGGTTTAAATGTTAAACAAAGCCTTGAGTCAGTGTGTTAATCATATCCTTAGAAGCATGAGTGTGCTAATAAGAAGAGATTTTATTTCAGGCCTAAATGTACTTTTATTCTAGAGAATTGTAATAATAATTCAATAATCTCTTTACATAATTGAAAATACTGAAATTATTAAAAAACAATAATTTGAAATTATATGCGTATGAACTTTAAAAGCAGCAAGAACATTTTAGCTGACTGCTCACTGCTCACTGCAGCATGGGAATCCTCTGCTGAGTCAAGTAATGACCTCTAGTTTCCTCTTACAATAAAGTTCATAATAGAACAAGGTAATTTTTGCAATGTTAGTTTGGAGAAGACCATTTGACCTTCAGGCTTGCAACAACAATATACTTCCTTGTCTTTTCTGTTGTATAATTAAAAAATGTATATTCTCACAGCATTTATACTTATAATAATTTTTTGCTTATGCAAGTAGTCCTTTCAGACCAACTGAATATATTCACTTAAATAAATATTTTTTTAAATAATCAAAGGCTGCTTGACTGAACTCCAAGTATAAAATGTTTTTCATATCTATAAGACTTTTTGTATCTATAAAGGTTTTAAATCCATGATTAGCTTATGATCATTGAAGAAACAAAAGACTTTAAAATTTTTAGATTTTAAACCATAATTTCTCATATTTCCATATTAATTTTTGCATCTACTACAAGGAATTTCATATATTGTTTATTTCAAAAGAAATAAAACAATTTACAATGTGGCTTGGTTCCTATTAACTTCAACCCAACAAAATATATCCATATAGAGGACAAAATTATGGGTGATGCAGAAGGAGCTAAAATATCTAAACTCTTTTATTCAAGTGGTTATAAAGATTATTATGAAATTCTCTTGTGCTAAGTGAAAATTAAATTTATGAGATGGTTAGTATTAGCAGAAAATTAATTTTATTGTCTATGCACTACATCTTGGAGCTTATGAGGGATGAAAGATCAAAGCTGTGCAAAGTACTCCAATAGATCTCTTTTTAGGGTGTCACATTTTTATAGATTGGCTTAGATTAATGTCCTGGTTCATGGTTTGAGTATGTATGAAACTTGGACATTTCCTTGTCCCATGACAATTTCTTTGATATGTTACCCCAAAGCACCACTTCTATTCTGACTACTTTTATCCTATATCTTCACTAGGGCATGTATTCCATTCTGTTTGATTCTTCCATTTGATTTGTTTTATTTGTCCCACTAAAAAACACCTGGAACAGTTGGATTCAACGATGCTGGCAAAAAAAAATTGCTACTAATTTGGACTTGAAGCCTGATGCTGCAAAATAACAAGTTGCATTTTCCAAGGGTTTTTCTAATCCCGCCTGGGAACTATAGATATAATTAAATGTGGGCATAAATATCTGAATGGAAAGATATTTTTAGAAACACATGTCATGTTGCGGTCTAACTGAATGGGTGTCTTTTGGAGGTACTAGTTGTCTGATTCAGTTCAGGCCCTATTTTGAGAAGAAAATTGAAGGCAGTAATGAGCAGGCAGAAGCCAAAATAGATCTACCCACGTACCCTCATGGGCAGCTGCATCTTGGAGAGTGGAGTTCACTGGAGCTTCTGTGAGGAAGATTGATGGATGATCTCAGAGACCAGTTTTCATGTGCTGGGAGTGCTGAAGAAAAGTAGAGTAAGACGCACCTGTAGTAGAATAGTCAAAAGAAATGAAGTCTAGGGTGGAGGCATGACGAGAACTTCTGGGAGCTAGGAATCTTAAAACAGAGGTCTAGAAGGTATATTGTAAACTGAATACCACAACAGATAAAAGAGCAATTTGAAGGAAAAAACTAGAACCACAGATATTCTTGGCTGACCCAAAACAGAATTCCTCTATGAGGGAAGCACTGTCAACCGTATTTATCCTGAAGCACTGTCAGCCGTAGTTATCCTGAATTAAGAACTATCCAAAAAGCAGAGATTATTTTTAATTATGGTGCTCATTGTCAGCTATTTGATCCCAAACGGGCTTGTAATGAAGTGGTATGAATGTGGATTGCTAGATTCTGAGTGACGAAATTGCCTTTTTAAAGCTCATTGACATCTTGGTTTCATGTCCCTCCAATTAAAGAGTTCTTAAGGACAATCTTCAAATGTCACATCTTTCCCTCAGTTTTTTCCCACTTTGGTGGTTTTCCCACTTTTATAGCCTTTGCACTTTAATTGCTCTTCAGGATTAAATTTAATTGCTCTTTGGTTTCAGGATTAGATTTGATTGCTACAGGCAGCAATACAGTGTAGGTATACAGGACTTTGACAACTGTCGCAACTAGTTGCCTTCTTTCATGAGACCTTATGTACAAACACTTAAAAAATGTGATTTCTCACTTCATCAGCCTAGAATCTGAAAGTACCAAGGAATACCAGACTGCATTGTGAAGAATCAGATACAGAGCAAGCTGGAGTAGCTTGAGACAGAGTAGTCATTCTGCTGTAAAAGACTGCTTCAATTCCACCAAGACCTTTCCTTCTGCAGGTATGATAATTAGGCAAGGATATACTACTCCTGATGCAGATGCACTGAGAAGCTAGAGACTGAGCAGGAAGATCATGGAAGTGGATTTTTTATCATTTGGGATGTCTTCAATTCTGAACTTCCAGGTCCACTTCTTGCAACAAGAAGTAGTCTGAGTACCAGAAGAGATGGTGACTTCTCCAAGAGACAGGTCTGGTTGATTTTGCTAGCTGTGCAATTCTGACCAAATTTGTATTGACAAGTGATTTAGTAAGGACACAACAGATACAACAATTCCCTGAGTGTTGCCTGAGCCAAGCTCACCGTGAACTAACAGAGATACGTACTACAAAACTGCATGAAAGCCTCGTTTGCATTTAAAAATTGGTTGCTGGAAGAAGAACAGAGGAAGTAAACTTGCTGGAGTTTTCTGTATGCAACAACCTTGTAATGCAGGATTCTGATTCCTTTCTGCCTATTCTGAGGGTAATAAACTTGCTAGTTTGTTGTTGTTGTTGTTTTGCATTGCTGTTTTAGTATTCAATTTAACTTCTGACAGGACAGTGACAGAAATAACACAGCATCAGTGGGAATGATGGAAGCTGTAATTAAATGTGTTTTTGAAATTAACTGCAAGGGCATGCAGTGTCATTTAAGTGAAAAATACAAGTACTAAATGAAGAAATATATGATGTAGCATTTATGTTTGCTTCCCAAGTTTGTGGAGTAGCTTGAAACAAAGTAGTAATCCCTCTCTTATCAACCCCTTCTCATAACATTTTAAAACTTTTCAGTCCTTGATACATAGCTCTAGATATGCTGATAAAAAAAAGCAGAGGGCAATTTTAAGGAGAAGAAATCATAAACCTAGGATTTAGCTCCCAAGGAAGCAGATCAGGAGCTAAAGCACAGCTAGGCTGTTTCTAGTTTAATTAGATTTAACAAAAGACAAAAATATAAAGCAATTCTACCTCTTTCCTTTGTCAGATATCTATCAAGAAATATCACTCTGAATAAAGGAGAGAGTGTTTTGTCTCCCTTGAGAAATTGTGGAGGTACCGAGCCTGAGGACAATTGTTGTTCCAGTGGTAGTGGAAGTCCGGGTCCATTCCTTTGAGTGGAGTCTGTGCCGCAGAATTTTTGCTGTACTTCTGGATATGGGTGTTAGAAGGCTGTACCTTCTCTTTGTCTTTCCTTCAGCTCAGAGATATGGTGATTCCATCCTTTGTCCTTTAACCTAAAGTAAGCTGTTACAGTTCAAGAACTCTGTCAGGAGTTTCCAACTGATATTATGACGCAGAGATATTAGGTGCTTAAATATCTAACCTGCTGTTAACTGACAAGGCTGTTATTTGTGCCTACAAAAATTAATCATTAAGACTTACAATCACCTAATCTGGAGGAAATGCCTTGGGACAATAGATGGCTAAAGATTTCATGAACAAGGCCAACCATGTTTTTCTGCAAAGATAGTTTTGCAGAATGGAAAATCCCCAAGTCAGGCAAAAAAAGCTGAAGTCAGGGTTTCTGAGCCACCAGCTGGTTGGGTCAGCAATGATACTATGACCCATAGTACACGGTTGGGACAGGAAGAGGTGGGGATCTTATATGATGTAAGTGTGAAGAAGCTCCTCCACTGGCAGATGGGGAGCTAAGGAAACACACTGGGATGTGTGTGGGGAGATGGTGTGTGTGTGTGATGGTGGTCAGGAGGGATACAGAGGGAAAGAGACGGAGAGAAATAGGGGGGACAGACACAGAATTCTGGGGAGATGCCACATGCATGGTGCCATCCTGCCCACCATGTGTCACTCAACTGGGCTTTTTTATGTTTGGTTTCCCATCCCCCACAACCCCAGATTTCTTTCTGGCACAGTAGGGAAAGAAGGCAGGAAATGGGTTACCATGAGGTTTTTTTAAATGTAAATTAAATCTAAATTAAATGTAAATATACTTCTGTTTTAGAGTCTTAAACAAAGTATGTTAAATTACTACTTTGTGTCCTGTTTATCAAATTCTAAATGCAATCTGGAGACATGGTGGACTGAATGGAAAAGGGCATGTTTCAGTTGGGTGAGAAGGCCCACACTGACTGAGGGCTGTGGAGTCCCTGTTCCGTGAAGGTACATGTGCAAATCCGTTGGGAGAAACAGTAATATTTCTTTCTGGGCCTAGGGAAGCTTCTGAGCCCAGAGGTCCTGTAAGCCAGAAAAAAGCCCCAAATCAACAAACCAACCTGACCCAACAAAGCAACTGTGCAGCAGCAGAAATATAGTAAGTGCTTTAATCTGTCAGAAGGATGAGGTCTTTTGACCTGAGCAGGAATATTACTGCTAATAAAAATAGTGGGAACTCGCCTGGGCAGTATTTAGTACTGAATGCTGGGAGGTTTTTTGTTTATTTGTTGTGGTTTTTGTTTGCTTGCTTTTTTATTTTTAGTAGAAGTATCTATTTGTTTTTAGCTGTTTTAAAACAAAGTATATTACTTGAGACACAATAATACATAATGCCATTAAAATATAGGTGCCAATGAAGCACACAAGTAAAGAACAAAAATCCATCAAATAAACTGAGGAAAGGGCTTTTAGAACAACACAACAGTGTCTGTAGCAAGTCACAAAATTTTGGCAGTTCTAGGTGGTCTCAGGCCGGTTTCTTAGAGAACTTTAGTAATCCATGACTAGCGGTGGCTCTGTTGATTGATGAGCTCTGTGGGTTTTTCTTTTTCCGGTTTTTCTCCTTCCAGTTTTTCTATGGAAATCTGAATACATCTCTGGGCAAACCAACTGATCAACAAAACTTCTTTTTCTTTCAGTATTTCTTCTTCACTCTCTGTTCCACTGAGAATCAGTGGATTCTCAGACAAATAAAACAATATAGTAAACCTAATACCAATATTGCTGATGCCTAGGGAATCTGTTCCATTCCTTTACCCACTGGCCCAACGGGTCTTTTGGATCAAGCCTATAACTTAAGAGAGGACTGCAATGTAACTGTGAGTACCTGCTGAGTGGTACTAACTCCTATTTTGTTTGCTAGTAAAAATATTTCTCATTACTTTGTTGTCTTCATTTTTTCCTACAGCTTCATTTTCTTTTAGCCTCAGTTATAAAATCTGGGATTTTCTATGCTTGCTTGCTAGATGATGTTCAATTCCAATATGAACAACATGTAGGTTAGGAAAACAAATTTGGAAATGTCTTAAACACCAACAGCAATTTTCTGCATTATTGCTCATACTAATTACATTAGCTAAATTATTACCTAATTACATTAGTAAAATATTACCTACAGACAGACTAAGGCAGAGGGGAGTAATGCTGAACACTGAATAATGCATGCAACATTCTCTGAAACTCCTAACAAAGCCCGCTTTGTTCTCTGAAACTCTAATTTGATAATTTCTGCTTTTTCCCATCTTCATAGGGAGAAATTCCAAAATATGCTGTCCCCTGTCAGTATCTTGAGCACCCAGAGGCTGCCTCAACCTTTCCTAGCCCTTTTCTTTACCCTGACCTTCACTGAAGTATTCCACTTTGCTAAAACTCTTGGTGACATTTCCCAGACTCCCACCTACCTCCAGAATTTCCCAGACACCTCCCAGCTTCTTGTACAAAAATACTATGCTGCTGAGCAGGAGACTAGCTCTATTCAAGTAGACCATTACCAAAGTTTAAACAGCAGTATACTGAAATGTATAAGCTTAGATTCAATAGCAGTTCACAGACTACAGGAAATGCTGAATTTTTTACAAGTGCTTCCTGGCTTTCATTAACTGGAAAACATAAGATATGGGAAGTGAATACCCAGCTATTCTTCAAACTATCTTGCTTAAGAAGCATGCCTTTTGAGTCAGATCTCCCAGTTCCTGACATGACTATGGAGCAACTTCTGAACTTCTTTAATGTAGAAGTTGAGATGTGTTTCTGATGTGGAAAGGGAGTGATTGTAAGAAAGCCCTTGAGGCTCTTTCTGTATGTTTTTTGTTGCTCTGCTGCATGCTGTGGCAGGCTGAACGAAAGATTGGTCTGTAAGACCTCACATTCAGTTGCCTTACTGTAGTACTAATGCAGATGTGGGGACGCTGATGAACTGTCCACAAAAGACAACCATTCCCTGGAGGGAAAGAATATAAGCATGATCAGAAGCTATTTATTGGTTGGACAGTAAAGTTTTTTAAACATGTCCTCACTAAATACTGTCCTTAGTAGAGAAATATTTATGGGGGATAAAAAAACCTCTGTCTTCAAGACATATACTGGTAATAAAATCAGCCATTTTTTTATAGTGGATAAAAAAATTCAAATATCAAACTATTTGAATAAATTGATAGATAAGGAGAGCAATAGCAAAGAATTTAATTTAAACTGTTGTGGAAACAGGATAAAAGAATAGAAAATGAGATAAACACAGGCAGAATAGGTTTTACAGGATAAAAGTTAAAAATATCTACAGTTTTGAGTAAAATATTTTAAGATATATGAAAATACTCCGGTAGCATCTCCTTATTTCTGCTAAATGTCTCCCCAACCTAAAAAGTCAAACAAATGGTTACCAAAAAAAAAAAACAAAACAACAAAAACAACAACTCTTGCTCGGATATCAGTCATAGAGGAGATAATAAACTGAAAGTATATAAAGCACACCTTTTCACTTATAAAAGATACATGGATGAAAAAAAAAACCAAAACACATAAGAGGAAACATAATTCAGTGTTCCTCTGAGTTGCTAAGATGCTGCTAAAAGTGGAGAGATTGTGATCTTTACCTGCTAAGTGAAATCAGTCCTTCATATATTCCTCCACCAGTAATCGCTAATTGAGAGATACAGGAGAGATAGTTGGTGTCATTGAGACTTTAGGCTATCGATTTGACTTCTCATCTGCCTTACTTATGACCATTTCCATGGTAAAGTGATCCATGCATTAAAATTTATATCTCATGTTCAAATGTCAAGAGAGGAAACCCAAATATTTTTCCTCGATAACAAAACATTTAGAGGCAAGAATACTCTTAAGATAACACTGATACCAAACGGTAGTCTATGTAACTTGCCAAACCTCACATCATGATCTTCCTACATTGTCATCATCTACTATGATGAACCTGAAATAGTGATGTATACATCAAAATCTCAAATCTGAGCTGTTGGTGTTATTTTAAAAAATTTTTTGAGAATTTTATTTTGACATGGGAAGCGTAGGATTTCTGCTAACATTTGTTCTTGGTCTGCTAATCACTACAAAATAAGTATTATCAGCTTTTTACACATAATCAGTTTTGCACACCAGCCAGAATAATCACACAGAAGAGTGTTCTCTATTACCTTTTGAAGTGCCTTATGTATAACATTATTTAAGTGTATAAAGACACAGTTGTTCAGTATTTCCTGGTCTTTCAAGAGTTTGACAGATGAATGCAAAGGGTAAATTTTCACAGTTATGGTGGATTTAAAGACTATGTGCTTACCTTTAAAAATGGGAAGGAAAGGAGGGACGGAGAGAAGTATCGTTGAGAGGGAGACAATATGTACTATGGAAATTTAGGTTTATGCTAGTCACTTGTAATGTTATGAGTGAAGTTCAGAATGAAGAGGAATAGAAGAGAGATATGAGCTAACAAAGTACTATGATCTTTTTGGGCATTTCCATTCAAGGAAGAGGAAAAGAATCACCAGGGTGTTCAAGTTACTTGAATTAATGTTTTGCCTAGAATTCCAGAAGATATTTTAGTTTTGAGTTCTTAGTCTATGTAAACTTCTTTCAGAGACAGACTCAGCTACGATCCTAACCCAAAGAAACTGAGTAAGTTTTTCTCTCTTTAATATTATTGAAAAACTATTTTTTCCTTGAATCTTGATTGAGGTTACAGGAACAATGAGATGCTCAGAAGTCTGTGGTGGTGGGAAACAGTGCACAATCTTTATTTTCCTGCATGTGACAGGACCAGTTATTTGCTTTGTGCTAACAGAAATCACAGTGATACAATTTCAGAGTACCATGTGCGGAATTTGTTGAAAATGCTGCATTTGTTTTATACAGTGGTCCTGTCTGCACTTTCATCTTCTTAGTACCTATTCTAAATCTTATTAAAAATAACTGGAAATTCGGGGGAGTTTTAGACCTTTTTCTTCAGTACAACCACATGAAAATTTGTCTCAGAAATAAATTAAAATATAACACAAAAATGAAGACCTATATTGTAAACATCAAGGCCCAGTTAACACTTTTCATGCAAATTCTTCTGCAATTTATAGCAGAAAACAGAGTTCAGAAGTATGCTTGTTCTTAAGTTGTTTTCTTCCACACTTTACATCATAGAAGCTGCAGTTATAATAGTTTGTCCTTCCTCTTCTTTACATATTGCAAGAACCTCTTTGAGTTGTAGACTTAAAAACCAAACCAAACTAAACAAAAAAAGCAGAGCGGCCTTTCAGTGCTGTTGCATCATCCTGGAATAGCAGTTGGGGAACTTAGGTCTCTGCCTAAAACTGCAATGTACTAGAATGTGTGTATGTCAGCCTTGCTTACTCAGTATTCTGCCCTTATTTTAAAACTCCTGTAGTGCACCAATTGCAACCACATCCTGTGCCTTGATGTAGGAAAATACTTGCGTATGAATTTGAGCTTCATTTCCTGGAAATGCAAAGAAGATACAAGTAAGAATCTACCTAAAAGAATAGTGTGATGGATTCTTCTTTTGCCTTTAAACACCATTATATCAATATATCCTCATTAGTGTGTGGAGATTCTCCATGGCTGTGAAGGGACAGTCTTAGCTTTTGTAGAAAATATGACTTTCTCTCCTGCCTCCCAAACCTCTTGTACTGCACCAAACCACTGAAGCAACCCATGGGCAGCAGCAAACTTTCTGTGGAAAAGTGGAGGAGCCAAACTGGTACAGGATTTTCAGGTGGTGTTTTAACAATTTGTGAGACTTTTTTGCTTTTAATTTGAGTTTTTATAAAGTACTGTTTCCTTAGTCTAGTTTTCAATTAAACCAAGAAGTGAAGTGGTGAAGAAATCAAGATGGTATTAAGTTTATTGTGTTTTTCCTAGACTTAGGAAATGATTTGTTACCACATGCAAGTGCTCTCAGGAGCACTAAAATATTCAAGACCCTGCTTCAGACCAGCAAACAGTAAAGCACTGCTGAGTTTCTGATTTGACATGTTTGTCTAATCTGATTAGGTGACTCATACAGAATTAGATATGTAATTGATGTTGTTGAGGTTTAGTCAGTTGATATGGGATATAAAAATTCCAAAGATGTGCTCAAGATTTTGAGTGGGACTTCTAGAGTCCATTAGTATCTGTCCAAATGGTAACCAAGCAGCTCTAATATCCCTTGTTAAATATATCACTGTGGTATAAAATGACTTGTCCAGAAGAACTGCAGTAGACATTTCTGGTCACTCTGAAGTGGCATATCAGCTGCTGCTACACCAGAAGGTAACTCACGTATCTCCAAGGAATAACACTGAAAATCAAATGATTTATATTTTTCAGAAACAAGGGTCAATGTAATATCTCCACATACAAAAATTCAGATACCATATATGCTTATTTTGCCATCTATTGGACCTCTTTTTAATCATAAAGAACAAAAAGTAGTTTTTTTCTTTTTCAGTAGAAATTCTAGGTAATAACTTTAAGAAGTTATAAGTAGAAAAAAATTGTTATTTTCACTATCTTTCTGATCATTATCTATAACATATGTTTGATTTGGGCTATTAAGTTTCTGCAACATTTTATTTTTAGTCATGCCATTATTTATAATCATAAAGGTCAATTAAATATTAATTTCATTCTTTCTTCTTCATACATTGCCTGTGCTTCCTAGATATCTTTATAAGACTGTGAATTTGAAAAGTTTGCGATACCTTTTCTCAGTAGAAAAAGGATCAACAATTTCAGAACATCAAATAGTGTAATAGGAAATCTGCTTTCTGCTCTGGCTGAAATGATAATTTATACAGTCTTCTGACTGTATAAATAGGCCTGAAATGAGACAGAAGGAAGGGGAGAGGAAGGGAAAGGGAGAATCCAAAGCCTATTCCAAAGATCAAATGCTAATTGCAGCTGAAGACAAGCACCTGAATTTCTGCCACAAAAGGAGAACAGCGTTGCCAGGAGCATTGCAATGACCATTTGACATTTCAGCTGTCGGCCCTGCAGCATATAATCATAGGGTGTATTTAAGTTCTCTAGCAATTGCAAGTCTACTAAAAATGTAGTATTCTGACAGCCATCAAGCTGAGGAAATGACAGGTAAAAAATACATATGAATATAAATTGTATGGTGCTTTTTGTTATAAAAAGTGATTCAGCTTGCATATAAGTATGTTTTTTTCATTTTTTCTTTGCAGTCCTTGAAGGCACTTGGTAGCAATAACATAGTACAATTGTTTAATGAAGCTATTATGAGTATTTAGCTTCATAATGACTGTGCACTAAGTAAACAGAAATTTTTCACTGCTGCAGAATGAGAGTCTTTGTGCTTCTAAAAAGTGCATGCTTTTTTGCCTCAACATTTCAGACAGTGTTAGGGATAGTTGTGAGGAATTTGGAAATCCAGTTATCTTTCATTCCTGCTCCTTTGGAAGCTACTGTGGTAACAGCAATAACTGCTGCTCCTTCAAGTAATGACTTTCCAGAAAAAATGTCTTTTATGCAATGGCTTCCAGGTCATAGAAAACAAAGTCACTGGATGGCCTATATGGTAAAGCCTAAAGAAAGGGAATAAAATACTGTTTTGGCGCCATATGGTAGAAACCTTATATCAGAGGTAAATAGCAGTTAAGCCCTTGCTTACTTCTATCCTTGTGGAATTCTGATTGAAAGCTTATCTTCAAGCGCTAGGATACTAAGGTCCTTGCCCAGCACAGCACTGATTCATAGGCGTAATATTAAGTATACGGGTAATTCTACAGAGTCAATAATAGCCTGTCTTTGTGTCATACAAGAATTTCACAATTATAGGTCTCAAATAGGCAGTGATATACAGGGAAAATGTCAAAGAAACAAATGAAAAAGTTTTAAGCCACTAAATCAGGAACAACTTTTCCACTGTAAACTGAAATATGAATTTTCTTTCTCTTCTGTAAATACCTTTTATGAAACATATTTTCTTCAGCTCCATCTCAGTAGTGATAAAGGTCAGGCTTTAAGAAGATCCTTTATTTCAATACTTGCAAAGACATAGAATAAAGCAGAGCTATGCTGCAAGTCATTCTCCAGTTTGAAGCCTTGTAGACACACCTAAATTAGATTGTTGGCCTAAACTCACAAATGTATTTATTCCTTTAGACTGAATATACCTTGCTTACCAATTATAATAGCTTGATTTTTTTCTTTAAGCTACTTTGCAGGATCTTGGAGGTGTAGTTTGCACAGCTAAATCCTAATTTTTTATTCATTTTGTTGGAAGTTGCATCTAAACAATGACACAGAAATGAATGTTCTACATATAGATTGTTAACTCACTTGGAAAAGTGCAAAATCTCTATGCCTTGCTTGAAAACCTGGTTTTGCATTAGACAAGTTCAGCTGAGTTTACAAGCAAATGTAAAGCTAAAATAATGTCTCCATAACAAATTACTATGGTAAGCATTATGAGAATATCTGCATAAAGGCATGGCAAAATGATGACTCAGGACCACCTACTGTAGCATTTTGCTTGAATAGTAAGAGTGTAGTGAAAGTCACTCACCCTTCAAGATTTCCTAATGCCAGGAGCTAAAGAAGCTCAGTAAATTACAGGATTAGGTACAGTGTGAATGTAAGAAGACACATCTTGCGTTCTGATGTACATATAGAATTTTGAGAGCAGTCATAGCTACCACAGACCCTGACTGAGGGCAGACTCTGGGCTTGACTTCTGTACAAGATGTGTTAATTCAGTGTAATAGTCAGAAAGCTTCTACAAACAAGGCTACAATGGACATGTAAAAGGAATTTTAAGCTGCTTTTCTGAGTTAAAAAAAATTAAGACAGAAAGATGGTATTAAATGCAGGGCAAGAGGCCACATTCAATCCCATAGCTGAATACTCCTAAGGGAAAAAAGAGAAATGAAAGCAGGCTGACATGACGAGGTGCCCCTATATTAATCTTGAAGCAAAAATCCGTGTTGACTACTGATCTGAGATGGCTTATTCGTGATCTCTAGCTGTTAAGTTTGCAGATCTCAGCTGGACCCATTTGGTATTTATCCTTTCTCTAGGGAGAGAAGGGAAAAAACAGTGTACAGACTTCCCAGTCTTTGAAAGCCCAAAATAATAGCTGTTACACTTCACATTGGCTGACCTTTGTGAGTGAGGACATGCCTCCAACTGGCTCAGATATTTTCTCAGTAGAGATGTCAGTGTGCTGCACATACTCCACGTTACCGAATGAAACTTTAGGCACTTAGTAATCAGGAAGCAGCTTTCATTTTCATGAGAAGATTCCCTCCAAACTGCACCTGGCAAATTAAGAACTGAGAGTTCACTTCGTTTGGATTCTGTGACACTCTTAAACCTAACAAACAGTATTACTTCATAAACTAAACATATATTTTATTGTAGTAATGCATCAAGACATGATGTCTTAAGATATTCTTCAGATAAGTCTACAGACACTATAAAATGATCACTTCAAAATATGAAAGCACAAGAAGGAGTGTTCATAGCCTGTGATATAGACTTTATGGCCAAGATTTTAGCTGCATCTGCTCTTGCCATTTTCTTTGAACTTCAGAACTGTGACAATGAATGTGGCTTAAAAACTAAGATTGATTTTTTTTCATTATAGTATGTCTGTCTAAGAACACTTTTCTGCTTCACACTTCATCAGCCACCATTTTAAGGACTGGGAACAAGTTTAAAAAGACTGTGTCATAAAAAGAAGATGGGAAAAAGCATGATAAAAATTAAATCAGCTTCAAAGGAAAAGTACTTCTTACTCTAAAATGCTCCACTTCTTGAGCCATGAAAAGACCTCAGGTAAAAAGAAGGGCAAAATGAAAGAAATATTACTTACTTTGTGAATTATACTCATGACCTTAATAATATTTAGGTAGCAAGAAGAAAACAATGTTCTGAGGCCACTTAAAGCACCTAAACTTGTGGATAGGTTTCAAAATTTTGAGATTGGTGGAAAACACAGTCCTAGTACTGGCTTAGTGCTGGGTTATATTTTGGATCTCGGTCCACAAAAAGTTAAGAGAAACTTGGAAGCTCCATTTATATTTGTCTGATATGGTATGGGTGGACTCTGTACTGGGAGCTAAATGAATGAAGTGGAGCCTCTTCTGCTTGGGCTTGTGGTGTATCTTTCTTTTACAGTTACTGGTCAGATAAATAACTTCTAGTTCACAGCTGCTGTATGGCCACCTCAAATCTGTTTTCAAGTCCTGATGGCAGCTGGTGGGAAGTTCAAAATTATTTTTGTTCAAGACCTTTTCTATTGCAGTATTGATTTTAGTGGGCAGAATTAGAGGGTGCTGAATTCTTTCATTTCCAACCAAACACAGCCGAAGTTGGAAGCATGCAGCCTGGACCTTTTGAAGATACCGATACCAGTTGAACATCTTGTGGGAAAAATCTCTGTGCTTACATGACCATGCTGCTCTCTGTTACGTGTCTTGGAAACATGAGATTAATGTTGTGCAGGAAGTACTGTAACAGGCCAGAAAACTAAACAAACAGCAGTCGTTCCCCACTCTCAGCTATTTCATCAACGTTCTGCTATTGTTACAGATGGTTTGACTAAAAACAGAGAGGAGTGAGTCTGAACACCCCTCCTACAGGAAAACCTGCAGAGCAGCAAAATGGGTAAGGAAATCTCTGTAAACTCTATCAGAGGGTTCTTCTCAGTGATTCCAAATGGGGAGTGGAGGAGGAAAGGTTTACTTTCCTGTACAAGGACACAGCCAATTCCTGCGGGTATCAGCTAGAGACTAATGTCAAAGTGATCCCAGGCAATCAATTGCAGAGCAAACTATTGAGACATGGAGGTATCTAAAAAGCTTGTACAAAAGATTATCCCTGGGGAGAAACCTCGGGGGTAATCACACACATTCCTATAACAGAGAAGTCCCTTTAAGCTTTAAAGGTTAAATGACATCAAGGCCCTCCCAAAATAAAGATAAAACACATCATCAGGGAACTTGTTTCTGATTGTTAGAATATCAGCACAGTGTTTCCAGTTCAAACTCTCTAAAGGACATTGTCTGAGTAACCATATGATACAATTTATTGGACAATGACCTGCACACACAGCAAGCTGCTGTCTAGCTGTTAATACTGGGGTCATGAGGAGGGGAAGAAAAAAATTGCTGTGAATTAAATGACCAAAGAATTGCAAGCAGAAAATTCATGAGATGAACTAAACTCTTGTGCAAATGTGATTAATGAAAAATAATTTATTTTCTGGGTTACAGCCTAGGTGAGGTGTATGGATTCATAAAAACTATTAGAGTTTCAAGTTATCAAATCTCTGCATTAAGAATGTTTCACAGTTTACTGAGCATGGGGAGTAGTCATGGTATTCCTAACCAGTCATGGTTTGTTGTGCCTGTTGGATTTGTGTGGCAATGTTTTGAGAGCAGATGGGCTACAGGAATGCTGTCTGTGCGAAGCTGCTAGAAGCTTCCCCTCTTTTCAATACAAATAATGCCAGCTGGCTCCAAGCCTTGGCCATGGATCAAAGCTGAGCCCCTCAGTGATCTTGGTACTGCCTCTGGGATAACATATTTAAGTAGGGAAAAAATTACTATTGCTAAAAAAATTGCTGCTGTGCAATACCAGCAGCAGCAGTCAGAAGAGGGGCATGAGAATGAATGAAACTACTATGCAGACACCAAGGTCAGTGCAGAAGGAGGCAGAGGAGGGGCTCCAGATGCTGGAGCACAGATTCCCCTGCAGCCCACGGTGCAGACCACTGTGAGGCAGCTGAGCCTGTGCAGCCCTTGGAGGTTCATAGTGGAGCAGAGATCCACCTGCAGCCCAAGGAGGACACCCTTGCTGGAGTAGGTGCATGCCCGAAGGAGGCTGTGACCCTGTGGGAAGGCTGTACTGCAGCAGGCTCCTGGCAGAACCTGTGGATTCATGGTGAGAGGAGTTCTGCTGGAGCAAATTTGCTGTCATTACGTGTAAGCCCATGGCAGATCCACGCTGGAGCAACCTGTTCCTGAAAGGAAGAGCAACCTCTTGCTGCTGAAGAGACCCATGCTGGGGTAGTTCATGAAGAACTGCAGCCTGTAGGAAGGACTCACACCAGAGAAGCTCATAGAGGACTCTCTCCTGTGGGAGTGACCCCAAGCTAGAGCAGAGGAAGAGTGTGAGGAGTCCTCCCTCTGAGGAGGAAAGAGCAGCAGAGACAATCTGTGATGAACTAACTGCAGGCCCCATTCCCTATAGCCCTGGGCTGCTGTGCAGGGAGGAGGTAGAGAAAATTGGAGCAAGGCTGAGCCCTGAAAGAAAGAAGGGAAGGTGGTTTAAGATTTAGTTTTTATTTTCTCATTATCTTACTCTGAGTTTATTGGTAATAAAATTAACTTTCCCCAAGCTGAGTCTGTTTTGCCTTTTTGGTAATTGGTGAGTGATCTCTCCCTGTCCTTATCTTGACTCATGGACTTCAATTATATTTTCTGTCCTCTGTCTAGCTGAGGAGTGAGCGACATAGCGGTTCTGGTGGGCACTTCTTGTCCAGGCAAGGTCAACCTACCATTGTATGCCTCAAGCAGGGTGAAATTGAATGTTTTTGTTTAGAGTTCTGCTCTAAATAAATAAATAAATAAAAAATTCTGCAGTGTCACAGGCAGTTCAAAAAGAAGAAACATAACAACTCCAGAAGAAAAACATACTGATTATGGATTGGTCATCAGATGTTTGAGTTACTGCTATTAGAATGGCAAACTGATACACCCACAAAATCTTGATTGGTTTGTCAATTATTTTATTTGTTTTACAGTTGGGGTGCTTCTCCTCACCCTTGCTTGCACCAGAGTTTTATCTGACATGATCCTATTGTTCTCTTTTTAAACAAACACTGTTAGATCTTTTCCAATCCTACCACTTGCATTCTGAAGGAGATTCCCAAGATGAGAATGCCTCTCTTTCCAGCCAAGCTCTCTCTTTTTTTGGGTCTGTGATGCTTGCAAAACTTCTGAGGTAGTTATTTTACTGATATGCAGAACATTACTGAAGGTGATAAGACAGTATATTTATTGCCTGTGCTGCTTCATCTGGCTCTTTCCATTCATTGATTCCTCTAGACTGCAGGACATTTTCACAATTGTAATTTTCTTCTGTGTTTGTAAATAATGTAGAGCTGGGACTCCAGCAGGGCTCTTAAGAGCCCTGGTAAAGAGCAACAGCACCAAGAAACAACAAAATAATGCGTGTGGTATAAATACTTTTGTTGATGAATGTATTTTTAATGAAGATTAAATTTTTTTTACTTCATTTTTTTTAATTAAGTGAATGGTGTTGCCAGCATGAATAAACTAGAAGTACTTCACTGAAGGGATTTATAGCCAACTTGACATGACAGACGTGAGGTTTAGGAGTTGCTTGAATTATTTTGAGGGAAATAACTAAATGGAAATCATGAGTTTTATAATAAATAATAGCTGGAATTCATGAAGGTAGTCTTTAGCGAATGGGAAAGGAAGTAAAGACACAAGGGGGTAATCTACAGTGAGAGGAATGAAGAATTGCCTAAAGGAAGCAAATAGTTGACAGAGAGAAAATTGTATTAAGTAGTGAAACAGATCTAGGAAACATGAAAAAAATAAAGGGGAGTTTTGAGAGAAGAATAATCAGAAAGTAGAAACAGGTGTTGGGCAGAAAGGGTGTCAATATTTTAAAATGTTTAAGTTGCCTGTATTTCAAAAGAAAATATGGGAAATTGAATAAATTTAAAAAGGAGTACTTTAGCAATCAATTAAAAAGCAGAATAAAAAAAAGTAGTAATAGAGCAGTTTAAAAAAAAAAAAACCAAACACTACAACAAAACAATTGGAGGAGTTTGCAAAGAAAAAGTGGAAAACCCAAAAATTTAAATTATTAATACTGTAGTTCAATACTAAATATAAAAGAAGCAAACTGATCATGTTTTACAACACTGCAGTCTAGAAAACCATGTTCCCTATCTGAACATAAAAGATGCAAACATGGTAAATTATTGATGAGAGTTGAAGCAAGTATTAAATTTGTTACACAGATGACTATTTTTCTGATTTGGTGGCACACTTATGTTGAGATGCAGTTAAACACCCTCTTTTGGATACATTTATCTGACACTTGGCAAAGCATTTCTGTGGGGGATTTTAGTACATAAAGGGATGTTAAAAGAGGGACATGTTCTACATCAGGCCCATGGTCCATCTTAGACAATTAGTTCAGGAATATTAGAATTAAAGGAAACACTGAGTAAAATTTTTTTTTATATGGATAGAGTATTAAATTTTTCAGTAATGTAATGATGTTTCTCCTTTATTGTTTATTTTTTAATTTTGTTTTTATTTTTAGGTGTGTTTTTTTTGTTTTTCTGACTTTTTCTAAAGTCAGAAAATATTTTTTTAAAGAAATAGTTCATATGTCAGCCAATGATTGAGTAGACATTTTTCAGAGAATTGAAATTAGTAGTTCTTTGCTCACCACTAAGAGCTGATTCAAAAGTGTAGAGGCCCAGAGAAGCTGGCCTTAATTGCTGGGTGGATTGCAGTGGTGCATCCCCTGTCCATAGGCGACATTATGATCTGAGAAATGCTCGTTAGTCCTTGGCCTTGACAAAGTGCACTTGGACTCTCAAGCTTATCTAAAACACTGCCTGTTCCCAGGAACAAACAGGTGTCTAATGAGAGCCTGGTTTTTAATGAACAGCCTTGGAAACCTTTTTTTTTTTTTTTTTGCCTGAGTAAGAACTGAAGTGGAATAAAATTTTTGTTACTAGCTCAAACTGTGACCAGAATGGAAAATTACTATGGCTAAAGCCTACTCTATAATGACCAGCAGTCCCAAGTTAGATCCTTCCAAGCTCTCAGTTCCCAGAAGATAAGGCTATTGTGTATCCTTCAAACACTCATTTTGAATGGCTGTGGAGCCAACCAAGGACTGTTAGTAATAACACACAAGACCTGTTGGTAATAAGCAAGGAGTATTGGTATTAAGACACCATGAGAAAGAACAAGATGTAGCTGGAGAAGATGGGCCAGAAAGAGGTAGGGTAGCACTTTTCCATGAGAAAGAATCACAGCACAGTACAGTGCAAGCATGTGAATGAGTGCCAAAAAGTGGGCATGACTATAGGGTGGGATTAAGACCACCGAAGACCCTGGAAACCCTCTGACCCATTTCCAAAAAGACCTGAAAGAATGCATATTAACTAATTTACACAGAAAGTGAAAAGTCTATGTTTGGGGTGGAGAAACCTGTCCATAAAAAGGTACCTCCCCTAAGACCAGAGGATACCCTCAGAACTCTGGACATCTCATCAGCTAGACTGATGCAGTTGGATCGGTGCTGAAAGCAGGACTGACATCCCCTCAGCAGGATCAATGTTGAAATCAGGCCTGGTAACCTTTTTTTCTCTCTCTTTTTTTCTGTTTTCTCCTCTTTCCCATTGTTCAATCCTCTCCTTCTCTCTCTCTTTTCCTCTTTTCTTTTTCTCCCTTGCCTTGAATTTTGCAACTTTAAAGGTCAACTAAAATTTTAGCACGGGCAATCATACATGAAAATGTATAAGAAGAAAATAAGGATATCATAGAACCATGCCAGAGTTCAAGAATGCTTGGACGATACCCTCAGGCATAAGGTGTAATTCTTGGGGATGGTCCTGTGCAGGGCTAAGAATTGGACTTGATGACCCTTTTGGGTGCCTTCCAAAGCATATTTTGTGATAATTTGTGATTCTGTGATCATCTCATTCCAATCTCCTGGAGCCATGGACAGGAACACCTTCAACTAGACCAGACTGATCAGAACCCCCATCTAACCTGGCGTTGAACACTTTCAGGTTTGAGGCACCCAAAACCTGCCTTGGCAACTTGTTGCAGTACCTCACTGCCCTCACAATTAAGAATATCTTCCTAGTATCTCATTTAAACCTGCCCTCTTTCAGTCTGAAACTATCTCCCCTTGTCCCATCACTACATGCCCTAATAAAAAGTCTCTCTCCAGCTTTCCTGTAGGCCCCCTTTAAGTACTGGAAGGTAATAGGAAGTGTCTCCAGAGCCTTCTCTTCTCCAGCCTGTCTTCCAGACTCTCCAGCTCTCTCAGCCTGTCTTCATAGGAGAGGTGCTCCAGCCTTGCGATCATCTTCACAGCTTCCTCTGGACCCACACTAAGTCAGCTTCTTTCTTGTGTTGGTGCCCCTGAACTAGACACAGTGCTCCAGGAAGGGTCTCACAAGAGCAGACTAGAGGGAGAGATTCACCTGCCCTGTCCTGCTGGCCACACTACTTTTGATGCAGAACAAGACATACTTGGCTCTCAGTGTTGCAAGCTCATTGCTGGGTCATGCTGATCCTCCTGTCCACCAACACCTCCAAGTCCTTCTCCTTGGGACTGCTCTCAGTCCATTCTCTACCCAGCCTGTGCTTGTGCTTGGGGTTGCCCTGGTTCAGGTCCATGACATTTCATTTGGCATGCGAAAAACTCATACATATACATCCCAGAGTAATTTCTACATTTACACAGGGACAAGTTCTACTCTCAGTTATAGCTGAGACACAACATTCTTGTCCGAAGAAGCATTGCCCAAGGACCAAATTTGCTTTAGTCTGGGTCAACCCCTTCTTTTTTGAATAGCGTATTAGTTGGAGAGGTAGCTGTAGGCTAGTCTTAAAGCAGAGGTTAATAATCTAATTGAGTTGCATTTCAGGCTAATAAATCTGGAGCCTCTGAGTATGAGGAATGATTGAAGAAAACAGAAAATACTGGGTTAAGTAATAAAGGACAGATGGTAAAGACAAAGTTTGCTACAATTGTTAAATATTACTTAGGTAACATTCTAGCTTATGATTAGTTTTCTAATAATAGAAACTCCTGCGAAGGAGTTTGAAAACACTACAGTCAGTAAAAGAGAAAAATAATGAAGTAAAACAGGCCATGTTAAATATAAACAAATGCAAAAGGTGAATATATATAATAAGATGATTTGTTGAGAATTCATGTGGTTGATTTAAGGATCAGTGGCGTCAAAGAGAACACTCAGAATTCATAGTGGAATTGATAATTTATGGACAGGCATTATCATTTCTGCTAACAAATTGTGGTTTTACTTCTATTTATAAAAGAAATAGGTGCATTATGAAAGTGTGTAATAAGGTTAAAGTGGGTTCATATTACTGTTTTCACAGGATGAGGTTTAAAAATTTCACAGCAATAAAAGAATGTAGTAAAAAACTGAAATGCTTTCACAAGACAACAGTTTTCTTGTGGACAGATATTGTATAGGCATCTAAATAATTCAGAATATGGTAATATTTTGTAATGCAAAAGATACTAAAAAGTGAAATGGAATATTTGCAGAGAACTTACAAGTTTGTTTCATTAGATTTGGTGAGTATGGGATAGACAAGACAAAAATCTCATTGTAAAGGTAACTATGAGCTAATGAAAAATAGCATAAGCAAATAAAAGAAATACAAAAGGTTTGTAATGACAGTACTTCTGTCTTAGAAGTTAAGTCTTCTAAAGACTGTTTAAAATGTTCTGCTTCTTACTGTGGGGAGAATTTGGTGAGATTTCAGCATCAGAGACATTCTCATCACGAAGTCCATATTTAGGCACAGCCTAAAAATCTGATGATTTGCTTGAGAGAAAAAAATTCTCTCTCAACAGCTGAAGCAATTTGAAAGCTTCCCAATGGCTTCAAACAGAAGTTGGAACAGGGTATGCGTAAGAAGATAACCCCTAATCTCTCTAGCAGACTAATTCATCTTTTCTGCTTTTTACTTAAATGAATGTTGCCATCACTGCCAGTCCAAGCAGTTTCAATTGCTAAACATGATATCAGAATAAGAGATTTCTAAGCTAGATGTGCTAGAACAAGACAATTTGGATTACATACCCTAAGCAAAATATAGCAAAATAGAAAAACCCTGTACAAACAAAGTAAAATAAGATAAATCCAAACTAAAATTAGCCTCAAATCCAGTCTTGCTCTTATTGAAAGTAGCACTTTGGCAGATAATAGTTAAAGTAGGTTTCTATTTGTTTAGGTAGACAATTTTAACACCATCAAAGGGGAAAGATCATTTCACTCTTGCAGTGTGGCAAACTATTTCTTTTTGTGCTTCTCCTCCTCAGTCCTTGTGTATTACACATTTCTGGAACAGAAAACATCTCCCCACTTTGTTGGCCTGAAAACCAGTGGAAAATATTTCCAAACATTAGGAAAACCATATGCTAAACACATTTAAATATGAAATGGCCAAAGAACATTTATTTCTTGTGCAACAATAATGTAAAAATCTTGATCATATAGAAACACAAAGTTATGGGGAAACAAACCAAACAGTCACAGATCCTTGGCTGATACACTTTGGCTTAGAGTCCTACTGTTTGCAGAATCCAACTTCTGCAGTGTCTATCAGGCTCTGTAATTTTTGGTTTGGAGAGTTTCCCACTTCACCACATTAATTAATTTCTCTCAAGATTCTGTTTCATACGGTGCAGTTTCTAGGAATGATTGCCATGTCAGAGTAAGAAAATCATTCACTGAATTGCTATGCTTTTGCAGAATGTATTCCCATATAGTATTTTCATTTATATTTCTGTTGACATGAGGGAAGAAGAATCAGAAGGTTTCCTGACAAAGAGTATGTACCATTTCTTTTTTAGAGATTTTAAAATTAGATATATATTAATCGATTAAAAGCAGACAATTTTGGGGGGTAGTTAGAACATTATGAACACTAGCACAAAGTTTATCTGTCTTGTCTTCTAGCTCTGAAAAATGGGAGCAGTCAGTCTTTAGGAGCTGATGTATAATAAGATACTATGGTGCAGCTATGTTATGTATTATTAATTCAGTTTTGATAATGTTGTAGACTGTAGATGATGATGTAGACAAGGGGGATAAGGATAGATAAGGATGGGGGCGCAGTGGAAGGAGGGAGATAAAATAAGTGAAACCATCTGGACTCAGTTTTTAAACAATTAAAAGACATAGATCTTCATGCAATAGGTAGCTGATTAGTGACAAAGGATGTCATGAGCACTAAAAATCTATATAGATTCAAGAGGACATGGAAAATTTGACGGAATAGAAGTTCATTGATGATTACAAAATGTATAGAAACCATTTCTAGCTCACAAGGAGCTGAAAAGGCTTGCAAGTTTAAGGGAGGGACAATGTATATCCTTGCCCTTTTTTTACTCAAGTATTTGCCTGTTACCCCTACTGGAGACCGGGCTCTGGGCTTGACAGACTTCTGCTGTTATCCAGAGTGGCTTTCTAATGTTCATATGTTTCAGGAATCAAAGTTTAATATTAGTGAAACAGTAAATAATTTTCATGCACCATACTTTATACATATATAATATATTCCATACCTGAAAAAGAAATGTGCACCACAAATATGCATAGTCCCTCATTTTCTTCTGATGTAATATTCCATAAAAGAATGTTGATCTCATTGTATTACTTTTTGTCTTTACATGAACTGTAATCAAATTTTCAGGAAAGCTTAAATTGAAGATGCTTAGAAGCAAGATTTTCTTTTGGAAATTTGTGTGCTCTGCTTTGTAGCTTTTTAATTGGTCCGGAGTGAGTAATCACAGTTCTCTGAATAATAGATGTCTTAACTGATGCATATAAAATATAAGTATTAAGGACCTCTGGTGGCATAATGAATGATTTTTTTAAAAAGAAAACATTTATCCAACCTGAAATTAAATATACATGGGAAAACCCCAAGTTCCTCTACAGTGAAAGTCAGTGCAGACAGAAGGGTTCACCCATATAGATTATGTGGAACTGGATTCCAAATATATTTGGCAGTAAGATTATCTATCTATCTATCTATCTTTCTATCTATCTATCTAATTTCCAGATATATTCCAAGTATTCCCTGCCAGCTCCACAGGCAGCACATTGAAGATTTCTCAAACACAAAACATGTGATCAGTGATATATTGTTTTGGATGCCTTTCTGATAGCATCCCATAACTCCTTTAGCAACTTTTCTGACTTGGTACGATAAACAATGCCATGCCTTATGGAGTGAGAACTCACTGATTTATGAGCATTTCAAAGCACCACTGTGTACTTCTTCATTTGGTATGTGCAAGAACAAATTCTAGAAAAGCTCATATGTCTCTTACATTGGCTTGTTTTGCTGAAACATTGCAAAGTAGAGTTTTATTATTTGAAACTTACAAGAAAAAAGTAGAATTTAATTATTTTCTGATCATTGATTTGATCTTGATTGGTCTTGGATCAGCCTTTTAGTAGTCACAAAATAGATATAGACTCTATCTCAATCAGGCCATAGTACCTCAAGACTTTATATTTAACTCTGTACTCTAGTATTATGTTTATCACTTTTAACATAAATTTTATTTTAATGCTCTTTCTGCATTCTGCATGTTTAAGTAGATTCCTTTTATTATCTTTTCAATTATTCATCTCTAATGTCTACTCGGGTTCTTCCGTTTCATGACCTTAATTCCTCTATTTGTGATTTATTCTCTTCTTACAAATAGTCATTCCATTTTGTCCTTATACTACCCTGTGTATCTGTAGAGACATTTGTAGAATACTGAAGTTATTTCACTGTAGTATTTATTAATGAGGAATTATGTGGCAGTAAATGATGAGTGAATGGAGGTCATGTCTTTACTCTTTCCTTTTCTAAAGCAAGACCCAGTGGGTGTGATTAGCAGTGACTTTAAGTTCAGCATCTGTATTTAATCAGCAGTTATTTCCCCATTTCCTAGACTGCTTAGTGTAACCCTTCACCATTTTATCTCTCTACCAACCAGGCAATAAAACGAGGGTTTCTAGCTTTCTCCTTTATTTTTTTGGCCAGCCTTGATAAAATTTAAATATCTGATTTTCTGTAAAGAAGTGATAATGTCAGTGAAGTAAATGACTAAACAAAACTTTTCAACTCTGTGGAGTTTTTGTACAGCATGATTCAGTAGTGACTCAGCAACACAGAATAGGTTGAAAATTTTTAATAATTACCTACATTTAATTTTAATTTCAAGTATTGATTTCAGTTTACTGTAATTAGAGTTGCAAAAGGGCAATGTTTTCATGGCTTCTGGCATATAAATGACATTTACCATGTATCAAGACTCATGAATTTGCCTTAAGGGATCCTCAACCTTGAATCTCCTCCTCCCTACCTTGGACAAAAGTGCTTAGTTTCATTTTCCAAGTAAGCAGTGGATCAAAACCAATTCATATATCAGTGGGAAATCACATGAAGAAACAGCAGTTTAAGTATATAAAGTGGAAAGAAATTTTTGTCCTAATTTTTAAGAAGTCTCCCTCATTCTGTATCAGGTTTATAGCCACAAAAATATTGGCATTCACATTCAGATTCTTTATCAGTTAGAAATGTCATTTTCTTATTTCCTTTTCTTGTTTGATTTTGCAATCAGACCAGATATGAGCTTGGTTATATTGATAGCTAAATACCATTGAAAATGAGCTCTAACATGAATAATTAACATTAGGCAATTAATAAATCAAAAATAAATTGCCTATTACTTTCCTTGGAGCTAATCTCACATGCGTTTTGTAATTACATTCTGTTGCCCTTCTTCTTCCCATTTCTCTACTTGCCATCATACCCAAATACTACGGAAGGATTTTTTATAAGTATTACAAGCAATATATATAAAACATCATCACCACAAGGATCAGACTGGATAAGCCCATCTGGCTATGCCCAGAAAATGGACATGAGAAATAATCAGTAAAAAAATCTCAGCTATTTTTTCTTCCTGTAGGTGAGAGGTTCATGAGACCTTGTGGAAATTGATAATGCATTGAAACTAATGGCCTGTTCACTCTAGGTCATGGGAACTGGGGAAGATGCCAAGAAATTAGTAAAATATGGAAAAAAAAGGTTTACCAAGTTTGCGTGTTAGAAGTTCAAAATTCCATATGAAATTTTAGTATGTTGCAGAGCTGTCTTCTGTCCATGAAAGTGAAGGATTTTAAAATGTTCTATAGAAGGGCTAAAATCTACCTTTGAATACTTAAAATCTGAATTGTATCAGAGCTTAGACCCTTGAGGAAGGCTATTCTTGAAGTGCAATAACAACCTGAGGTAAACTGTAGACTAAAACTGATTAAAAAAATCAATTTAAATGAAAGCATTTTTTCACTATGGAATATATTGCCCAGCTACAGACAGTAAAACAGTTATTATTCCTTAGAACTCTACAACAAAATTGATTGATACTGACATTCAGCTCCAAAATATTTGTTTTCCTCATAGGAGTTTAAACAGAGAAAAAGAACTGTAGTTTGTGGGTTGTGAAATAAATTTTAAGTCTTTATCTTTAATGAGATTGTGTTACACATTACCACGACTTTCCTTTCATTGAACTTCAAGACACAGCTGAATGTTACCATATTTGTCGTTAAGGAATGTCTGGGGACTGGTTTTTGAGAGTGGGAAGTCAGAGCTATGTGTGGTTATATTTTATAATATATGCTTTTCCTGTCTGTTTGGGCAACCATTACATCATAAAAGTGGCTCAAATTAAAGTTATTCTGCTACCTTGTGGCTGTAACTTGAAATACCGTATGTTCAGTGCTTTAATATATAAAATTATCCATTATATTGATACTCATACCACTTGGCATTTGTTAAACTGCATTCAGAATACTGTATTTGATTTTAGACCCCTCCCCAGAACAAGAGATAACTCTCTTCTACTTGAGGCCAAGTATCAGAGATTCCTCTTTTTTTCTTACCCTTCTTCTATCATCTCACATTTGAAGCATAGAAACAGAACATGGAGGGAACAGTTGCACTGCAGCTGTTTTCTTGTGCTTGAACATATTTCAGACTTGGTGAAAGCAGTCCAGGGTTGATGAAGAATGTCATACATAATCCTGGAGAACTAAAAAAAAACAAACAAAACCAAACCAAACCAAAACAAAACAAAAGTAACAACTTCAACATTTAGATGACTAAGAAAGTATGTTACTTCAGGATCATTATGTAATTGATGTTGCATAGGTTCCACCTTAGATACACTTTTAACTTCTTCTTACATATCCTTCTTTTGAATATCTTTTTACTTTTCTTGAAATGCATAAGCATTTAGTTCAGAGAAATCATTTACTAGGCACTTGCAGTGACCTTGTGTGTCATTTTTCTTTGTCAGTGGTTGGCAATGCACATGTTCTTCATGTGCTCCTTTAGACATGAGAAAGATGTGATTTTGGAAAGCTGAACTCTTTCATTAGTCTCTTCTTCCTTTTCCTGAGGCCTTTTTAGTGTGATGTCCATTATGTGCCCAGACATACATTTGGCTGGTAGTAAAAAGGGACTATAACTCATCTTAACTGAAAATATTCTGACTTAATTAAAATAAGTTTAAATGGCTTATAAGAATTTACAAGAATTGCTGATACTTTGAATCGCTGGACCTATTTACCTAATTTTGAGCAGATTATGCAAATATTATTTAAATATTTAAGTGTTCAGAATTTCCCATATGTGATGTCCAGCTATAGATATGCTGACACTAAAGCCTCCCTGACCTAATACTTACATAGAAACAGTGAGGTTGTCTCTCTACTCAGTCTAACCATAATGAACAGAAAGATAATTCCAACATTCAGGATCCCATTCTGCTCTAGGTATTTTGAAAAATACTTGATATAACTCTATTTAAGATTCTGTCTTCAGATGACGTCAAAAGGTCTACTCTCACAAACTAGCTTTAGATCTGTCCTGGTATTTGGAGTTATTCTTAGTAGGAATAGTTTGAATAACTCAATTTAAAATAGCTTAAAATAATGAGAGAAAATCATCCCAACAACACTATCTTTCATGCCATATTTTAGAGCAATAATTTATTTATGCTAATATTGGCAATGATAATATATGAATCATTATTATTTATGATATGCCATATGTGCAGAGAAGTAATTCCTTCAGGTCTTCAAATTGTATTGCATTAAATCAGATTTGCTGAATGAAATGTCTTCACCTTGTATTTTGTGTAAAAGTACATTAACTAAAGTTCTGCAAGTGTTTTTTATTATTTTAAGAGATAGCAAGCATCATGCTTGATGGAGTGCATTAGAGAAAAAGCTGTTTAGCGTAAGAGAAGAAAAAAGCCTTCATTTTTGAGTTATCAATTCAAAGTTCCAGTAGAGGCCCTAAATAATAGTTTTAGTACCCTTTTGTATTTTTAACAATTAACAAACTTTTGCTTTTGCAACAGAAGGGCAAAGTCCCATTCTCTATTGACAGAAGCACGTCTAACAGGCATAAGTAAAGATCAGCGTCATACAGAGAGAGAGAGACATTATGCAGCAAAAGTTGTTTCAGGAAGTGTCTATGTCTGAGGAAGCTGCTGATAGAAAAGGAAAAAACTTCCATTCATGTTACAAGTAAGGCATTTAGGCATGGAATGACACTTTCATGTAGAACAGAAAGCAAATAGTTGTAGATTTGTATGGAGATACATGGAGCACCATATTTGTACAAGATTCATTTGTAAATGTTCTCTTATATTGTTGTACCAAGGAGGGGTTCAGCTGGCTTACAAGTTATTTTTTCATCTTATTGTAGGAAACAAACATACAGTATAGGTTTTACCTTGCTGTAGAGTCTCATTCACAATGAACATCACTGTTTACTTTTGGCAGTAAGATAGTTCTACACTACAGAAAAGAAATCTTAGAGGCGAGAGGCATTTACGTCGTTTAGTACAACTTTATTTGTAATGGCAGCGTATCAGAAGTACTCTGGAATGATAACGGAGCAAATCCGTGAATCTGAAACTGTTTTTTCTAATCCTTCAAAATAAATGTCTTTATTGAAAAAATATGGGTATTGGATGGTTTGGATTTAACGGTGTTTTTTATGTATATTAATTCCATTCAGGATGATGAGATATATTAGTAGAGAAGTTTACATGCTTCATTGATTTTTGACAGCATTTTAACTTTTCTCTCTCCATTCTAGAGCAAGAGTTCCTTCGTGGAAAGATAGAGAGAGATAGAAGACACATTATTTTTGTGTGGATGTCATTGGATGAAAATAGCACAAAGCTTAAATATATGAACTAGATATGCAAGTAATGTATTCCAAATGAGAAGATTAAGTGCTTTTTCTTTGGATACAAATCTCAAATCATAGATAAAATTTTTGCCACCATGAAAGACAGACCTAAAAAATGAAAGATGGATATAGAAAATCCAGACTTTCCCATACATCATCTTTTAAGTGACTGGAAAGCAGTTGCATTCATACTTTATACACAGAATCATCTTTATACATGGAATCATCTTTTCTTCCTAACTCCCATTATTTTAATTACATATGTAGTCTGTCATGAAAACTGTGTTTATTTTTTACAACATCTTTGTGAATTTCTGGTGATTGGAGAATTCTCTTTGATTTTTTTATTATATTCATCAGAATAACAAATAAAACAGATTTAAACCAGAAGTTTTCCAAAGGTATTTTGATTAATTTGTAATTATATTTTGATGCAAAAGGTGCATTCATTTCAGACTTGTCACTCTATAGGTCGTGGGCTTCTCAAGTTAGTTCTCTTTCTTCAGCAAGGGAAAAAGCACAACTGTTACTAAAAATTCCCATTCTTCTCATCAGAACTCTACACACATGAAAGATGGAAGAAACTCTTGCTGAGATTACTCTATAGGGTAAGAAATGGAACAGTATAACACTTGGAAAGATTGTCCAGAAGATTATGTTATTGCAGAATTATGTGTCTACAGTACATGCAAACTCCTCAGGTTTTATGTTTTTCACAGAGATGAGTATTTATTTTCTGAGAGAAGAATGTACAAAATTTCCAGTCATGATGGCTTTTATTTTCCTTATAAACAGAATCTCTAAGTCCTTTTTTAAGCTGATGATAGGTAGGAAGGACCACTTTCCTCCTTTGCCCAGATACTATCAATGACCAAGCACTGGCCAGCAGATTCTTGCCCGTGTGCAGCTTTTCTTCATATATAGAACTAGCTGTAAATACTTGAGTTTTGGTCATTTTGAATTGGACTCTGATGTTAAAGACCAAACCCATCCAAGTGACTGCTGGAATAATGGGGCTGTGCTGCTCATTTTGAGATTTAAAGAAGCTGAAATGGGCACGGGAAGACTCCATCCCATTCTTCTGTAGTAACTGAGGCTCAGATGCAGTGTTGCCTGGGCAGTACTGGGCATTACTGCAAAATCAGGACCCAGACAATGCTCTCAGTCTGGCAGATGAGATATTTGAAAGAAACCCCTGGGAGAAGCCTAGCAGAAAATGAAGTTGACAGAGAAAATGTTGGCATGGGTTAAACAGATCAGGAACAGATCCAAATAGTGTTTTCTGGAGTTATGACTATTTACTTTTATTTTTTTCCCCTGGGCAGATCAGGTGGTTCAGCTCCTTCATAAGTTTCTTTATTCTCATATGTTTAATCCACTTCTGTCTAGGTTATCCCTTCTGTACTTAACTATTGAATTAGGAAGTGTATATGCAGACTGTAGCCTTACAATACATAATGCTTGCATATATTTACTTGTTTTTCACCAGCTTTTCACTTGTTTTGTTTTTGTGTATGTGGTGTTTATAGTGTCTTTTTCAGTATGGATGGTCCTCTTTTTGTTCCTACACAAGCACTGCCATAAATACAAACAGTAAAGGTGCAGAAATTACATGGTATAATCTACACATGGTGTAAAGACAGAGTGGTGCAAACTGTAATTTTTTTTCAGTTAAAAGGCTTATTTAGGGAGTAATAAAACCAAACATTTAGTATATGATAATAATAGCCTTATTACGACATTGAATAATTTAAAATTACTCATCCAAAGAATAACATTATGCTTATATGGATCATGGAAATTATTAGCTAAAGTTTCCTTGGTGTGAAGGGTTTGTCTAGGTACAAGTAGTTATATTTTCATCTAAGCCACCCTAAGCTCTGTGAAGTGAGCACAGAGGCCTTTAGTGGTTAATGTAATTCTAAAATAAATGCTAATATAAATGTCTGCAATTGGTCAGATGAATCATGTATTCAAAATGTCTGTTTTCACTGACTGTATACAGACTCTATAAGGATGTAAAAGAAAAAATATATCTATGTTATAGAAATCTTAATTGAGGTGAAATGAATAATATTTTGTTTCTGTTTTCATAGCTGTTAATAAGCACAAGACCAAGTAGATGAAAAGCTAAATTTGTACATCTGTAAAAAGTAAAACAAGCGAAAGAGAAGCTACAATCCTGACTTGGTAAAAAAACAGAGCTAAAATACTCAAAAGTTTATTGTTAAGGTGTCACCCATTTAGGGTACTCATTTCAGCAATGTCCAAGGCCTGAAGTCTTCCCCCTTTTCAACAAATATTTAATTAGTAGACTATAAGCTTAGTGAATGGAAAATTACTTCCAATTTTGTTGTTGACACTCTGCCAGTGCACGTGGCATACTTGAAAATGAGTCACTGGGTATTTAACTTCTGAGGGACTTACACTTCTTGGCCTAATGAGCACTGGCTTAGTGTGATTATCAAAGAGACAGGTATAGCATAATGCACCACACTTCAGCACCTAAAATATCCTGTCTTGGGCAAGCATACAGTTTTTAATTTTGTTTTGGTTTTTTGATTGTTTTGGTGGTGGTGTTAGATTGTTTGGTTCGGGTTTTTGGTTGGTTGGTTGGTTTGAGTTTTTTTGTTTTCATTTTTTTCTGAAATGTCAGACCAAAGAGTGAACAAGTCTGAACACCCCTTGTCGCTTATTAAGGAGGAGAAAACATTGCCAGTTCTTCGTTCAATTTCTATCAAATACACTTGTTTTCTCCTCTGGGGGGAAAAAACCCCAAAACTAAAGTGCATGAAAATTTCAGAAATCCCCAGACTTTTTCTTTGAAGTATTAAGATCCTGATTTCATAGCTTGTAAGTAAAAGGCGGGTAATCTAGTAAACAAATCAGGTTTTCTCCCTTGTTTTCCATTTAAGCACAATCTGTCTCTGTATGATGGTTGTAACCTTCTATAATACACTTTTTTAACACTATCAGTATCAAAACTTCTGTAAGTAATGTAGAATTCATGTTGCACTTGAAGATCTTAGACCGTATGGTTTTATTTAGCAATTAATTTCAATTTCTATTGTTAACATAAAAAGTTAGTAATGTAATTCAGCAAGTAGGAAACGTTTTGGAATTCTGTAGGAAAGAGTTGTCTGTTGATTTCGTGATTATGTATATTCCGTCTTGGTACCTATGTTCCAGCAATAGCTGAAGTAAAAAGTCATGCACATATATTTTTAAAACATGACCATAGGCGCTGCCTTAGGCTGAAGAAAATTTTATCTATTGCACTGCTACAGATGTAGCACAGTTACTACCTGTAATAACATTTACATCCTAAACTATCTAAGGCACATTACAGTTACACAATATTTATCTGATGTGAAGCTTTCTACAGGATGAACTCTTAATGAAAATCTATATATCCTATAGGAATAAATTAATCTGAAAACAACTTTGTAAAAATTGCTTGAAGGGAGTTAAAGAACTCTGACTTTTTCTGATCTTTCAATATTTCCCAACTATACGAAAAAGAAATACAATCTTCTTTAGTTTAAATTACTTCTCACTTGAAATAAATTACAGGCTATAAATATAGCTTGTTTGACCCAGAGCAACATTTTGAAAAATTCTTTTTCAAGACAGAAATGGTTTTTTTCTGATTTCCAATGGGGAAAAAAATCATGGTCAAAATTTCTTCTCAGCTGTCTTTTACCTTCCTCTATTGCATGAATGCCATGATTAAAATTAGTAAATGTATATTAATATAAATACTTGCATTAAGCCTGGAAAACAAGACTATGTGACCAGCTGTTTGCTCATACACTCTAGAATTTGAAATTACTAGCCAATTTCAATCACATTTTGAAGGGAAGGAATGTCTATAAATAAATTTAGAATGGGATGGAAATTCTATAAATTTTACAAATACAGCAGCTGAGTGAGGGAGTGGAACCCAGGTCACTGTGACCCCAGAATAAAGTGGAAGCAGAACTCAATTGTTACAGATTTTATTTGGCAGCAGATGGCTGCTGGCTAGTCCTTCAGCCAGCCACAGTATTGCTGATTCTTCCCCTAATGAGTGTATGAAAGATATATGTTGAATAATACAAGGGAGCAAAAAAAAAAAAAAAAAACAACCAAACAAATTCTTCTGAAACAAAACTTCACTAATTCTACTTACCACAAAATCATTTTAATTGTTAAGGTAACATTCTTAGCCCATGGTTAGCAAGTAAATTATTAGCTGCAGTTTATCTTTGACATCTACCAGATTGAACTAATGTGGGATTGGAATACAGTTGATGCGATTTCCGCTGATCTTGCATGTGACTGGACAAGACTGGCAGCTGTGCAAATTGCCTTTGAGGATGCCTTATCTGTATTGTAGTTAAATCCTGATTAGAATGTTTCCTGGTATGACTTAAGCTCTCTTCTATCTCCAATATTCGTTATTGCACTGTGCCTCAGCTCTTAAAATATGCAGTCACAGAATAATTTAGGTGAAAGGGACCTCTGCAGATCTTCTGTCACTAGTGGGGTTCCACAGGGCTACATCTTAGGTCCTGTGCTCTTCAACATCTACCTAAACGATTTGGGTGCAGTCCTGGAAGCTAGTTGATATAATTTTTTTTGGATTTCAGTAAAGCTTTCAATAACATCCCTTACAGGATCCTTCTAGACAAAATGTCCAGCACACAGCTGGATAACCACATCATGTGGTGGATGAACAACTGGCTCATGGGTCAGGCACAGAGAGTAATAGTGAGTGGGGTGAAATCAGACTGGTGACCTGTCACTAACAGGGTTCCATAGGGCTCTATCTTAGGTCCTGTGCTCTTCAGCATCTTCATAAATAACTTGGACACAGGATTGGATGGGATATAAAGTGAATTTTCAGATGGTACAAAACTAGAAGGAACTGTTGACTCCCTCAAAGGCAGAGGCCCTGCAGAGAGACCATGAAAAATTAGAGCACTGGGCAAACACCAACCATATGAAGTTCAACAAGGTACAGTGCCGGATTCTGCACCTGGGATGAGGCAACTCTGGATGTTTGTACAGACTGGGGAACGAGATGCTGGAAAGCAGTGCCATGGAAAGGGACCTGGAGGTCCTGGTTGATGAAAAGTTGAATATGAGTCAGCAGTGCCCTGGCAGCCAGGAAGGCCAACTGTGTCCTGGGGTCGTCAGATAAAACATCACCAGCTGGTTGAGCCACTTTGCTCTGCACTGATGTGGCATCACTTTGAACATCGTGGCAGTTTTGGGTGCCGCAGCATGAGAAAGACATTAAGCTATTAGGGAGTGTCCAAAGGAGGGCAACAAAGATGATGAAGGGCCTTGGGTGGAAGCCTTATGAGGAGTGGCTGACATGACTTGATCTGTTCAGCCTCTGGAGAAGAGGACACTGAGGGGAGACCTCTTTGCAGTCTGCAAGTTCCTCATGGGAGCAAGAAGAGGGCAGGCACTGATGTCTTTTCTCTGGTGACCAGTGACAGGACCTAAAGGAATAGTTTGAAATTGTGTCAGGGGAAGTTTAGGTTGGATATTAGAAAAAGGTTCTTCATCCAGAGGGTGGTTGGGTGCTGGAACAGGCTATCCTGGGAAGTGTTCACAGCACCAAACCTGACAGAGTTCAGAAAGTGTTTGGGTAATACTCCTAGGCACATGACATTACTCTTGGGGATGGTGATGTGAAGGGCTAAGGTTTGGACTCCATGATTCTTTAGTGTCCTTCCAACTCAGCATATTAAGTGAATCTGTAATTATCTTAAGCTTCTAGTACAGCAGTTGCATCAGTTTGTTGGTCACACTGTTGTTAATACAGCCCAACATGTATTTCATCTTCATACTGCAAGGATGTAGTCCTCACTAATGTGTAACTAAACATTACTCATGCACAGCTTAGTTGTTATGAGACAATATATTTAATAAGCACTGAACAGCTTCATTCTCAAAGAGAGAATCCTCTTTTTTTCTCCCTCAGACTAAAGCATACCTACAAACTGAAACACTAACCCAAGCTTTGTAGCCCTTGTTTTGGCCTGTGTACTTACAGGCTGGTGTAGACAGTTGAAGATGTTATTTTTGCTGTTTTTCTTGTGTCTTATCTCCCTTTTAATAGTCTGAGCCCTATGAATTTGGCATTTTATTCATCTGAGGATGACAGGCTCTGACTTTAGTCTTGCACTCCCTCATGACATTGCTTTGTGGATCTGGTTTATGAGTAAATTTGCAGACAGAGAATTGCATTCATCTGAGGAGTAGTAACTCCTGTGTTAGGAACCTAATCTGAGCACTTCTCTTGAGACATTTTGCCAGGAGGCTTGTTAGTGAACAATTAGAGTCCTTCTGACTGGTTCTTTCTGTTTTGAAATGCCCTTAATGAGTCTTCTGCTTTGAAGTGTTAGATGTCTGTTGAGCACTCAGCTTACTCTCAAGGCCAGTTTTACCTATTGTAAATGCTGTTGACCTGCCACAGAGTTCACTATGTTTCATCCTTTCTCCTTTGGTAAGACAGGATGCACATGCATGCTTACATGCACAGATCACACATTGAGTAGAACTTCCATTTCTAATTAAGCAGGCTGGACCTTGGTCTCATTTCAGTCACATGTGGAGATTGGTGAGAAAAAACAGAGTTTTAAAGAGTTTGAACCTTAATGTTCCTTAAATCTTCTCATTCTGTATATTTAGTTGTATCACGTGAACTAGAATATTTAAATGATATTCAAGATTCTTTGGAAAGCTTTTTCCTTTCATATTTGATTGTTCTAATTAAGATGATACTACATGACTCATGATCTCTGTAACTGTCATCTGTTTCAACTTTACGACCATGCTTCCAACTGAGTTTCCAGTGAAAGTTTATCTTCTGAAACTGAATGTTTGGTGTTTCCCAGGAATTGGTTATGACCTAACATTGAAACAATTAGCTCAGTGTCAGTGTCTTCCAAACAGAGCAGAAGTATTCTCACACTGTTATTGGTGTTAGCACACATTATAAATTATCACTAGTTTGAGATGCTAATCAAGGGTTAGGATACATACTATCTTAGGACTTGTATGGACACAGAGAAATGAGAGAGGAAACAAATTTATTCTTCAACGATTTGTGTAAATAGACACCTAACATAGGACCCATATAGAACCTCTGATGAGGCGTAACAGTCACATGCTCTTCATTCCAGCTTTTTATATGTAGTTAACAAATCAAGAACAAAAATTTTTCAGAAGACCCAGGAAAACTGACACTTGTCCCTTCTTCTGAGATTAATAGAATTCATCATGGCTTGGCTTCACGAATGAAGATTTGAGAGGGGATCTACCCACTCTTGCTACAAGTGTGCTGATGGCTAAAAGGCCAGTGCGAAATAGACAAGTCCGGTTGCAGAAGGCACAGCAGGAAGACTCCCCTGGTGATATAGATGACACATGATTCTTTCTGCATTGTCTTTTCTCCTTGAAAATGATCCTGCGTGTGTTCTCAAAAGCAGCAGCAGTGTTATAGATGGTGTGTCTCCAGGCCTCCCGATTGGAGGCCAGAGTAGACCAGTGGTGGTGATCAATATGGCCAAGGCTGAGGGATTGTTTCAGGCAGTCCTTGTATCTCCTCTTCGGGCCTCCTCTCTTGTGGCAGCCAGTGGCAAGTTCCCCATAGAGCACGATCTTAGGGAGGCGATGGTCCTGCATCCTGGAGACGTGCCCTGCCCAGCACAGCTGTGTTCTCAGCAGCATGGCCTCAATGCTCGTGACTGCTGCCTGTTCAAGGACAGACGTGTTGGTCACATAGTCAGTCCAGTGAATGTTTAGGATTGTATGGAGGCAGCGCTGATGGAAGTGTCCTAAGAGACGCAAGTGGTGGCGGTAAATGACCCATGATTCAGACCCATATAAAAGAGTAGACAGTACAATGGCTCTTTAAACACTGATCTTAGTACTTTTCTTCAGGTGTTTGTTTTGCCACACTCTTTTATGGAGTTTTCCAAAAGCACTGTATGCCTTTGCTAACCTGTTGTCTATTTCAGCATCAATCTTACTGTCCGAGGAGATGATGCTTCCCAGGTAATTAAACTGCTGGACTGATTTGAGCTCTGTTTCACCAGTGGTGATATGGGGATGATGGGAGACTTCCTGAGGTGCAGGCTGATGTAAAACTTCTGTATTCTTCAAGCTGACTTCCAGACCAGCTCAGCAGCCTCTACAAAGCAGGATCTTAAACGTTGCAGAGCTACTTCTGTGTGGGTGACGAGGGTGACATCATCAGCGTAAAGCAGCTCACGGACAAGACGATTTAAGGTCTTAGTGTGGGCCTTCAGTCACCTTAGGTTGAACAGGCTCCCATCGGTACGATATCGAATGTAGACACCGTTTTCATCATCGAGGTCTGCCGTGGCCCTTTGGAGCATCATGCTGAAGAAGATCGTGCATAAAGTTGGTGCGAGAACGCAGCCTTGCATCACACCGTTGGCTATTGGAAACAGCTCAGAAAGTGTGTCGCCATATCTGACTTGACCGCGCTGGTTCTCATGAAATGAGATGATCATTTTGAGGAACTTGGGAGGACATCCTAAACGTTCCAAATCTGTCACAGACCTTTTCTGCTCACAGTATCAAAAGCCTTGGTGAGATCAACAAAGGTAACATAGAGTCCTTTGTTCTGTTCCCTGCACTTCTCTTGCAGTTGTCTGAGAACAAATACCATGTCGGCACCTCTGTTGGCTCGGAAACCACACTGGCTTTCAGGTAGAAGATCTTCTGCTGTGGTGGGTATTACTCTGTTCAAAAGAATTCTTGCAAGGATTTTACCAGCAATGGAGAGCAGAGTAATACCTCAGTAATTTGAGCAGTCTGATTTATCTCCTTTCCTCTCATACAAGGTGACA
Source organism: Empidonax traillii (assembly GCF_003031625.1). Lineage (NCBI taxonomy): Eukaryota > Metazoa > Chordata > Aves > Passeriformes > Tyrannidae > Empidonax > Empidonax traillii. The sequence goes on from NW_020955222.1 coordinate 1,050,780, forward strand.
ATGACAGCGTCATGAAGGTCTGAAGGCAGTTCACCTTGTTCCCAACAATGCACCACAAATTCATGACACTTAGCATGGAGTGCTTGGCCACCGTGCTTCCAGATTTCAGGTGGGATTCCGTCAACCCCAGCTGCCTTGCCAATTTTCACCTGCTATATTGCTTTAAGAGTTTCTCCCATGGTGGGGGTAGTATCCGGTTCAGTTTTCACTGGTTGTTGTGAAATGTACTGCATTGCTGAGTCCTGAACTACATGGCTAGTACTGAAGAGAGTCTGGAAGTGTTCAGACCATCGATTCAAAATGGAAACTTTATCTGTGAGAAGCGTTTGACCATCTGCACTGAGTAGAGGGCTTTGAACCCTGTGTATAGGACCGTAGGCTGTTTTCAGAGCCTCATAGAATCCCCTGTAATCACCTGTATCTGAGCATAATTGGATTTTTTGCGCAAGATTGGTCCACCACTTGTTCCGGATGTCGCGAAGTTTCTGTTGTAGCTTGCTGCATGCAAGTCGAAAGGCTGCTTTTGTTATATGACAAGATGGCTGAGCAAGGTGGGCTTGGTGAGCAATTCTCTTCTTACTCAACAATTCCTGGATCTCATGACTGTTTTCATCAAACCAGTCCTTGTTTTTCTTGAAGGAGAACCCTAAGGATTCTTCAGAGGACTGCAGAATGCTATTTTTAATAAGTTGCCAAAGCGCTTCGGGAGAGGGATCTGTGGAATGAACTTCGAGCCTGGATTGAAGATTTGCCTGGAAACTGTCCCTTACTGTAGCTGTTTGAAGAATGTTAATTTTAAGTCTCCTTCTAGGAATGCCACCCTTTTTAGGTTTGAGTTTAAGGTGGAGGCTAAGTTTACAGTGCACATGGTGATGATCTGTTTGGCATTCTGCACTAAGCATCACGCGGGTGTGATGAACATCGCAGATATCTCTGTTGGACCAAGATATAATCAGTGAGGTGCCAGTGCTTGGATCTAGGATGCATCCAGGTTGTCTTCAGACTATCTTTCTGCTGAAAGATAGTGTTGGTGATGGTAAGCTGATGCTCAGCACAAAACTCTAGCAGAAGGTGACCATTATCATTGCAGTTCCCAACACTGTGCTTACCTAGTACTCCTTTCCAGGCTTCAGAGTTCTTTCCTACGCTGGCATTGAAATCACCAAGGATAATGATCTTATCATCTGCAGGAACCTTTTGGATAAGGCGGCGTAGGTCGTTGTAGAATTTATCTTTTTCAGTAGGGTCAGCTTGGAGGGTTGGGGCATATATACCAAAGAGAACAGCATGTTGCTTGTTGTGTAATGGGAGGCGTAGGGAGATAATACGATCAGAATGACCAGTCAGCAGATTTTCAAGTTTAGAGGCAATAGAGTTTTTAATCATGAAGCCAACTCCTGAGAGATGCCTTTCAGATCTGGGTTTACCTGACCAGTAGAGTGTATAACCTGCACCATGTTCTCTAAGGCTGCCTTCCTCATGAAGACAAACTTCACTGAGAGCAGTGATGTTGATGTTGAGTCGTTACAGTTCATGGGCAATTAGAGCAGAGTGATGCTCAGGATGTCCACTGTTCACAGTATCAAGCATGGTTCCGATGTTCCAGCATGCGAGTGTTAATTTGACTACACGTTTGAAGGCAGGTGTATGCCTTTGACTCTTAATCTTTATTCAGCTGCATCAGAAGATGCCCGTTGGCCGCAGTTAACCAACCTGGTGAAGGGTGGAGATGAGCTTTGGTTAGGCCACCTTTTCTAGGCCCCTCTCCGTGTGGAGCAAGCAGTGCTCTCCTTGAAAGAGGCTGCTTGGTCATTCAGGATTCTGCCAAATGAGTCTGTCATCTCCAGGGTCAGACTCAGGCGACCAATGTCCTGAACCTCCTGCATGCAGGGTTAGGACTGCGGCTTCCAGTGCACCTTATCACCTGCCGTTTCGTCCCTCACCTGTCGCTGCAGGACTTTACAAGTGTAGGTATAACCCTTGAGCCTGTGCAGTGGATTTTTTAGGTGAGGCTCAGCTTGTGCAGAACTGGTCCCACCCTTTACTCCTGAGGTTCATCTGCCAGGGCCTAGCAAGCTTGGATGGTGACAGTGAGGCCCTCAGGATGTAGGTTTAATTAGAGTATCCTTCTCTTGGATGGATGGCCTTACAAGGGCTAAGCGAGCTCCATCTGCCCGGGTTTGAAATTAGAGTTGTCCTTCTCCTAGGATGACCGCCAGAAGGCTAGTGAGCTCATCCTGCCCATGGACACATTTGACCCTTCAGTTTCAACCTGTCTGGCATGGGAGACCCTACCGGAGGCATATGCCACCGTCAGCACAGCTCGCAACCTCATAAGGGCATACTGAAATAGTTTGGACAAGCCCTTCTCTCCCTACTTTTCCTTCACATCTTCCCACAGTTTAACCCAAGGACATTTCCTTGTCCTGAGCACCCCTCTAAGACGCTATGAAACCAACCAACCAACCAACCAACCAACCAACAAACAAACAAACAAAACCAAAAAACCAGCCAAAAAAAGGAAAAAAAACCACACACAAAAAAATTGAATTACAAATAGGAGATTTGTATCAATTGCATCCGGGCATCATGAATGGACTGCTTCTTACTGCTCCATCATGTGTCCTTAAATACCAGTACTTCCTACTGGTCCTTGGCCTATGGACTTCCATCACATCCCTGCCTTCACTTAGGAGACTGAATTCAAAATATCACAAAAGTGGATTTCATCCTTTCAACTTCCTGCAATTAGGAATTTACTACAAAAATTCAATTAGTTGTGACTGAATGAAAAAAATTCCATGTCCTTCCTTCTCTGAATAGAATTCCAGGATAATTCTAGGATCGAAATTTGATTACAACATAAAAGAAAAATCATAATAAAGTAAATTAATATTTATAAAACTATCCACATGAAGCTAATTCGTCCATTTTTATTTACACATGTGCGTTTTCTTCTCCAGCCACAAGATGGGAGTATTGACCTTTTAAGCTGTGGTTTTGTTTTTGGCTTTCTCTTTATTTTTTCTCTTGTGCTGTGCCAACCAGAGAAAATATTTTGTTCCCTATTGAACAAGTTCTCTGCAATGAATTAAACTGGAGAGAGTTTCTGGAATTTTTGGAGAATATTATTCACCCTCACTCCCGGTATGAATCCAGGGGGCAAATGTCATATGTACCTTAAAAGAATTTCTGTGACCAAGCATCACATTTCTGCGACATAAGTTTCACAGTGGTTCTTTTTCAGTTCTACACTGATCTGACACCTTTTCAGATAATGTGTTCCCTTTAGTACTCTCGCTTGGCTGTAAGTATAAGTGGAGTAACAGATCAAAACACTTCATGCTGCATTTACAGGTCTGAAAGAACACAGCTTATGAGATAGAACGACTACCTCTGATTAATTTTGGGAATAAGAGCTCATGCTAAGAAAACATTAAGAACTAGAAAATAGCCCAGTTAAATATTATTAAAATTGGATGACTACTTGTTCTGCCTTTGGACTTATTTCTGAAAGGTGTGAGCATGTTGAGATTTCCTATTTGTCATGTGACACATAGTACCTATGAAGGCACTAAAAGAAACTGAACCAATTCTAAAGTTTCTGAGCATTGGGGAAGTTCAGATATGAACCTCCTTGGCCTGTAATCAAATCATTCATAACCTTAGGGAAACTTTTATCTGCACATAAACTACATGACACATACCCCTCTCACGGCTGGAACACCACATCACCCAAGTTGCCTTTTACTGTTGGTTTGTTCGATTTTCTTTTCCTTGTCACAGCACTCCTCCCCTTGTCTTTCATTTAAAGAGGAAAGTATTCTACTAAGGAGCATGTAGGAGGTACTTGGGTACATTGTCACCTGTTCGTGGAGTTGGAATATATATTCAGGGGTCTGTGGACAGCCTCTGAATAAAATGTGAAGTTTGAACAGTTGTGCTTGTCTCAAACCAGCTGGTACAAAGAAGAGGGGAAATGACTTAATCATTATGTGTTATATTCAGGTATTAAAGCTAGAGTATTCAGACAACATAAAAATTCCAGTTTTGTTAAATAGATGAACGTTAAAACCAAGAGTTGATTAGTATTTTTGAAAGGTAATATTCTTATATATTTTCCAAAGAATATGGCTCTGTTGAAATACTGAAAAAAAAGGTGGATTTTTCAGAAGTCATTGAGAAATTTTAAATTAGATTGTTGTTTGGTTTTTTGTTTGCTTGTTTTAAAGTAGCATGCTAAAGTTTCATTCAGTTTTGTTATTTTTCATTAAAAGCTCTAAAATTTAATGGTGGGTTTAAACTAGTTTATTGATAGGAGAGAAGAAAAACCCTCTTATTTATTTATTATTTTTTTATATAGAAGGTACCAGTAAAAAATGGATTTGCTATTATATTTTGCCTTGGGAAATGCCATCTTTTCAGGGTTTGACCAGAGTATCTAGCTGCAAATTCTTAGCCAACTTTTGTCTGCATTTTAACAAGATGAAAACTTGAATCTACTTTCTCCTGTATTGTAGGCACACTGAGAAATTATGAGATAATGTTCCTTCCATGTATACCATAATGAAAAGAAAAACTGAGCTGACTCATGGCAAGCAGTAACAAAACTGCAGCAGAAACATTCACACTCTCCCCTAGTGCCTGGGCCTCCTATTAAACCTGAAACATTGTCTTCCTTCATTGTGATTCTGCTAGAAACTTCATATTTTGGCATCCACAGGGATAAAAGAGACTGGTAGTAGACATAGGCTAACAGCTGAGAAGAAATACCTTAGACACAGAGCCACATTTAAGAAAACAAAACAGAACTCTCATTAAGACAGGAAGAAAGGGAGTGCACCATTTCCATGGCAAATAGCATGATGTTACTTTGGCAGAAGTGACCTTGGTAGAGTATGTTTTCTGTCTTCCCTCTCTAATTGTCTGGTTTTTTTCCTGAATGTGTTGTACTATGAGAAATGACTAATGCCTTTTTGTACTGTGTTTTTAATCCTTACATATATTCAGAATCAGACTGGTTTGCCTTTGGATCAGTAAAACTTCTTTTTTTCCCCCCGTTTCCATGAACTGTAACTGTACATCTATGTGATATATTGTTTGTTCACAACAGAGTTGACTGAATTGCAGTCCGTTTAATCTTTTACAGTCTCCCACACAGCACTGAGGTAGTTTCTGGAGGAACCCAGAGAGGTTTCACAAAAGAGTATCTTGGTGCCTCCTGAGTGTGACATTACAGCTCTTCTACAGTATGTCCTTTCAGGCCTTGCTTAAGGCCCTCCTCAGTCACCTAGCATATTTATGGAGCAGATGGATTAAATCCCAGGTGAGAGGCAGACCTAGCTCAGGGAGTATGGAAAATTTAAAACTCATTATTTTCTTGGTTTCTCCCTCAACAAAAATAAAGCTGATTTTCTTTCCTTTACCAGTACATTTTAATGGGATTTTAAGTTCCTGGATGTTAAACTGCCTGGTAGGAAGGCAGCGAAGGACCTTTGCTGTAAATGAATTTTTTTTCTTAAATGAGAACTCCTTTGATGTAAATGTAGAAAGAATTAATCAGCAAATACTATGTTGGATATGCCACTCTATTTAAAAGTAGTATCTGAGTGAGCGAACCACCCTATAGTACCATGTTGTGTTGCTTCTGTAACCGCTTCAAGTAGAATCAATGATTTCTGCATACAGCAAAACTGAAGGTAGTAATGAAAATCATGTTCCTATGTGCCCACAGGCTGGAAAGGTTGAATTCAAGTCCATTTCCACATTCTGTAATAAGATTGGATTGAAAGGATCAGATAACAAGCTAGGTTTGAGACAGGAATTGCAAGTCTATTTGCAATGCCATGTCTGGGTCAATTAATAGCCATGGGAGGTTTCAATGTGCATCTCATTTATTTGGAGATTTAGTAAGGTGTTTCTCATGGTCTTACATAGAGGACTTTCTACTGGATAAGTTGTCTTTTGTGGATTTTATTATAAGGAAAACTATTCTGTGCCTGACTTTGAGACAATTCAGTAAGGTATTAAATGACCTCTGTCTTTTTGCCTTGTCTCATATACAACTCCATTAATTTCAAATGCACTGGCAGTCCCAAAGAAACCAATGGTCCTTGTTAGAGGCACTTATAGAAGTAGTGTCTAAAAGGGCTTTTTGTATTCCCGAGATGTTACACAAATGTAAGACATCATGCTATTGCAAGAAAAACATTGATGAGATATAAGACTCCTTACTGCAATAGATTTTGTCTGGCTCTGTTTAGTTATCTTACCACAATGAACTTTTTTTTGAGTATCTGGCTGTGACTTTTTTCAGTATGGTGACAGAATATGTTAATGAAGCAGCATCACAGAAGTATGAAAGAGAGGTAAAATAGTTCGAAGAGGTCTACAGGTATTTCAGTTTTTCCTCACCAGTGGTGACTAAAAATGGCAAAAAAGAATTTTCTTTAAAGATCTAATGGAAAGTAGGTTAAAATGCTGGTAGCAGTTTTAGTTCATTAAAGGCTGTAGAAAACCAAAAAAATTTCCCACACCTTGTGCAAGTTTAGAAAGTACTATGGAACAGATCTATAATGCAAACCTTGTAGAGGTGGAACAGTAACATAAGGCATTTCTGTTTTGTTTTTGTTCTGTCTTCAGGTCGAAATCTGAGTGTAGCTGCACTGCCCAAGAAGCTTGCCTGTATGGATAGAGATCATATACACCATGTGCAGCATGGCCTCTTGTCACTTCACGCTTCCTGGAATAGTCTAGGCAGAACAGGGAAGGGGCAAGGTGAACTGGGGCTTGAGTGGAAATGAAATTCAGTTATGTGTTTGTTCTAGCCCTAACCTCGTTCTAAAAACTGGCCTGAAAATTTTACCTCTAATTATGCCTATCTGAGCTCTCTTTGATGTTAAAGATGGGTTACTCTCATTCTTCTTTCTTGTCATACTATGAGCAAGCATCACTAAATTGGGTAGAAAGATGCAGACCTTTCAGGAAACCCAGACATGAAGTGAATAGCTTTCTCCAGCCCTTGAAAGTACATGGAATTGATCTGTTTGTTGTACAATCCCCAAGCCCCAGGCTATGGATAAAATTTCTTAGAAGAGAGGCAAAGTAAATCAATTTTGTTCTGTTGCTGGGATAAAGTTGGTCAATAGATGATATTTTAAAGCACCTCCATCAACAATTTATGAGATTTATTCAGTTTATGCGAAAGAGCACTCCATAATCATCACTACACAGCGATGGCCCTACAGGGTGTTGCTAACTGGATATCATTTAATAAAAGTTTTTCAAGTGCTCAGCATGCTTTCATCAAAGGGTGATTTTTGTTTTTATCCTTGTTTTGTATGAACATTAGGAGGTAATCAAGAAGTTATAAAAGTTGATGATTTATGAAGCTTTTGAAGCGGTGGGTGAAATTGTAGGCTAGATATAATGCTCATATTGATCACACTGTTGGTAAAAGCATGATAAGAGTGTTGACTAAAAGTACTATTAAAATAAATTTCATGACAGGTTGTTAAATAGAGATTTAGTATTATTTTAATACCTTGATTTTGATTAATACTGGTCATGGTCAACACTGGGCTGTATTGTGTTGATAGGGCCAGAAACCTCACAAATATTGCCATATTCCCACTGTGTTTTTAGAACTGGAAAAGTAGTTACATAGTTACCAAATCTCTCTTACCCCAGCTCTTCAATTTCTTGTATTTCCAGCAGTAATCTTTTGAAATCTTTGTTCAAAGCTCATGGTTTCATCCCAGTCTGCTCCTTTTGTAACTCTTTGCTTTGTTGATAGTCTCTTTTTTTTTATACAATTCTACTTTTTCTTCCTTTTGCATATCTCATATTCTGAGACTAGTTTGTTCCAGTTTTGAAAGCACAAGGGAGAACCAAGTCATAATTTTTCTTTTTGCATATGTAGTCCAATACCTGTTAATTCTGATCATACAATATGCACCATTCTAAAAGATTTAAAAGAACTTCATTTTAAATCTATATAAGTATCTCTAATTCAGTCTTTCTTTTTAGGTCTTTTCTCTCCCTTTACAATGCTTCTTTTTTTTTCATTTCCAGCTACTTCAGTTCTGAAGATAGTCTCAGAATTTAGAACTCTCTTTCTGATAAATCATCACAAAAAACCATCCAACAATACAGAAGAAAATTTTGGCCAGATCTTCTGTTCTTATTTTGATACATTTAATCTTTACATCTCTTTCCTCTACTTTATTTACATTCTGTCTAACTGTATCCAGTTGAAGAGCTGGTATCTTCATATCAATGCCTTTTCAATCTGCTAATTGTTATTTAGATGAATATATGTATAGAACCCCAAAGTTTGGAAAAAAATCCAGTGCTATCCTTTAGGACTGCTCAGTTTCCCTCTCTGTCTTTTTAATGTTCAGAAATTTCTTTCTTTGTTTTTCTCATATTGGTGCTCACCATCATTTTTCAGATAAAAATGCTGATTCACATCCCTTTGGAATGAGATCTGTGTTTTTTGTCTCATTTGTTTTCTCATACATCTGATGTACACATCACAATCTAGCCTTGGTATGAGAAGGTCCAAACCTGTTATGAAAAAACCTGAAAAATCTATTTTATATGGTAGAATTGTATTTTTAAAGTAAATAAAGATATGTAGTAAAAATCGCTTTTCAAGGACCTTATCTGAGAACACAGCTGCCCTGGTTTGTATTTGTGGGTGATCATCTGAGGCACTGTACAGATCTCTACAGGAGGTGCTGTGTTTCTCTTGGACAATTATACTCCCTTAATCTAATCTACACAAGTTATTTATGTTTATCTTACCATGTTTTCTGTTTCATACATAAGTAAATTGAGTAAGAATCACTAGAATGAGATTTTCAATATCATAAAACTAATATGAAAAGGACTTAGTCTTTTAAGGTTAGCCTGAATATCTTGTTATTTTTCTACAATCTTCTTTTGACATTAATTTTATTTTTTTAAACTCTTCAGAATAATTTCAGAAGCTCATTCACTGATATGAATAAAGCAGCATTCACTAGTGTTATTGTATTCCTAAACAAATGTCTTAAGAGTAAAATTATTGAAAAAACACAGCGCAATTGCTGAAAGTTTTTTTCAAATTGATCTCAAAAAAATTGATGCTAATAGAAATTTATTCATTATTCATGCAGCCAAAGATATCAAGATACCTGTGGCGAAATCTTGGCATGCCAAGAAATGCTGTCAAATCTGTATGCAGTTTTCAACTAGCCTGAAAATATGGCAAATTATCTCTAGAGTATTTCTGAAACTGGGATATTCTATCACACATTGGAAGGATTTTCCAAACTAATAGCTGTTGGTAAATCTCTATTCAAAGGTTTGATTCCAAATACCACAGAAGAAATGATTATATGTGTTATATGTGTTATATATACAGAAGTTATATGAGAAATAAAACTAGACTAGATTTGTGATAGAAGAGTAAAAATAATGTTGATGTTTGTTGTTGTTACACTTTGAATATATTGTATTTATATTTATATATTATATCTTTCTCAAAGCACATAGAGTAGTAAAGAAAATAAAAAGTAATTTAGATCAATAAAGATATAGGTCAGTAAAGGTCTAGATTTCTGAGAAAAGTTAATAAACGTTACTCCAATAATTAAAAGACTAAGTTTCTTGTTCAACTATCTGTACTTTTTAAAATGCTTATTTTAGCTATGTTTGCCGAAATTTGACACAGCAATATTCTTATTCCTTCTTCCACAATGAAGAAGTAATAGTGAAGAGGAATTAAACTTGCAGAGACAGTAGATGTTCTGGTGTTTGTTAGGCACATGCATGCACTGTCAATTTGAGAACAAGAGAGTTGTGAATTTAAAAAGGAAGAGTGATTAAAACCTTGACTTTTCTGTGAGACATACAACAAAAGGTTAAGAACAGTGAGAAAAAATTGCTCTAGATGTTAAACATTAGGAGAAATTGTCAAAAAGTGTACAAAGAATCAGGGAATTTTTGGCTTAAGAAGGACCTTACAAAGTATTCACATATGTGAAATTTAAATGGCCATCTATATTTGCGGGCATTAGATAAGTATGCAATTCTTTGAAAACTCTGCTAAGCATTATGGATGTTCTCCATGTTTTCATTCATGACATAAAGGATAACAATATTTATAAGTCTAAATTTTTTTTAAAAACCCTCCAAAACTGGGAAAGAAGATTATATAGTTGCTAGACTTCTCTGTTTGTTCATTTCTATAAAAAAATAATTGAACCATCCTGTATTAATTAACTATGCCTTACCTGATGAATCATTAGTCTGGCTTGAACTTTACAGGTAGAATACTCTGTCTGGAAGGTGCACCATGTTCTTTTCATAAAGGTCCTTATTCTCACCTGGACAGATGTGAAAATAATCTTTTGAGGTATGTTAGAAAATTAGCAGAAACTTTTCTATATTTATGCACTAGACACTGGTCTTTTTCAGCACAGATTCCCACATGATACAAACCAGAACAGCTCTGTTGAAGTCTGTGGAGCAAATCAATCAATACTGGTTAAGAATTTTGTCCCCAGTATGTGTTTTGATGGGAAGGTAGAAAAGAGACTCTTAACTGTCATGCACTGAGAAACATCGTGTGTCTTACTGGGTCAGGCTAAAGACTGCCCTTTGGAAAAAAAAAAAAAAAAATCACTGCCTCTTGGCTAAGGAAAGGGATTGTGCAGTTTTGAGTACAAACAATAGAGCCTTTGAACTAAGGATATGCAGGCATGAAACTGTTTATTTACATGGAAAAATGACCCACTTCTCTAGGAACATGACCCAATTTAATCTAGTAGAAAAAAATTGAAAAGCTATTTGACCTAAATTTTCTGAAGCAAAAGGTGTGTGGAAAACAGAGAAATGTCCATAGAGTTCATGAAGCAGCTTCATTTACAGGTCATTTGCTCCATGTGTCAGACAGATTGTGTTTCTTATAACAGGCTGTGATTAGGATTACCTGAAAACTTCCACAGAGCTTTGATCTGTCATATCACTCTTTTGCAGCTGCCTTAGGGATGCAACTACACTGTAAACACTGGTATCACTTAAGTACACTCAAAGTCTCAGGACAGGCTAAGATAACATTTGGTGAGAATGAAGTACCTTCCTCAGACAGATGTGCAGAGGCAGGAAGACCTGATTGTTGAACTGTCAGATCTGAGATAATTTAGTTAAAGATTAATCTCAGGATGGTTATCCTCAGAGCTCAGCATGCAATGCCACTTCTTTTAGAAATAGGTAGAAAAATTATAATTTGATTAGTTCAGATGGTTAGTATGGTGAAAATCTCATATGCCTACTTGGTCTGAAGAAATTTATGGTTCCTTTTCCATTCAGGAGTCTTTCCTGGGAACAAAATTTGACTTTGACCTATTTCTTTTTCTCTACATATCTGTCAATGTACTGAATCATCAGAGACAGTAAAAACTGGGTCACTGCAGAAGTATTTATTCACTATATTTCAGTGGCATGTCTTTCCATGCACTCTCCTCAATGTGCATACCAATTCCGCAATTTTAGACAACTGTATGGGTAGTCTGTGGTATTCATGCTGGCATTTTTACTGAAAGACCAGGTATTATCCGTTCATCTTCTCATGTAAATCAAAAGCTGGAATGCTTGTGAATGCTTGATGAAACCTTTTTCCCTGTCTCAACAAAACTGCAAATGCAAAAAGACTAATAGCTGCTGCTTCATACTCTTTTGCTTGCAGAATTATGAAGAGACCAATAATTCGGAACAATGAACAGTAACAGTACAGGCACACAATCACAGAATAATCTGAGTTGGAAGGAACCCACAAGGATCACGAAGTCCAGCTTTAAGTGAATGGCTTATTGAGAAATTGAACCCACAGCCTTGATGTTATTAGCAGCTGGCTCTAACTAGATGAACTAGTAGCTTGCTCATTGAGATAGCAGCAGCCAGAAAAGATAGTTTGAAACTGTAACATTTTGTCACACTGAGAACAGTAAAATCATTTGAGGTGTGAGACACTCTTCATCATTCATCAATTCACTCCTCATCAATTTCAGCATTCACTTAATTTTTCTCATTGAATGAGTATAGACAATGTGTGACAAATAGGAGAATGGATTTTTTAATTAATATATTTGTTAGTTTGTTATTTTGTAGGTATTTTATCACCTCTCTCTTGTACTGCCTCTGTATGGGCAACAAAAAGTCCCATGTGAACTTAGGATGAAACTGAAAGATGCTGGGAAGGAAAATAAGACTGGAGAATACCCTGAAAGGATATGGTGACCAGAGGTAAGCTGGTAAGCATTTTATTAGGTCCCAGTAATCCTGATTTTCTTGATAATTTAACTTAATACAGATAATTTATCTTACTACAGATAATTCTTGTGGTGTCATAAAACTTCAGCTTTAACAGATTGATTTAGTGGTGTTACTGCTCGGATTTTTACTGCTATTGTGATATACAAATTTATACCTTTTTTTTGTTGAAGGTATGTAGCAGAATGTAGCAGTAGGCTAGAGAGCAACGTATTCACACTCTGCATAAACCTCAGTTTTCTCTACTTCCTTTACCAGATACACTGTGTAGTTCATTCAGCCACCGAACTTAGCCTTACATAGGTACATAAATGCTGTTATCTGACATGTATAAGGCTTGAGCTAGCCTTTCCAGTTACCCCTACTCAGCTCTCTCTATATTGCAGACACTCTAATAAAAGTCAAATCAGTCTAGTAGGATTGGCAGAAGAAGACAGCAGTTATCTCAAATACAAAAGTGCAGCAGAACATATTTCTCCCAGCCCAGGTGTGCATATATCATAAATAATGAGGACTTATAAATATAATCACATCAAATTAATTCCTTCCATTTGAAAAGATTTTCAGATCCAAAATAACTTCCAGTACCTGCCCAATCTGTCCAACTGAAATGCTTCCTTATTCTGAAGAGATAATTGTCTAGCAATATCAATTTTGACAGGGATTCTCAACAGACAAATGATTTGTCAGAGTTCTTTCGTATCTGCAGTGAACTGAAGTTGGTAATTTTCAGATGGAGGGTTTAATCTCCTAAAATAACCAGAACTCTAAAATTAGTGTTTGGAATTATTTGGCTGTTTTCTTTGCAATACTCATCATTAAGTTTTCCACTTACACGTGTTCTCTTGTAGTAAATGTGGTGCTAAGCACTACTTGTATGTCACAAAGACAGATTCACAGCCTTGATTACCCATAGCTTTCTTAGTCATCAACAACATGCATTTGAATATGAACCTTTCGCAACAGACTCATCTTATTTACAGACAACATGTAGCTTACCATGGCCTTTTTAATCTTATGCAGGAGTTTAACATTAGAAAATAGAGCTAATTAAGTAAAGATAAGAGCTCTACCGGTTATTATGCAGTTGGAAATATTTAATTGAAATTCGTGACAGAAATTAGTGGAGTATCAAGTTGTTGAGACTAAGAAAGTTTTTGGTTTTTAAAGGAATACCTTGAAATTATTCTTTTAGCCAATCTATCTACTAAAAAAATGTGTTCAAAATTTCCTCCAACAAACACTACAAAAAAAATGAGCCCTGTGCTTTTAGAGGAGTTTCGTATCAAAAAAGGATTATGAGAAATACATGACTAACAAAAACTTCCATCTTCAAATTCACCAACAGGTCTGTCTTACTTTCCTCTCCTGTTGCCCTACCTGTGCTTCTGTGCGAATGGAGGCTTGCACTGTTGTACAACTACTACAAGTTATGAATGAAGAGAATGTCTTATGACTGTATTTAATGTCAAATATAGGGGTACAGTTATTACTTTTGTTTTCTATTAATTATATTCTAAATCTGTGTTACTTCTATACACTAAATAGATGCTTTTTGCCTACTACACACTTCCAATGTATACATTTTAAAATTCAGGTATGTTTATTTAATTGCTATTGACTTTTTTATTATTGAAAAATTATCCTTTTTTTTTTTTTTCTTTGAAGAGCACCTATGGTTTAGAAAGAATTAGTCAATAAAATGTACTTTTCATTATTTCTCATTTAAAAATATTTCTTGTGTTTATTTGCCATTGAATTCTTCTCAGATTCCTCTCTGAAAAATTTAATTAAATGTAGCTCCAGCAAGTGAAGAATAGAAGGTGGTTTTTAGGAGAAAAAAATTGATTTATGCATGTAATAAATGCTTCTGGAATAGAGTTTGCAGGTTCAATCTTACAGGGCTGCACAATTTCTTACAGAGCTGTGATTCAGCCCCTTGCTTGGGAGTAAGGAATGAAATAAAAAATACAAAAAAAAGAAGAGATCATTCTCCCGCCGTATAGACAAAAGCTAGAAAGTAAATGAATATTTACCCTGTTTTCTAAATTGTTTTCTAAATCTGATAACATCTGTAATAGACATAATATTATGGCTGCTTAATATCTTTCTTTTTCCATTGTTGCTTTGTGTCTTATTTTTTGCCAAGTCTTCATTCCAGGAGTGCCCAAATATCACCACTTAACACGGAAGTGTGGTAAATTCCTAGTTCTCTATTTGAGAAGTGAAGTAGAAGCTGCAGTAGTCTTATTACCTTCATCTTACTCACTTTGTTTCAAGTCCTCTGCCTTTCCTCCTGCTGAATGAAACCTTTGCTTGCATTTCTCTACTTGAAATAACCTCCTGTCTTCTGGTGATTAGTGAAGCAGGTTTTGTTTGGCTTTTTTTTTTGGAGCTGCAGCCTCCCTGAGCATTTAATCATCAACATCCATTGCTCACAACTTTTCCATGCAGAAGTTTGCTACCTCTAGCATGGCAGGTATTTTTTGAACATTGCAGCTTTCACTCAGCAGAGTCACACATCCCATCTCAGTCTTCAGAGTCAGTTTTGATAGAACTGCTCACCCCAAATTTGGCTTGTTCAAGTTCATTTTCCTGAAGTACTTCTTCTAAGAACTGATCATTCCAGACTATTATCCCAAGATTTTCCTCTCCAAAATTATTTTTTGCCAAATCCTGGTTACAGGACAGAACACAGAAAATCAACAATTCTGATCCTTGTTTATTTGGCAGGAAATGAGATCCTTTCCCCAGATTCCATCAGGCAGGAGAGATGCTTTAGGACCAAGAAATTTCCTTCACTGTTTGATAGCCCAACCAGCAGGTTATGTGAGAGAAAAAAAAAAAAAAATTAACTGTCTTTCTCCTTTCCAGTCAGCCTCACTATCATCCTACAGCTCTTTTTGCTTTTGGCAGCTCTCCCAGAATGCTGGGTTGAAAGCAGAAGGAAACCACACTGATTCTGTGGTTTTCAGAAGAGACCAAGGCTCCTTATTACATATTTCATGCAGCTGTGCTTTCTTGGCTATCTCTCTCACTTCCCCGGTAAATCCCAGTCTTTTTTCTCCATTAGCACATATGGTTTTCTAAGATGATCAGGTCAATGACTCATTGTACACACTTGTTAAAGGGGATCATTTTGGAGGTGCTTTACAGTGAAGTGGTCTAGTTCAATTTGGGTGTTTTCGGAATACAGAATTTTAGTCTTGACATTGGAAAGAATAGGTGCTTTTATTTTATGTCTCCTTGAATATTTGTAGGCAGCTTTTCATGCTAAAATGCAGTATCCAAATAGTATAAATCATGTTAAATACCTTTAAATATGTTCACTTTCAGTAAATCTGTACTTTCTTTTGGGTTCTGTTAAGGAGATTATGGAAATATGGATGCCATCTCTGTGTCTGTATATATATATGTGTGAAAATATATATTTCCATACTTATGTATATACAGAGGAAGAAATGATGCTTTAGTTTATTTTTTTTCAAAATATATGCAATTATGGTAACTCACAACCAATGTGTAATGCAAGTTTTATTTGTATTGTAAAGGTAAAAAAAGACAGGTGGTCAGACCTGTCCATTTACATTGCAGCAATTTCACACCTCTTAATAGATTTTAGGAGAAACAGAGATATTTCACAAAGATAAATGTTTAGCTTCAGAAATATTTTGGAAAAAATAATTAATTGAACAATATAAGCCCACATTTGGATTAGGAAAAGTGTATATACTATTGAAGGTTAATGAAATGTATTTTTAGGTTTATATTTTCCTGTGACTGTATTTTAATTTTTTTTCTTAATCACCCTGTTCGTACAAAGGAGACAAGTGATCACCCTGCATTTGGGATGGTCAGGGAGCAACTGAGATCTACTAAAGGAACCTCTTGCCCTGTGAATTCTCAGAGCTGGTTCCTGGTGTAGTTCTGAAGATTCTGTAAAAGTGAAATGCTTTCCTTCTGGTAATTATAAACATGGGCTTTGGAAAGGAGAAGTCACCAAACTTTACAGATTGAGGAATTGTTATTATGACTTAATGGCTTTCATACAAAGATTGAAATGGCTTTCCCTGTCCAGATGGCTGCCCTCATCTCATCCCTACATTCCAGTCCCTTTTGTGTGCAGGTGTCAGTTCAATTATATTTCCTGACACCTGATAGCTGTGTTTAGCTGTGGTTTCTAGATCACAGATATTTCAATGGATAAAGTGAAAATTGTAGGGAAGTGATAGCAGCAATTTTATTTATACTCAAATTTTGCATTATAGATGTAAGGAAAACACTTTTGCTTTGAATAGTGCTTTGCTATGAGAAACAGGAAAACAAAGAATAAGAAAGACAGAGTTTTTAGTAGTGAACATGTGGCATAGGTTCTTTCTATACCATAGAGAATGGACTCTGCCTCATGCAGCAGCAGCAGTTTAAACAGTACTGTAAGAAAGTTCCATGCAGGAAAAAAACAGTAACTACTGCACTGTAACTCAGATGTTTGGGGTTGTGCAATTTTAGCAATCTTGCAAGGTTCATAACTCTTCTTAATCCCAGACATGCTTAGAGAAGTAACTAAGGACTTTACAGAGCTAATTGTCCATCCTGAATCTGTCTTGAAAGAATGGCAAAAGGATGCACCTGAGATTTGTTTAATTTGCCTTACTAATTCTCCCCCTGTTTCATCTACTAGTGTGGCAGTTCATCTCATCCCTCTTCCTAGGCAGCCTCTAGTATGGGCATGGATCTCCCAGTATCACTTCTATCTTTGTCTTTTTTAAAATGCTAAAATTCACTTCAACATGTGGCTCTTATATATTCCATCTTGAGGATGTGACATGGCAGCATTCCAGCACTGGCTAAAAAGATAGTGTGAAAATGAAAACCTCAGATATTACAGCAAAGCTCTGCATTCTTCTTTGGTATAGGATTTCTTGACCCTGTGGTATACCAGGGAAGATACCCTTCTTTGGATTCAGGCTACCATTTCTGTGCAGCTGTGCTCTGACATGAATTTGTGGAAAGGTTATATGAACTGTGGGTGAACTTTTGGTTACTTTGCTGCTGAAAATTTTTCTTCATCACAAAACTCCCAATTAAGTTTTGGTTAATAAATGCTGCATAGTAGCAATGAAGTGGTTGCTGGACACAGCTATATATGTTAATTACATATGAAGTTCAATAGTGTTAATTTTTAATGGGTTAGAACATTGTTACAGCAGAAAGGAAACAAGTACCTTACTTTCATTTATTGTATGATGGTCTGAAGAGTTCAGAAGAAATTTTTCTCCCCTCATGTAATTATCTAGTTACATTAAAAGGGTGAAAGGGGATTTGATTTCCACTGAAATCTTAGGTGCTAGCCTCTATTGGAAATATGATGATGATTAGATTAGATGAAGTAGCAGTCTATGTTAGGATGGAGACACGATTATTCACGAATTTTAAGACCCAGAAGGGACCATTATGATAATTCAGCCTGACCTTCTGCATAACATAAGCCATATAATTTCACACAGTAATTCTTGTGCTGAGCTCCTAACACATTCCTGTGCATTAGTAGAACAGACCTGAAGCCTTACTTTAGAACAGAGCAGAACGTGGAAGTCAATAAGAGAGAAGAATATTTTAGTCCTTTCTCTGTCCCACTGGAAACAATGATAATTTCACCTGAGTGCATAACAAAGGACAGTCAATAAAAGTTTTAAGAGCACAGATCCATATTAATATCCTGAAATTTGAATGCTGTAGAAGGTATATTAAGTTTAAACATAATAGTTTATTTTAAAATGCTAAAGAACATTATAGAATATTATAGCTTAGACTGAGTGTAAATGACTCATCAACATTTCTGAATTTTTTTTCCGTATCACCTTTAACATCAGGAGGAAAGCTAGCTCACAGCTGGTTTGTATGGTGATGGGGAAGGCACTGTGTTCCAAAATTCTTTAGTTTTGGTGACTATGCTTTTAAATCTTTGTTAGTCTGGTTTTTAGTTACTATGCAATTCAATCTTCATTGCAATGTTAAAATATGAATTGTAAAATGACCAGATTCTTTATTTCAGGTGTAACAGATCATCAATATCAGCCATTCTGCTCATAATCACTTCTGTCCTTAGTTCTGTACTCAAGTTGTTTAGAAAGAACTGGAGGGAGATGTGTGGGAGGGGAGATATTTGTTTTTCTTGTCCTCTATCCTAGTTTTATTTTGATTGTTGTTTTATTTTGGGTTTTGTTGTTGTTATTTGGAGGTTTTCGTTTGTTTGTTTGTTTTTGTTGTTGTTGATTTTTTTTTCATTTTGCGTTTTGTCCCCACTATGTATTGTTTTGCATCATTTGCAACATTAAACATCAACTGATTGTTTACACTTTTACTTGACATTCAGTTTCCTTCCTATTTCTCAAGTGCTGTTCTGTGTTTGTGTGTTTTCAGACGTTTGAAGCATAAAGAAAACACATATTCCTCTTTTTACATGTATGTCTTTTTATTTAAACTGTATGGAAAATGCTACAGTGTGCTCACAGTGTGCCATTTTTTTCAAAATGTATACATGCTTGTATTAAAATACCTTTTGATCAATAAACTCAGATAAAGAGATCTCAAAAATACCCTGAATATATGACCTGAGATACTGATTCCAGAATAAAATACAAAAGATAAAAATGGAGTATACATAGATTGTGTTTTTATTTATTTTTCCACTTTTTGAATGGCCTCTATAGAAACGACATCATCTAAATTAAAGTAGTAGGATTTAATCTGCTGTATCATTAGTTTTGAACATGTTCTTTTTTTGAACATTGTTGTTCTGCTGCTATGTAACTATTTGTCCCATGTGCCAGGACAGCCTGTATCTAAACTTTATTCAAACATGAGCAAAATGGAAGAGAGATTTGGCAGACTGACACATAGTCCTGACACATTGTTTCAGCACCTATACTTCTCTAACATAAAAATTTGCAGGTGTGGATCAGCTCTACTGGTGTGACCAAATTGTAAGCAGGTCTGCAGATAATCTGACAGAGAGTCATCGAGTTTGGAGGTGAGGTAAAATTTTAGGCATAATGAATGTACATATTTTAGAAAATGGACTGCTCTTTTAGGCAGGTATTCTCAGCTTATAAGCTGAGTACCTCAGGCAGCTCACCAGGAGAATTAGTTCCAAAAGTTTATTTCTTAAGTATTTTGAAATCTGATCTAGGCCATGCAGGAGATATCAGTGATGTTAATCTTCTCTCAGCTACTGTCTTTCCTGGAACATTGCTCTACCCCTTTACATTGTTGAACAAGCACAGAGTGAATAAAAGACATATTAATTGTGCCATATATCATTAAATGAACTAAATTCTTCTATTAACTAGACTAAAATTGCACTGTCAAGCCTGTAGACCTGTGTAATATGAGTA
Source organism: Empidonax traillii (assembly GCF_003031625.1). NCBI lineage: Eukaryota > Metazoa > Chordata > Aves > Passeriformes > Tyrannidae > Empidonax > Empidonax traillii. The sequence goes on from NW_020955222.1 coordinate 1,070,495, forward strand.
TAGGTCTTGAGAATAAGGCCTAGAAGGATGAGTATGTTCCACTGATGCCTATCATCATGTAACTACAAATTTAAGAATGATTCTATTATTATTTTGATATTTTTTCATTTTCCTTAATTCATATAACTGTAAGGATGAAAGAAATGCTAATTACAATATAGTAATTACTCTCATGACCTAACAACAAGGTACCTTATCTTCAAAAAAAAGCTATTTCTTTCTGATTTTTCTAATTTTATCATACCTGATAGAAGTAAGCATAAAGAAAGGCAATCACTTAATTTTTTGGATGTATTTTTTTATTTCCTCATCAGTGGATGTTTTTCTTTCTGCAAATGAACTCAATTATGAGCCAAATAATTTCTGATTTTGTTCTCACTCTTATAATCTGTGCAGTGTCAGTTACCAAAAGGAAATATACCAGCGTGCTGAAACAATGAAACTGAGGTTAACCTGTGTGAATATTGTAGATATTTCAAGATATTTCCTACAATTCAGTATAATTAGGCTCCTACTGGCACATTGTCTGTCCTCAAGTGATTCTCTACTTTGAAAAGAAACAGTCAAAACTACCATGAACTAAAGGAGCATTGGGCTTCTTGAATGATGAGAAAGGAATCTTTATTTTTCTTATTTTTTTCAGATGCTCCTCTCTATCATCAGAAAAAGCCATCTCCTGTGTGCCTGCATTGTCCATGTATCAGAGGTTTAGTCAGAAAACTCAGTGTAACATAGGGTTGGAGACCTTAAATTGCATGAGATGAGTTTTAAGAAAGGCCAGTCTGGGCCAGAACACCAAAAGATAAAAGTTATGAAGTGTAATAGTACTGGAAAACAAAGAAGAGGGATATAGCCTATAGAATATAAGTATATTCTGATGCAAATGTAACAATAAGAAATAAGAAAGGAGGATTAATGAAATTTTTTAGTGCAAGAATAAGAGAAAACGAGGTAGAAAGCTCAACCTTCAAGGATTAGAAAAAATAATTTACTAAAAAGTGAAGGTTGAATTTATATTTTTTTGTCATTTACATCGATTTATTAATAAAAATTTTAAAAAGTGGAAAGAAAAGTACGTGAAAGATGCACAAGGTTTTAAAATTATTTTTTCAGCATTTGCTCAAAAGCAGTTTCCTCCTAGTTTAATTATACTTTGAAAATCTAAAACCTTGTTAGTTATATAACATCCATATTTAGGCATCATGGTTCACTTTTAGGAAAAGGTGAATTTTAAATCATGTAGTATATATCTTAATTTGCTTAATGTGTTTTTATCTCTTATGATCGTATCATCTCTGACTCAATTAGCTTAGTAGTGAATCCTCAGTTTTACTGCAATAGGATTTCTCTATCTGGCATATCTGATAAGCAGAGGAGTTACCTCCTGTCATTTCATTCAGAGATGGATGGAAATGCTAATTTTCTAGGGAGGAAATCTTTGTCTGCAGATTTATTAGTAATATGACTCCAAATCATCTTACAGGTGTTTTTCAGTGGTGAGGTTAGACTCCATCTCAATCTGATAAGGCATTCCTAATAAGGGGAAATTAAGTCAGTACTTGCAGAAAGAATAAAGTGCCATATGTCCCAACTTTTCATAATGATCATTAAATCCCAGAAGGATATGTACACAGGACAGGCAGTTCTGAGAAAACAAGGAAAGTCTCTGTGAAGCAGTTACAGTTTTCTAACAGTTAATTAGGATCAAGTATGCTGGTTAATATGACAAGAGAAAACAACTGTGCCTGTAAGCAGAGGGCTCTGCAAACTGATCCCTTCTCCAGTAATGGAAAGTTTATTTTTATGCATGAGCATAACCAAGTATGATACAATTTAGAATATTTTAAAATATAATCTGGAAAAAAAAGGGAATTTTTGTCCCATGCTATGTAATCACATTCCCCTCTTTATAAAAATTTTATAAAGATTTCCATCCTTTTTAAAAAATTCGATTAAAATACATTAAAGTTTTCCAAGTCTCACAAGCCTTATTTGTAAGCAGCATGACATAAGCAGTTCAGGCACTGTAAGTCACCTATTATTACTTAAATCTGAAGAATGAAATATTCCAAGTATATCTAATAATTCCATACTTATTTCATATGTATGAAATTATAAACCACAAAGGCATTGACATTGGAGTCAATGTGAGATTTCTACAAGGTTTTAATGTTACATGTATTTGTGATCAGATTCTGCTGCCTTTTAGTGACATATCTATGAAACAGAGAATCACTTTTCTCAAGTGACTTTCCCTTACCACAGCCAGTGTTCAACCAGTGTGTTTTATATATTTGTATACATGTTACAGTTTAATATTAAAAGAACTATTAGAAATCTGTGCTTTGAAATGCAATTTGGTTTTGCTGTTTATATTGATAACTGAAAAATGGTGTTATATTTCAACCTAGTAACAATTTATAGAGGAGTAGAAAGAAAATGGAAATATACACTTTTAGGGAAACTCAGTTCCACTGCATACTCCAAAGCAGCACAAAGTTGTTTGTGGAAAAACTTTTAGTACAGGTAAATGTAAAAACCCTACAAACACTAGGAATATTTTTTTCATATTTCTGTGAAGCACAGACTGCAAATGTGGCATAAATATATCTTCAAAAGTGTAAAGGCAAACTTCAAAACTCAGTGACTTTAGTTTTAAGCAGGAGTAAAATTTACCAACACAAACATTAAAAAACCCCAAATGTGCTATGAAAATACACAGTTAACTGTATTAATCTGTTTTGTAAGCTAAAGGCTATTGCAGATGCTTAAACTCATAGAAAATTACTCAGAAGCACAGGAAAACCCAGTAGTTCTCTGAAAGAAAAAAACCTTCCCTTCTTTTTGGAAGATGCATTTTTCCCTTGAAAAACAAACCATGTATTTTAAAGAGGCATAATGGTGCTATTTATCTTTAATTTATTTTATTATGAAAGCACTATTTGGAGAGAGATTTATTAACAAAAAAAATCACATTGTCTTCTCCCTAATTAGCTCTAAGGACAAATTAAAGTTTATAGTCTCCAGGAAAGTGCAGTGTATATGTGAATCAGGATGATCCAGTGGTGCAATTATTATTTCTATTTAGATCATTACTTATTTCTAGTTTAGATTCAAATTTTGAAAACTTTCTTGTTAAAATTGTGTGTGACAGAAATAATTTTTTAGAGCTTTTATACTCTCACCACCATTGAATAATCAAGCAGTTTAATGAGGTCCTCAGCACTGAAATATCTGATTTTAAATTTGAAAAGAAGAGAATTGTATTTGCACTGGTCATGAGCCTCTGGAAGAGAATTTAGACCTTGATAATTTTTTAATCAACAAAAAATGTAATAAATCAATTGAAAACTTTTGACTATGGAGCTCTGGCTTTGGTTCATTCCCAGCACTGTCTTTTGTGGACTTGAGCAATTGCATTATGAAGAGGCTTAAAGACAGACTGACATTTCATGTGCTCAATTAGATGTGCTTGTAGAGAAAAAAATTAGGTATTCCCAGTACTGTAGGAAAATTGTCAATTCTTGTTCACACTTCTTTCAAACTTTGAAATGATTGTCTCTTTCTAAATAATTTTTTTTCTCCCCAAAAGGCAGAAGTACTGTAAAATATGGTTTATTTACCTACTGGAGAAGTGAAGCCTGATGATTGCAACGTGTAATTTAGCCAAAGAGATAAAAAGATGCATCAGGAGATTTACTGCTTTAAAAACAGCCACTGCACTGTGTGTGGGAAAATTTTATCGATGCTAGCATGCTTACAAAATTCCAAAAATTGCTCAAGAGAACAGCAGTGGCTCCAAGGCTATCACAATGAACTCAGCATATTGCTCTCTGTTCACTTACTGTGTCACATTTTTATCATAGAATCATAGAATGTTTTTTTTGAGAAGGGGTCTTAAGTGTTATCTAGTTCCAACCCCACTGCCATGGGCAGTGACACTTACCTCCAGACCAGGTTGATCAAAGCCACATCCCGTTTGTCCCTGGTAACTAGCAAAAGGACCCAAGGAAATGGCCCAAAGCTGTATCAGAGGAGCTTTAAATTGAATTTTTGGAAAAGGTTTTTCACCTGAAGGCTGGTTGGGCACTGGAACAGGTTCCCCAGGGAAGTGGTCACAGCAACAAGCCTGACACGAAGCATTTGGACAATGCTCTCAGACACACAGTGTGATTCTTGTCATTGTCCTGTGCAAGGCCAGGAGTTGGACTCAGTGATCCTCATGAGTCCTTTCCAACTCAGAATATTCTATGATTCAACCTGGCCTTGAACACTTCAGTAGACTGGGAATCCACAGCCTCTCTGGGCAAACTGTTCCTCCTTCACAGTAAAGAATTTCTTCCTTATATCTAATCTAACCCTGCCATCTTCCAATTTGAAGCCACTACCTCTTGCTCTATCACTACATTCCCTTGTAAATAGACCCTCTCCAAATTTTCCTGTAGGGCCCTTTTGGCCACTGTAAAGTGTCTCTGGAGCCTTCTCTTCCCAGGCTGAACAACCATAACTTTCTCAGCCTGTTTTCATAGGAGGGGTTCTCCAGCCTTCTGATTCATGGTCTCCTTTGGACCTGCTCTAGCAAGTCTGGATCCCCAGAGTGGGATGCAGTACTCCAAGGGGGGTCTCACAAGGGCAGAGTAGAGAGCTGAATCACCTCCCTTGACCTGCTGACCACACTGTTTTTGATGCAGATCTGGACACAGGTGGCTTTCTGTGCTGCAAATGCCCATTGCTGGGTCATATTGATCTTCTTGCCCACAAACACTTCCAAGTTCTCCTTTGGCTTGCTCTCAGTCCACTCTCTGCCCAGCCTGTACTTGTGCTTGGGAGTGCCACAACCTAGGTGCAAGATCTTTCACTTGGTGTTGTTGGACTTCATGAGGTTTGGATGGTCCCACCTTTCCAGCTTGTCAAGGTCCCTCTGGTTAGCATCTCTTCCCTCCAGTGTGTCAACCTCACCACAGAACTTGGTGCCATCTTACAAAGATGTAAACCAGCACTGATCCCAGTACTACCCCTGAAGAATGGCATTTGTCACTGGCCTCCAGCTGGACATCAGGCTATTGACCACATCTCTTAGAATGCAATCATCAAGTCAATTCTGTATCCACCATGAAGTCCGTCCATCAAATCCATTCCCTCTAGTTAAGAAAAAAGGATATCTTGTGGGACAGTCTAAAATGCACAGGCCCAGGTAGATAACGTTTTTTCCCTTATCCACCAATGCTGTAGCTCCATTGTAGAAGACCACCAAATTTATCAGGTATGATTTGTCCTTAGTGAAGCCACTAAGACTGTCACCAAGCATCTCCTTGTTTTACATGTGCCTTAGTATAGTTTCCAGGAGGATCTGCTCCATGACCAGCTTGTAGTTCCCTGTATATCCATTTTTTCCCCTTTTTAGAAGGATGAACTTTCTCTGACTCTGAGCAATTTTTGTGCTTTGGAACATACTGATGTGAGCAACAGCCTCTGACATGGATTTGAACCTAATCTGCATGTTCCATCTTTATTGTATTGCCATGATTCATTTAAAAACAAATGCTTTTGAGCATGGCTGGCTGGCTTTCATGATAGGGTAGGCAGCCAGATAACGGAAACACTTCAGTGCTGTTTTTTATGACTTATATCTGGAAGTAAAAATGGCTAAAAACATTAATCTCTCTGCTATTTAGAGTTTTGACTGCTTTAGCTAGGAGTGCTAGATTCATGATCCATTTACTATTTCCTGTCCAGCATCTAGTTGGTCCATTATGCTTCATGTCTCGTTTCATTAGCTGAGCCCTCTATGATGTCAATTGAGAAAATCAGTAGCTGTACATTATAAAATCCTTGTAATGGTATGACAATGACAGTATCATAGTGGTTATTTTCTTGGTTCTAATGTACATTTTACCATTACATTTCATGCCTTCGGCTCAGATACATGATAGAAAAAGATTCAGCTATAGCTCAGCAGGAGTTGTAAAATTTTCCATGAAACGTTACATAAGGGAGCATTTGATAGATGGAAAATACTGATATTGCTTTCAGTTCACCAAATGTAGAATAGTAATCTTGGTAGCCAGCCTGACAGCATCATAGATACTTACTCCCTTCTGAGAGAAGAATAAAAAAAATAAAAAAGGAAAACAAAAATATCTTCATAAAGCAGAAATCACATATTATCAGGAAATGTTGTTAATTAGCCCTTATGTCACAATGAAAGAATTTTTTATCTTATTCTTGGTCTTATGAGTGACATGGTTGCACTTTGATTTGGAATGGAGTTACTGTAATATGATTCATAAGACTGGAGAAGGTAGTTGGATTGTACTTAGATTGTATACTTACCAAAAACAGAATTACAGCAACTGTGAAACTTATGACACATTATTTCATACCCAAATTTATGTTAAAAAGAGGGAATTTTTTGTAGCAATTATTCATTGACTTAAGAGCTGCTTTCAATAATCACATCAAAAGATTTACACAAATCAGAAAGAGCAGAGAGAATAATTGGGACCACATCTTCAAGTCTATGAGTGCCTTGCCCAAAGTGTACCCTATTTCTTTGCAGAGTTCTTCATCTGTTGATTCTGTATAAGTGAAATGATTCAGTCATAAGCTGCCAGGCAGCTTATTACTCTGGCTTTGGAGAAATACATGAAAGTATCATGAGACACTACAACCACAAGTGATTTTTCCACTAACCAAATGCAAACTACTGTGATATTTATTAGGGATGGAGCATAGAATAATCTGGTTAGGGTTAAAAAAAGGTTCAATTCTGAAAGGCCAGCTTTGATTCACTGTAGTTTTTGTTAGTCCTTTATCTAGGAAACTGACATTTTCTAGACTCGTGCGCAGAAAGTAACAATTTTGTTCCAAAAAGGCAGGTAAGGCATGTGTCTGTGTAAATATTTCTCACTGTATGAAAAGAAGCCAAAAATTTGTTAGAGAAATTTTCTGTGATAGCAAGTATGTGACTAGGAGAAGGAGACACTCTGGAAGCAGCTGTTTGAAGAAGAGAAAGGCAAAAGTGGATGGCATATTGAACTGCACACCATGCTGCATGTAAACTCATACTATCCTGTATTAAACAGGATAAATTTATACAACCCTTTCTTTTTATAAAATGTTGTGATAAGGTAATATTTTCACACACATCATAACAAAACATATTTAATTTAGTGTATCATCAGTGATAGAAAACCAGTGTAATTCTAAGGAGTTCACCCCCTGAAAACTGATTAAGAAATCCTTTCAATACCTCACATTTTTTAGTGCTTTCTATTTAAAAAAAAAGAAATGTGGTTTCTCTTGTCCCCAAACAGAATAGATGCACACAATTGTTAGTTTTTTGTTTTTCCTTCCACAATACAGTTTAATACAGATTTACATCATTACAGAAAAACAAAACTTTTCCTCCAGTCTCCTCACTGCATGGGATGGTATTTTTCAGTTTCACTGGATGTTGATCTACCCTGTCCATACCAAATCCGTGATTCTTTATGAAAATAGGGCTCTCTTTTTTATGTCTGAACTGGAGCTCATGAGAATCACAGAGGCAGCTGAAATTGTTCTGTACCATTGTTTAGATTACTAACCTCTGAAGCTGTTAAAAGAAACCAGAGGAGAACTATGCCTTTAGTAGGGTCTTTAGCTATTTTATTATGGTATTACCAATAGTCCAGAAGCAGAATATTATAAAAGGTAAACTCCTAATATCAGAAAAGATCCCAGAGGTCCCCTGGGAAGATATAAAGTACATACAAGAATTGAAAAGAACTGGAGTATAGTCTTGAAGATCCTGAAAACTGTGAGATTGTTGTTACTATAGGATCCTAAAGAATGTTTAAATCCAAGAGAATATGTGTTTGCACTGCAGAATATATTCTCATCATATTATTTGTTAAAAGAGGTTATGCATTTCTCCGTTCCAGCTTTTCTCCATGTACATAGTAAGAAAACATTCTTGACTGTAAAGTATTTTGTAAAAGTAGTGGACAAATGAAGATTTAAGAACAGTTAGTTGCCCAGTTGCCATGGTTACCAAGAGTAATTGACACTGATTGCTGAATACAGTAAAATAGAAACAGAATGTACCATTTTAAAGAAGGTACATATAGAAAATGTAGAAGTAAATTAGCACTCAAGAAAAGAACCATATCACAATTTATTTTAGACTGAGATCCCTATTGGATACAGTTTTATGCACAAAGTGTGTTTTATATGTGGCAGGGTGATAAAAAACCCCAAACACCCTCCATCATTTGGAAGCGGTTTTAAATAATGTATCTCTTCATTTCTGTAGATGGAAGTGCATGTGTGTGTGTGAATGTGCAGACATGAATATCTGTTGTAGGGCAGCAGAAAAACAGTATCCTTTTTTCAAGACACTGATAATAGCATACAATTTCATCTATACTGTGTGTGGTAAAATCCTTAGTTATTTTTCTAGATTATAGACAATTTAGGAAGTTAGGTTGTCTGTTTCCAGAGTTCTGCTCCTTGCCGTCATTTCAGATGAAACTCTTAAATAAGGTGTGGTACTTAAATGTAATAAAACCAAACAACTGGAGAGTTGTATGTCTCCATACACAATGAATCTGAATATCATAAGCCGTAGACTTAGGACTTTGAGAAAGTGAAGCACAGAATATATCTGGATTTCTGTAAAAATACAACTTTTGTAAAAAAAAAAAAAAAGGTTTTGCTCTTTTATTGTTTTTTTTTCTGTGGCAGTTGGAAGCCTTGAACAACTATTAAGTATTCTTTTATAAGTTTTAGCTTTAAATGTGGGTTTAGACCTTAGAATTTACGCATAATAATGCAAGTTAGAGTTGATTGTGCTTTAAAGTTAGGAGATGGACAGATGAGATGAACATTTATCTATGATTTTCTTCCAGTAGAAAAGGTTTTGTAGATGATTATCCCTTAAGCCAGAATGTAGGAATCAGTGAAATTGTTTTAGTATTATTTAGCACAGAAGGTGAATTTCTATAGCACTGTAGTTTTTAATAAACTGTTAATTACCTTGCAACATTTACAGGATACAAAGAAATATATCCAATGACTTTCACTAAGGAAATTGAAGTAGATTTTCTAAGTATGTGTGACTGAATTTAGGCACTGAATACCATAATTTTTAAAAATCTCAGCTTCCCATAAGATGAATTTTTTACAGATTGCTAGTTTTTGGGCAGTTTTCAAAACCTGGTTTCTTACTTGAGTGCCCAAAATTGGGCTACATCATTAGCGGATATAAAAGCTAAATGCTCCGAGTTCTATTGAACCAAAAGTATAATCTATTTTAATATTGAGCCGCACCATTTTCACAGGGAAGCTAATGTATATAGTTTACTTGGCAACCAGTTTAAAATGTATCTTAGCAAAATATTTGAAAAGATCATCACTACAGCTAGAACAAGGAAAAAAGAAAAAGATGGTTTATCAATAAAAATCAAGCCACTCAAAGCAAAAACCAAACAAAAAAACCAACCAATCAAGCCCCCAAACCCAAAAAACCAAACCAACCAAACATAAAACAAAACCAACCTTGATACAACTTAACATTAGTAAAAGAAAGGTTTCACCAAAACCCAGCAGCTTTTGAGATCCCAGTGTTAAGTGAATAAGAAGTAACAACTATTAAGACACCTCTGTGGCAACAACGCTTGACTTCAGTAGCAACATTTTTAGTGGGCTGAATCAGAACACTCAAAGCCCAGACTGTTGTGATAATAAAGCCTTCCCAAGCTTTGGGACTGAAAGTCTTTGCTTTGTCTCTTTTGATTTTTTGTAGAACTCTACTATTTCTCACAACTCAGATCGACACTATTCGTGTTTTTTTTTTTTTTTTTTTTTTTGCAACAGTACTGATCAGGAGTTATCACAGTGATATATATTTATTCCTTTTAGACTGGGATCAACAAAACACCTTTGAAAGTTAGGGAAACAGAAGGCTGGGCTAGTTTTGCCTGCAAAAGAGCCTAATGAAGCAATGGGTTTCAGAATATGGAAAGTACTTCTCGCCTGAATTTCATGAGTTATGTAGGTGAGTAAATACCAGTTCATAGTGGAAATCCAGTGCTTTCTACAGTGCCTTGCTCTAGGAGAGTGATACTTGAATAATGAAGGCAAAGAGAGTAGAGTTAGTCCTCTGGAAAACCGGAAGGAGGGAATTTTCTACACCTGTTTCTTGCAAGGGGAGGAACTATTCCAGTTGCTGAGGTTGAGAAAATGAAGGTGATAATCTTCTATTGTCTCTTTCTATACCAGTTTAACATTAATACTTCTTCTTACCGCTCCTCTCACCCAGGTCTAGTTACAAAACAGATTTAGTGTGTACAGGCATGAAGTTTACTCCTGACTATAATAATATTGATATTTCACCACCCTAATAATTGGCAATATATTAGCTTGAAGAAGTGAGGTGAGCTGCTTTGAGGTGCTAGCCACTAATGTAAAGTGAATGCTCTGCAGACTTTTATTCTCTGGAATGGGAAGCTGTGTGAGAAACTGTCCCCATCAGCTGCTACTGCCCCCCATGAATCCCCTCAGGGTACATCTCTGCTTTCAGTCATATGTGATTGCGATGTTATCTGTGCGTGAAAAAGCACATTAGCTAGGTTTAGAGGTTGAAAACATACCCCAGAAGCAGGATACCTAATCTTAATAAGACTGTTCTCTGTACCTGATCAGAGCTTGTGGTAGTAATCCTTTTCTGTGTACCTGATCAGGAATGTTAGTAATAGCTCTTGTACACAGGAAGGATAAATCGAATGGCTGCTGTGACAGCTACATAGACAGATCCCTAGCTGTTAAAAAGGCTTCACATTCCTATTATGAAGTTATTTGTTTGTTTCCTTAAAAAAAACCCAAAAAACAAAAACCATACACCAACATTTTCTCCTTATTGTTTTCCTAATACTCTTATGAGGTAAAATTACATTTGTCTATCATGCTGCCTGATCATATAACTAGCAAATTATATTTTTAGTTTGAAAAAAGAGAGGTTACCCCTGACTGTAGGTAAATCTTCATGAAGCATCCTATAGCAGTGACTGTTTCACTCCAGATAACAAAGCATTATCCACAGGTTTAATTTTGTTATTGCTTTTAGTTTTCTACCAAGGATGCCTAATAAGAAAGGTCAAGATATCATCAAAGCATAGAAAGATTTTTGCTGAATGACATAAAACTGTCAGGGATGCTGAGCTTTGATGTTCCATTAAGTGATCGATGTAGATTACTGACTTTTGGCTAAATGCTGCTCAACTCTATAAGGTCAATATTTGTTAGTTCATTGGTAGAATAATTAATCAATCAATACAGGATGCTTGAAGTCAGGAAAAAAATATTGCCAAGATTGTATGTCTGGCATTAGTAAGGAAAATTATTTCATAATGTCTTTGGAGTGTTATTAACTCCCAGTGTACAGAATTTATTTGTAACCATCACATTTCTAGAGGAAGGAAGGAAACAAAAAACCAAATGAAGAGCACTTCTTGTAACCTTGAGCTCCAGGAAGGAAAAACCTCTAACAAGCAGAGTGCATCATCATTAGTTCTTCCCTTTCACATCATCACACTCAGCTTGGAAAATAATTGCATGCAATTTTGTTATTTTACAGTTGGGCCACATGACACAATGTTCTTTCTTTAGAGCTCCTACTCCAGTTCTCCCATTTTGTCTTTTTTTTTTTTTTTTGTAGTCTATAGCACTGCCAGTAGCCTCTCACATATCTCCACTGGAAGCTTTTAAAGCACTGCATGTACAGTGCCTTCCACAACAAGGCTCTGAACTGTCAGATGGAACTTTTAGAACACAGACTGTTGCAGTAATAACAACGAATAGGGATAAAAGGCATCCATAGGTAGCCTTGGTATTTTCCAGATATAATAGCTTTAAGCTTCACAATTCTATTAGAGTTTATACTCTAATGCATCTGACATTGCTTTGAACTTACATGTAAAAAATGTGTATGGACTTCTTGTCTCGAGTGCTAAGATGGACACTTCTTCATTCCCTTCATGTGTTTAGGATGCTTTCAGGCTCTGAGAAAGGAAAGAAGGACTTCTTTCTCAGAGGGTTACAAAAGGTGTTTGTAATGAGGATTTTGAATAGTTTAAAAACAAGTTCCTTCTTTATACATCTTGTTGTTATGCGTGCATAAATAAAATAATTGCAGATAATTGATGGTTTCACTGAATCATAAATCCAAATGTCTTCTTGAAAATTTAGGAAACGACATGATGAGTGTTTAAAGAATAAATAGTTTACTGCTTCCACAAAGAAAGAAGCAATATTTTTTCCCCCCTGTTTTATTTCTTACAAAATAAATATCAAACTTTAATTACCAGTAAATATCAAACTCAAATTAAGCATTATCAAAACCATTTAGCGTGAGTGGGAAAGGGAGTTGCAATACAGCATCTAGTTTCTCTAGGATCAGTTACTTAGGATTTGGAAGAAGTAGAGAACAGCTTTATGATGTTTTTAATGGTGAGAGGGACAGTGCATTATTTTGCCAGACCCCCAAGCAGCTAGCTTGTAAATTCTAGACCTTAATAAGGGTATCTCCCTGGCTTTGATTTTTAAGTAGGGCATGCTCTGACTTTATGTAATTTACTCAGCCACACAGTGTGGCACAAAGATTCTGCAAGAGAGTTGCTGAAGTTCATTCCTTGCTGTCTGACACAGAGGGCACATTGTTCAGAGCAACTGAGGCTGCACCAAAAAATATGGGTAAGAAATTATGGTCCTTTAGATTCTACTTATTCTGACGGCAAGAGAAGTGACTTTGATTTTAACAGTGGAGAATGGAAGAACTGATAGTGTCCTTTCTTGAATTTAGAGCTGTGCCCAGATTTATTAAGCCATAGATTTTTTGAATCAAGTGCAAATACATAAGTGCTTTGGAACTTTATTAAAATTATTAGAAGTATGATGAACTCTTATCAGAATTTTGATTCAAAGGATATGGGAGCTATGTCACACATTTTCTCATATAGTTATCTCAAAGCTATGGATTTATGGGGTGTTGTTAGTTGGTAACTATATAATTTGATTGATATTTTTAGAGATATTTTGTTATAGACATAATTGTTTGTGGATTTCCACAATGGAGCCCAAAAAAGGAAGGCTCAGAGCTTTTGTCGTACACTATTGGTTAATTTCAAAGATGTATACAGTCATTCTAAGACCACAAAATACTAAAAAACTCTCTGACATAACTTCTCCAACAAGTTCTATATTTTGACTCTTTCGCATATTACCTGTATGATTTATTGCTTTCTGTTTGTCTCTGTAGAATTAGAGGAATGTACTTCACACTTTTTTAATCCTTTAATAACATCAGAGATCCATTTACCTTGCAGTGTTATGTACTTACTTAAAACGAGATGAGTGCAGGTGTCAGATGGTCTGATCTTTGTAGAAGGGAAAAAGAGCACTCCAATGAAATTACCTATGTACCACATTTCACTGGATTATACTGGGTTATGGTACCATAACTTGTGATATCACATCATAACTAACATGTCATGAGAGAAATAAGTCAATAAGGACACAAGGTTCCACAACATTTAGCGCAGACAAATGGATACAAAACAAAAAATCAAATGGCACTGAAAAATGTTGTACCTCAATTACTGCAGATTCCTCTTCACCAACAGTTTTTACATAACAACTCTAGAATTTTTAGTCTGACAAAAGGCCATCATGGTCCAAACTGCAAGTCCAGGCAGGGGTTAAACATCTCTCTGAAATGGGAAAACTTGCTCTGTTTGGAAAACATTTACTCTGAAAATCAGAAGTCTGTAAAAAGTTTTCTCCCTAATATTGGACTGCAGAAATCATCTCTAAACTTATGTGTTACTGTTATTATCATCTTTTTTACACTCCATTGGGTTGCAAACATCTCAGTACTGGGTGCTGTGCAGATAAACAGAAAGATACATAATCTGATTCAGCATAAATAACTTGAAATTTGAAAGAGTGTTGGAAAAAAAGCTGGAAGTCTCGAAAAACTACTTTCACTGGGAATTGATTAAAAATAATCTTGGTTCTGATGAGGGTGTAAATTACAACCTAACAATCTTTTCTTTCAGGAGATGCTAGAGATCTTCCCAAACGAGGTAACGTCTTTGTTTTATAGAGAAGGACAACAATGGATGAATTTGTTCAGAAGGATCCAGGAGATGAGTCCTGGCCAAGGCTAGATGATGGGTAATGTCATCACAGAGCTGAATAAATGCCATTTGGTCTCCTCTATGGGGTGCAGTTTCTATGATTTCTAATGAAGATGCTTTTCAAGGAATTACAACATAGTTAACATGTACTCGAATATCACCTGAAGTATGATATGAGCATGTTAAAAATGGCTGCCCGTAATTTTCTCCTTTTTGAATTTTTTTTTCAAGGAAGGTTCTTGAAAACAATTATGATATTGGTAAAATGTTATATAATTCTAAGTATTTTAGTTATTAGAAGTAATCTTTTTCTGAAGAATTTCGTGCAGGTGAAATACTTGACATTAGTGATTTTATTGGTTTTCTCTCTATCTGAAAATACTTACTTTAGAGGCAAATGAAAGCTTTTTCTTTCTGGGAATATTGTCCTAAACCCTTTTTTTTTTTCCTGACAATAGGACAAAATTACAGGCCAAAAAACCTTGCAAGAAATGATCAATCTTATCCATCTTGTTTTGTGTTTGTTTACAGAGAAAGAACACAGATATATTATTTGCCACTATTTAAATGTGAATTTTGTCTTGAACCCTGTCAGAGTGAGTAGCACTCAATATAAAACTGCAAAATCAACAACTCCTAGGGAAAATTCTTACAAATAGTATCAGCAGATGTCTCAGAGATTTTTCCTGTAACATGTCTGAATGGCATCTATAGAATGGGCTATGATTTATAGCCAGATGCATATTCATATGGAAATGGATATTTATGTTTCAAAGTGGGATGGTCAGCAGGTAAGTTCTAAGTCAGACAGGCTGCCAATATAGAGGGACTGGAATAGCAAAGAGTGTTATGGAAGCATTTTTTTCCTATGTTAGAGGAACCTACAGTCCTGTGAAGTTTGTAGAAGGCAGATGGTAAGAACTAGCCATTTGGAGGTCAAGCACATGCGAGTGGTATTCCTCAGTATACTGGAATATATTTTCATATGTTTTAATGGGTAGATATAGAAAGTCTGTAGGACGTGATAGCATACACTTTTGCTACTATCTGTTATACCCAATTAGGGAATGCTGCACTAGGTAGAAAAGATAGGCAACATGTATATTACGAATTCTGGTGACAGGCACTAAACATGAAAGTGTTGTTCTCCTTTGACTGTCTTAGGGCTGCCTTAAGTGCTAGGCTTTTGATCTTAGTGACAGTTTTCAAACCCTAAGCAAACTAGAACTGAGAATAAAAAAGCTGACACCTGTGGTTCACCTCTCTCTGTCTGTCTTTGCCTTCCTATTATCCTAAACCCTTGAAGATCTCTGGAGAGAGATCCAGCTCATACTGCAGATATGATGAAACAGCACTCATCATGTGTCCCCTGCAAGTGCACTATATATGCCCTTTTTACTTCTGTCAGGTTATTGAGACTGCTAAAATCTATGACCCTGAAGATATGAACACATTACTGAAAGAGCTAAGGTGGTGAAAGCTTATAGTATATATGGTACTCTTATGACTTCATGAATATTGAAATCTGGTTGCTCTAGTATAGTAATCAGGCAGTGTGCTTAAGTATGTGCTTATGGCTTAAGTAAATTACACTGTGAAGCCAATTAACCACTTTGTGGGGGAAAAAACCCCTCTGGGTAGAAACAGGGAAAGCTTAGAGACTACTTAAATAAAAATACAATTTTATGATATGATAGTTATCACATGCTTAACAAGTTTCATGTTATATTTGGTCAATGGAAGAAAGCAGATAAAATCTGACTATGTTGGGTTAATAGTAAGTCTATTCTAGCTGTAGCTGCTATTGCTTTAATTATGATATTCATCATAACTCTAAGAAAAAGCCCAAATCTGTAAGTGCAGATGTACACACACACTCAGATTTTATGTGCAAAAACACAAATGCAGGCATTTTACAAATGCAAGCATGTAACCGTGAATTTTGCAGGTATAGCTGGAAAGATCTGTTCAAAATAGGGTTATAACCGCCACTACAACATAAGCTATTAAGATCTTTTATGGAAACTCTAATGCCACCTATACAAATTCTTTGTCACAATAAGTTCTGCTGAATAGCTATATGGGGAATTGTAGAGACAGTAGATGAGCCATTCCACTGATGTCCTTGGAGGTCATTGTAATGATCTATTGTCTGAGACTTAGTACTGTGGCTCCTATACTCTCTTCCCCATATACCACTTTCTAAAGTCATCATAGTTTATCAACGACAATGACTGATTGTATACTTGGAAGCACCACTGACAGAAATGATGATCTAGTTACGGCTGAGAAAGTTTTCAAATTCCTGACTGCCTTTAAAGTGGAAGTAAATAAAAATAATTTACTATTATAGCAACTGATAAATATACTTCAGTAAATTTCTAATATTGACTGCTAACAAACTGATAAATCATTGCAGTCTCCATCTAAAACCAGCTACACTTCCCTTACTGTAGGGGAGTTTTTTCTTGACTTGAAGAATTAGATCAGAATGAGACTGAACTGTGTTTGTGGTAGATGAAATGTCCTTTTTATTGCTTGGTAGGCTTAGACTAAGACTATTCCCTCCTTCCCTCCTTCCCTCCCTCCCTCCCTTCCTTCCTTCAGCAATGTAATTCATCTGAACTCTCACAATCTAGTAACTATATTCTCTAACTCAACCAGCCAGTTCACAAAAATGTTATGAATTTTAAATCCCTCTCAGAATTAGAATTTGTAGCTTGATAGAGCCTGACTAAACATGAAACAGATATTGCATGAAAGTCCAAGCGCTACTACCTAAACACAGAGAATAGTGGGCTCAGGATCCTGTTTTTGGGTTGAGACCTGCCATATGGTATAACGAATTTATTTTAGGGAAGTTTATTATGAATTGCTTTTATAGAGAGTTTCATAACAATAGAAATTGTCCTATTCTGTTTTTTCCACATGGCATGTTCATTAAATCATAGCATTGAAATAATTTTCATATATAAAAATGTTATAAGACAGTATTTATTAAGAATAAGAAAGGATCGTATAACTTGCTTGATATTTTCATGTCCAAAATTTAAACAGTACTGAAAATGCTCTCTGCCATTTGCAATAAAGATGAAAAAAAAGGCCAGGAGAAAATTGGTACAGATTAACCTATGTGTACAGTGATTGTTTGTAGTGTAAATGGACTTTTCTTTGTTCATACAGTAATGTTATCTTTAACAACCTGTCTTGCTTAGAAGCTCCTTAATTTGCCACCATAACTGCTTCAAAATACTCCTCACTGCTTTCTTGAGAAAGAGCCATTTTTTTTTCTAGTAGAGTTCTAATGACCTTGATTACATCCTTATTCTATTGTCCTAATGCCCCACTTATGATCTCTGATATGTTGTTGATAATTTCCTTGCTATATGTGTGGGTTAAGACAATTTTGATAAGCTACTTAGATTTCTTTAATATTTCAGATTAAAATTTTATGCTGCATCTCATATGATTTTTAGTTTATTAGTTCTAATATTTAGTGAAATGCCAGTCAGGTCAAAATAAAGGTAGAATAAATAAAGAATAAAAGATGAATAAAGGGTTATTACTAATGAAAAGATGTTACCACTCTTTACAAATTGTTTTTTCTATTCTAACAGAAAGACTAATTCTATTATTTTTCAAGGACACTTCATACATTTCACACATTTGCATAAAATCCTCTTATTAAAATTAATAGAAAAAAATATGAGAGTTATCCCCTAAAAATAAATGTTCAATTTCTCAGTTATTAAAGAATGTGTTCAGTGGATCCAAATGACCCATGAACCAGAAAAATCCATCCAGATAATTTTTTTTGTTTTGGTGGAATTTTAAGTGCCTAACCCAACAATGAATTTTTAATTCAGTAAGCCAAATAGTTGTCTAAAAAATCCATTGGTTGTGCGGATCAAGGCAAAGGGAATCATCTGATAAAAACAAACCCACATTGAATCATCTGCTGAATCCTCACTTACATGTTCCAAAAGAGGGCAGCAAATGTCTGCCTATCTGGTACTTTTCACTTCTGGTCAGTGCGGTCACTGATGGCAGGCTGATGCAGACCTTTCCTATATTCACATCTTAAAGCACTTTTTATGATCAGAAGGGATTTTTTGCAGAAGGGATGTAAGCTGATTGGCTCATCTGTGCAATCGTTTAAAATATTAACAGGAGGAAGTCCCTGCATGCTGGATGTTTCCTTTATCTTATTGCAGTTCTGGTAAAATGCAGTTCAGACCTGACAAAACTAAATAATCAGTGCAGAAACTCTCTTTTACAATCATATTCAACTTCTCCTTTCTTCTTTCCTCTGACAGTAAAAATATTGTATAAATAGTCAGCCCTCCACAATGCCACAATACATGAAGAAAACAAACAAAAATATCCTTTGCACTATACAATTGGGTTTACAGTATAGTAGGGGGCTTGTAGAACCAATGTGCATCACCAGAATGGCTGACTAGAAAAAGGAGGGATGAAATCAAGGCTTTCTTATGGTAAGTTAATACACTGGGTCCAAAATGTGCTGAAAAATAGGGAAGATATATATAACGTTAAATACATTAGTGTTCATGTAAACGTGAACAGTAAATCCATCTAAAGATACCTCACTAACTCTCAACACTGTGCATATGTATTGCTATATTCACAATTGCATACTTTTGTAAATTTCTTTTCAACTACTTCATTTTTCACTTGTTTGCATGGATGCTCATTACTAAAGAAGCTAGTCTTTATACACAGAAGACTAAAAGAGGAAAAAAATATATACTACCACATAAAAGCATAGAAGTAATTAAAATTCTCTCTCTTTTTTCATGAGAATAAAAATTGAAATTTTTAACAACTCTAGAGTATTTCTGATATTTTTTCAAATCTGTAGTGACTTTCTAAAAAGAAATCTTGAATATAATGACACTATGTTTTAGCTTGCGTTTGCAGAATTAGAAGACATTTCAAACAAAATTGCATAGGAGTGCCTTGGAAGGATAGAAGGTATAGATATGAGCTAATGTCAAAAGGCACATTGTGCATTAAGAATAAAATACTTTGAAATATATTGGTAAATTCTTGTAATGTTGTAGTATTTGAATTCTGTGCATTTGTTTAGTATGTGAGAAGGCTCTCAACCTACCCCTTTTTAGTCTGCTTTCTAGTGTATTAATATTATTTGTCTCTCCTTTAAAAGCATTTGGATTTTCTGGCTCTCAATTCACTTGCTACTAGTTGACTGAAATTTTTATTTAAACTTCATATTCACTTCAGGAATGCTCAGAGCAGAGCAGACACAAACTCTTTAAATTCAGACTCAAAGCAGGTTACCTGGAACACTGTCCACCTTTCACAATATGCAGGAATGAAGATTCCACAGCCTCTCTGGGTAACCCGTTCCAGATTTTTAAAACTCTTACAGGAAAGAATTCTCTGTATGTCCAGCTGGAATTTTGCTTGTTTGACTTCCTTCTGCACCTTCATATTCCACTGTGCACCTCCCAGAACACTTATCTATGTTTTCCTAGTGACTCCACTTCATATACAAGCACTTCTACAAGAAAAGTTGATCAGTAAAACAAAAGATGATTTAATTTTCAGGACATTATCTGCTGGGACTACAAAGTTCCATTCTGTATAGTTGCTACCAAGCCAGCTGGGTACTGCACAGATATAGGAAGGGGCAGGACATTGCCTTTGGCTTTGTTAAGCTTCATGAGGTTATTGTGTGTTTGTTCCATCATATGTGCAAAATGACCTTCAAATATGCACAGAGGAAAGAGAAATGTACTGTCCATAACCATGATGGGCAGAAAAAGAGGTCATGGCCTAAACTGTAGCAAGAGACACCTAGGTTAGATGCTACAAGGGCAAGTCAAGTATTAAAGAGAGTGAAACCCCAGAACCGGAACTTAGAAGACTGGGGGTTTAGTAAAGGGAAACAGAGATCAGGTCCTCTCCAGTACAGTTGGTTTTTTAAACAGGCTTTAGGCATTTGCCCTCAGGTTAATTTGCCAAATGATGGAAAACTTATACGTTATTCCTTATACCACAGAATTCTACAAGGGATTGTTTCTTTCTTTTATAAAAGTAAGTCTAAAAGAAATGCATATATTTCCTTTATTCAGAGAAGCAAAATACATTTTCTCTTAGCTAGACAAAAATTAGCTGTTCCTCCTAATGGTGGAATTTCCACCAAATGAATGTTAGTCCTGTTGGTTAGAATTTGAAGTTTTGCTTTCCTCCTTAATTTTTGCATTTATGGAACAATTTTTATTGCTATTTTCTTCAACATTTTTTAATTTTCACTCAGTAACTAAATAAATGTAAACAATTACAATGCTTATGTTGCTACTGCAACTAATTGTAATATTAAATTCCTCCTGTGAATGGAATGTTAATGTTCTTGGTGGCATTTTGTCAGCAATTTTCCTGCTGTTTAAAAGATCAGTGTCTAATGGGATTAAGGTGGATAATCAAATCTCAAACTGGTATTAGGCTATGAGGTTTGAATGCCTGGGGAGTACTTCCTCACTGAATATGAATGAAAGATGTTCAGTGCACACAGAGAAGAAAAATAAATGGAAGGCCTTGTTTTCACACTATTGTGTTACCTCAAACTTCTTGATAAGGAACTGGGGTTCCTTTTCTGACGGCTGGGCCATTAAAAAGCATTCAAAATAAATCCAGTTCATCATCCAACATCTGGGATTAAAAAATTATTTCAAGAGATTTTATAGTGTATTACATTAATCAGGATGTGCTGGAATATGGTTTTGCCTACAACTTTTAGTGCAGCATTGAACCTATTGTTGCTGTTTAAAAAAATCTTAAGAATTATTTATAGGCATATAGTATTGTTTGGAGTGATTTTAATTATCCTATCTGAAACACAATTCTGTTCTCTGTGCATGTTTGTGCAGGGGAGAGAGTTCAAACAAAAGAATATATCTAGTGTTAGGTGACTTCCTCCACATGATCTGTATGTGGGAGAAACTTACATTTTAAACCTAAAATAAATAAGTAGCTGATTTTCATATGGGAGTATTATTCAAGTTGTAATAATAAAAGGAAAAAAAATATCTTCCAACAAACTCCTCTCATTTGCTATGAGATCTGTTTCACTACTCTTTGTAAGCTTGAGCACAGTGACAAACAGAAGGCAACCTGTAGAAGAGTGTAAGCTTCAGGAAATTTTCTTGTGTGTTTGGTTTGGTATGGTCTCCGGGTATACATTCTGTAAGATGTCTTCCTTCCCATTTCTCTTGCTTCAGTGTTTTAACCAAGGAAAAAAATTTTTTTTTCTCCAGAAATGAAAACATAAGAGTGTTTATTTTGATGATTTTTATCATGGTGAGTGGCACAGGTATTAAATGGAAGACCATATGACACATTTGGGGGAAAAACAAACTGAGCTGAACTTTTCTACTCTTATAGCTGAGATCAGTTGATATATGTCCTCTGTAGTCTCTGTGGAGAGAAGCACATATAAGACATGTTCACAGGCTGAAATGCATTGTTCCAGAATATTGTCTAAATTACTCAATGCCTAACTCTTATTTTCTAAACTAAACTTTCTAAACTGCAGCAGTACAAAGGCCATCTTCCCAAAAATAATAATTTTAATCTACTGATATCTGAAGCTGTACTGACATAAAGCAGCATGCATCCTGGCCATAATACATCTGTAAATAACTGTGAAAATGAATCTAATCTGTATTTAAACTGCGATTAGATGCTGATTTTTTTTAGTATATTTTGTCAGGCTGTTTTCCAGCTGGCTAAATTCCAGTCTTAGAAGACGGCAATTTAGTCTATTTCAGTTTCAGTGTATTTAGTCTTAACTGTTATAAGACAACTGTTTTAACTTGACTAACAGGTTGACTGTTCTACCACAACTGTTTAATACTTAAAAAACACCTCTAAAGCTTTAACTTGGGACTGCTATTGGTTTCTGTAAGACAGAAGAGTGTGAGTCATTATATATTTGTTACTCAACAAAACTTACTTACTCAGCAAATATTTCTAAATATTCTCTAAAGACACTTCAAAACATTGAAATGAGCAGAAGTGTTCTAGGTACCTCTATGGCAGCTGAGTAATACTTTCAGCATTAACTACTTTCAGAATATTTTTAGCATTAAATAATTCCAGAATGGTTTTTTGTGGAGCTGCCTCTGTGCCATACCAGACTGTCTCTCATTTTTGTTTTCTTCACTGGAAGATAACATTTAGCATCTTTCTTTCTTTCTTTCTTTCTTTCTTTCTTTCTTTCTTTCTTTCTTTCTTTCTTTCTTTCTTTCTTTCTTTCTTTCTTTCTTTCTTTCTTTCTTTCTTTCTTTCTTTCTTTCT
>NW_020955222.1:1093740-1227498 GCF_003031625.1 Empidonax traillii
TTTCTTTTTTCTTTTTTTTTTCTTTTTTCCCCTGCAGAAAAAAAACGCCAAACAAACAAACCAAAACAACTGATCTTAAATTACGTAATGTGAAAATATGTATTCCAATGCTAACAATAGTTTCTTGCAACAGTCCTCATTTTAAGGCTTGAAATTTTGATTTTATGAAAACTTTGATTAATTGTGTGATTTTTAAGGATTTATACTGAGCAGATCAACAAGCATATTACTAAATAAGAGTTAATGTTTACAGATGTAATTCAGAAATAACTTCTAACACTGAAGGCTAAACCACTCAATATTTAGAGAAAAAAAGTCGTGCTTTGGACACTTAATAACTAAGTAAAAGCTAAGTTAAATAGTTAAAAATAACAAAGTTAAATAGCAAATTAGGAGAAACCACACTAATATCCTCGAACTATCCTGTGTGCTCTTCAGATATGTCATGGAATATAATTTCCACAAGAATAATTTACTGAGACAGAATAAAGGGAGAATCAAATCAATAATGGAACTGGCAGATGGCATGATTTAAAACTGTAAGGATTCACACATGTGTGTTTTAAGTTTTATTAAGATGGGCTAAGTTTTAAAGGAAAAAAAGATGAGTAGAAAAGGCAATGCTGTCAGTTTAGAAATCACAGTCCACATGCCAGGTTTTGGATAAGGAGTGTTGCTCTCTGTCTACTAAAAAAGGTTTTGCTTAATGACTTCGTTAGAAGCTATATTGATATATATTGTTTGAGAACATGACCCACTACTCCCAGATTTCAACACCTGAACGTGACGAACCACACGCAGTAGAAACATGACCAGCCTATTTTTTACATAGTTGTGTTAATACAAAATAAGAACTGACCTATGGAAGAGTGGTGGAAGCTCTTGGTAGTACTGAGGTGTCAGCAGCAGCAAAGACTTTACATTTAAACACTGCCCTTTACATAGCGGCTTATTCTCTGTGTAACATATTTGCTCTGTATACAGGTTTGCCAAGCACAGGGGAGACAATGAGTACTGAAAGACTCATTTTATATCTTGTGTTATTGAATATGTTCTTATATACACAAAGCCAGGACATTGAAAATACAGACTAAAATGGTCTTGGCAGGAGACACCCAGTGCCTGAAAGTCTGTTTAGTGCTACAGCCTGGGAGCTCAGACAAACAGAGCTGTCTGTCAGTAGAAGCCAAAATCTCAATCCCAGAGCTATCAGGTCAATTATCCCACACACTGATGTTCTGCAGCTTCCTATTGGTCATCCCAATATCACAGGTGTGTGTCAGTGACTTAAAGAACTGTGTGCCTTGTCTTGCCTTTTTCAACACAGTACATTATTATGTTGTTATTATGTATAACCATGCTTTAGCAATGGTTTCGGAGGGCAGTCGTCTGCTGATGAATGCAAGAAAATTGATGACAACACCTTTTGCTGGTGATAAAACTGATTGAATGATCTCCTTCTGTTGTTCATCTCCACCACTTTCCTAGGCATTTTGCTGCCCTTCTTCCCCATTCCTGTTTTGCATACTATCTGAGTTATTTCTGATTGCCGGTTAAGACTCTGTTGAGTCTTCTGAAACAGAAGCAATTTTCTCAACTTTGAATGTCATATGTTCAGATTGCAAGATATGATGATGATTGCACATTTAGTTCCAAAGTGTTTTGAACCCACTTTCACTGCTTATTCAAGTTCTATAAATAAGAAAATTTGAAATGCATCTCTTTTCTACTGCTGTTGATTGACTGAACCCCCTGAGGCATAACTGTCCAAAGGGCTTAATGCGATGACAAATTGTTCAGCCTTAAAATTGTAGGAGACATGCTATGAACATCAGCACTGCATTCATAGCTAAGAGCTGTAGATGTGATAACATTTGCCATCTTTGCAAAGAAACAATGCAATTTACTGAAACAATGCAGGTAATGCAGGTAACAAGATAAGTACTTCTTCTCTCTGATTCTTTTCTCCTCTGTTAATGCAGATCTCAAGCTTTCACCTGTCCATTGGGCCAACAATAAGTCTGACACATGCTCTGTATCCTTTTTAGGAACATAGTTAATGACAGTTTATAGCTGTGCCCATTTCATGAACTTGCTCGCTTTTTTTTTTTGCTGGTGATTGACAAGTCTGAAGCTTTCATCCAGCAATGTGTAAGCAATGTTTTCATCCAGAAGTCTCAACAGCGGAGTGTGATCCTTTCCTTGCTTCCTGGAAGGCTGTATTCCCAAAGATAAGAATGTAAGTACAAATGAGAGGCCACTGATGATCATTCCTTTACAAAACTTGTCAAGCAGAGAAAGACAGGGCCACATCCTCCAGCATTACTCTCCGGAGTAGCTGACTGTTGACCAGGCATAAAAGCATAACCTCCATAATGTTAATGAAAGATACCATTTTTAGGGCAGCTGATCTATCTGTCATCTATCTATCTGTCTATCTATCTACTCATCTATCTATTTATCTATGATGTTTATATAAGAACTATACCACTCTAGAAACTAGACTAAACCAGGAGTTAATTGTGATGACTGAGAATGCAGTCAAAAGCTGAAAGTGATTATTAGTTGTCAACATGAACCTAATTTAGACCAGCACTGGCCAAATGCAAACACATGATGAAACAAGGAATCAGAATCCCTGTACACAGATCTGTAGCATTGCATTCCCCATGGTAACAAGAATTATACATAGCAATAGATTTCGCTGATGGTTATGTTTCTCTCTTACATGATTATATAAATCAGTTCTAAAGTACAGTTTCATAAAGTGCTTAGAGAATGCCCTCTAAAGGGAGCTGGACAAGCTGAAGAAGGGGATCCAAGGCAGTGTAAATTTGCCCTAACTTCCTATATTTTTTTATTTTTTTAATATTATTTTTCATTGGTTCCACTATGTTATAGATCAATCCTGCAGGATAGTATGTTTTCCTTGGCAGAAAAACAGTTACAAAAATTAGCCAAACCATCTCTTTTTAATTCAATAGAAATTCTCTGAAGGCATTTCTGAAATCTAAATATTTGGGGCTTTTTTTGACCTTTAATAATATTTTTTAATCTTCAAAAAGCATTCATTTTGCACAAAGGTAAAGTAGAGTATTCTGCTTTACTAAAACTACTGATCTGGGAAAAAACCCCCATAATTGTTGAAAATCCTTATGAATCCCCAGGAAAATACACTCAGTGGACCAAATGCTGTTCTCACTTATACCTTTGTGTACATAGAGCAGCTTGATTCCTTACCCCACGGTGTAAGGAAGGGGCTTACTTTGGCCAAAGGTTCTACATGCAGTTTAAAGTATTAAACATTAACATTTGCAGCTCAGTATTTATACTATCAAAACAAGGGCATGGATTATCTGAGAATAGAACAAATTCCTTTTACTTTTATGAACTAATATCAATAAGTGCAGCACTGAAAGAATTGATTCCTCCCACAATTGACTGCAATTTCAGTCTGTGCCATGGCCTGTTTTAACTTTGTTATACAATATAAACTGACCCCTGCTGCATTTCTTCATTGCTATTGGATTTGCTGTCTCTATTCTTTTTGTCAGGGTTTTTTATGAGTCGATTTGATCCTAAAGAAAGGTTTTTTCTTTCTCTCTGGATTGTTTGGTGATGTCCAAAACTTATTCTGTCTTGCCTACCTGTATTTTTGTAAAGATTTTCCACTGTCTTTTTTACCCTTTCCACTCTAAGGCTCTGCCTCACAGTTGATGATCTCCTATCTATGTTATGCTGAACCTCTTGGTAAGTAAGCAGTGAGTGTTGCTCCTTTAAGGGTCAGTAGGGTCAATTTTCAGAGCCTCAAGAATCATGTGCGTGTGCTGCTGCCACTTCTCTATTCAGAAGAGCTGGAGAATGCTGCTGTGTTATTCAAATGTATATCAGCCACGACCCAGATTTTTACCTGCATTTTATTTGATAGTTTAACAACAGATTCTCTAGTGAAATTTATGCAGACAACAATTATTACGAAAAACAAAAGGAAGCTTCTCAAAGGAGTACATCACAATTCAAACTCTTAATTCATACTTGGGCAAATACTGGGGAATTTTGTGTAACACAGGATTAATTACCAACTAAATATATTGAAACCAATCCTAAGATTATGAATAAAACTTGAGAGCTGAACAATCTCATGTTTTGCAAAGTTTTGATACTTTCATAAAAATTTCTAAAGAAGCAAATGAAATAACATTTTAAATTAAATTTACTTCGAGATTGTCAGAAAAGTGAATTTACCATGCATTTAATAAAAAAAGATTAAATTTCCTATTATATCTGCATAGCAAAGGGACTGTGACTTCTTCGAATTCCTCTGGAGGGTAGTGATTCCTTTTAAATTGTTTTAATTTTTGTCCCTGCTTCTCTTCTGTTATGCACTTTATATCATAATATGACAAAATTATTTGGTTTGTTTCCTGCAAATCCTTTGAAGACCTGAATGTGGAATAGGGCATCCCACTATCTAACAAATGTTAATTCAGTTTACAGACTAGCTTTATACTTATGATCTTACACAGAATTTTTGAACTAGATGTTTCATCTCCAGCTCTCCTGAGATGACTCGCAGCAAGAATATTGCATTTAGAACAAGCTTTAACTCAGTCTTTCTTCAAACACCATTTGCAATAGCAATAATCTGTGGAGATTTAAATTTTCTCTTTTAATGCAAGCTTCGCACTTCCTATTTCCACTATTCAGTTTTCTTTATATCTACATTAACTAAAATAATGAAATGCAACTCTTTAGTTATCAGTTACAGATATAGTACTAAGAAACCTTATGTTTGCTGAGCTCCCTCAATTAAATGGAACACATTTCTTAAAAATGTGTCAACTATTGTTTTTTCCGTTGAAAACTGTGAAAAGACTGTTTAGATGCATAGGATTGTAATAGATTCCATTGGGAAAGGCTAGGGTCTTGTGTCTTTCATTTCCTCTTTTTCCTATTGACTTAGAACCAAAATAGTTTTATAATTTTGAATATCAAATACATCTCAATTAATTGTGTTGAAATTTAATTTTTAAAATACTAGTATGTTTTCACAACAAACAATTTTTCTGTATGCTTACTTTTCCATTCAGCATACTTAACCCTGGATATTGCTCTGCAATGCAAGCCCTCATTGAAGCAAATGAACCCAAATTGCAAAAGCAGTTACTCGAGTGAAAAAAATACATCCAACTAAGCTTGGAGAAAATTTATTTCTTTTATCCTGTAATGGACTTTTGATAAATCATAGTTTATTCTTGGTCATTTAAGGGACCAGACCAATTTACCAATTACCTTAGCTACTATTTCTACTGCAGATTTTAAAGCAAACTACTAGTCCTTTTTCATTGCTAATGCAAGTTAGTATCAGATATTGTTCAGTTACACTTGAGAATTTGTGTTTTTATACATAGTTGTCAAAAGAAAACAAAAGCATCACATCAGTGTTACAGCATATTTATAGCAAAGTTTTACTCAACCTGTTTCCTGATTTTTTGATGCAGCTGTCCATAGCCTAGCCAAAGAGGTTGATCAAGCTGTGAAAAATAAAATTAGGTGGTTAGGTATAAATCCTTCTACTTCAGACCTTTCCACTGGCTTGTGTGAGTCATAGTTAAAAGCCCTGGCTGTATAACTGGCTACTGGTGGTGGATGCACTTCTTTTTTTCTGACCAGAGAGTAATGCCATGGGCTTAAAAGATGTCACAGGAAATCCTCAAGAATTCAGGCAGAATAGGGAGTACTTAGCTCATCTAGAAAGCAGTCCTGTTATGAGACAGAAGTTGGGTAACTAGAAGTCACAGTATGCAAGCATAATGATTGGTTTTGAAAAGTTACCCTCTATTACCCCTATGCAACAATAAATTATTTCTGCTCTGACACCTTGGTCAAAAGAAGAATGTTTTGATCATATGAATAGGATAATAGAAGATGTGAAAATAATTATTATCAACATTTTAGCTCTTATCACTAGCTATTTTTTTCATTCTAATAGTCTGTATTTTGTTTTCTCTGATCTCTTCTAGAATTAGTTTATTTAAAAAGTATTTTTCTTTCAGTCCTTCATCTCTATTCTTAGGGGGTTGGAGTTTATAACATCAATTTAGTCTGCCTCTCTCATGTTTTTCTCCTCTTATTTTAGTAGTAACGAATTTTCTTCAGGAACGAAGCTTTAATGTCTTTTAACGATGTGTCATTTACAGAAGAGTGCTCTGGTTGTAGCATATCCACTTCTGGTTTAATTAGACTGCTGCTCTTCTAGGTTCCTTTCATCTTTCAAAATATATCCTGCCATTCTCTATTTTCCCCTTGCACTTCTTCTATCTTGTTTCTAATTATCATGGGAGTTGAAGAGCTTGCTCACTTTCGATGTTTTTTAGCTTCATAGAGCTTGTACTCTGGCGTCCAGATAGCAGATGCTGGTAACAAACAAATCTGCTCAGCAAGCTCAGCTATTTGTTTTCCCACAGAAAAAAAAAAGAAAGAAAAAAACCCCCAAACCAACAGCAACAACAAAAAAACGTGCATCAGGAATACAGAAGAGGTTCTTTACAATATGAGAGAGACATTTTGAATTAATTATTTATTCAGTAGTCCACTTGTATCTACAGTAACATAAACTTTATCTTGTTTTTTTAACCCTGGAGAGTAGCCATATGATATAACATTAATGAGTTTATCCACATTTTTGAATGTGCTTTGAACACAGCTAATCTCACAAGTGTCTGTTGATCATGATCTTCATTTTCTGAAGAGCATCCAGAGTCACACTTTCCCCTCTCTTTCATGGTTAAGATGAAGCATCTGCTGCCTGCTATCTTGATTTTCATCATAAAGAGTGAGAGTTTAAAAGCTAGAAGGATGGTGAAAGTGTGTAGCAAGTACTTGAGAGGTAAGTGTCCCGGAAAGCAGGCAACCTCTTGTTTGTGCAGTTTTTTACTGTGCTATCTTTCCTTCTTTTCCCCTGCCTTTTTCTCCTCTTTCACAGAACTAGCATTGGCAGTGGTATTGTATGACTGATTAGTGCATGGCATATAGATTGTTTATTTGTTTTTCGAACTGAGTTTTTTTACTTCATCTTAATTTTTTATTTCAAAAAACGATGTTTTCCAAGGAAGGTGGGAGAAAAGTGACCTTCATGTTCCAATTCTTCCAAATTTCAGTTCTCTGCAATCCAGGTGAAAAATTAGAGCATGTACATTTCAAGGATTGTTAACATTTCTGCAAGTATGGAAGGTTTCACTTCACAAAAAGGAGGGGACTACTTAAGACTCTGTTATCAATGTTGTTTGCAGTTTACTAGGTTAAGATTTTACACTCAGAGAATTACATTTCGTTACTTATTTTAAAATTATTGATGAATAATCTAAGATTAATTTCTACTCTTTTTTTTTTATCTTTATTATTGACAAAAACTTTAAATTCCTAAATTTAAATTGGCAAATCTAGACGTCTGTGTGATCTTTAGTCAGTGAATCCGAACTAGTTAAAATCAGTAAATCCAGTTAAAATCATGGTTTCAGTGCATTTTGTACAAAGATACAGTAGGAGGTTATTTAAGAATAAACACTTTCTAAGGGGAAAAAAATATAGAAAGGTAAAAGCAGACACTGCCTCACACAAAGGGAACCAAAGCAGAGATACAGTGATTTACCTAGAATTTCTCAGTGGTTATCATGAAAGTGCAGCATCATCCTGCGTCTCAGTGTGTTCTTCCCCATAGGGCCATTGTGTTTTTTTCCCATGCCTTCTTTCCCCATTTTGTCTATCGCTTCTTCCTACCTTCATGTCTATCTTTATTCTTCCTTTTTATGTCCACCTGTTGGTTATATTTCATTTCAAGTTCCATGACTGGAGAATGAAGGCAAACAGGTCTTTCTTATGGTACTTCTGGAAACATCATCACTAGTCTTGCAGTTAGAACCATGGCACTCCTTGCCTTATGTATAGACAGACTAGACCTGATAAGTGAGTTGTTCATGACCCCAAATCAGATTGGAATTAGCAGAAGAAGCTAATTAGTTCATCTTGAGTTAAGAAATTACTTTATTTCCTCCTATCTAAATCTTTGCAAAATACAAAATGATAGGCAGGTTTACAGTACTGATCTCTTTTTAGAGTTTGTAAAATGAAAACCAAGGCAAGTGCAGAAGGGCATGAGGCGAAACAGATCATTATTTCATAAGTAGCTCTATGCAGTGGAAAGTTTCACTGATTTCAGACTTCTGGGAGATTTGGAAGGGTAAGTTTAAGGGCAGAAAAAAAATAAAAAGCAAGCAATGCACTACAGCAAATGTCAAAGTTCTGGTGTAGTAGAAAAATCACACCAAAAACACATAACAAAATTATCTGTCAAAACTTTTGTACAGTGCATAGTCATTTCAGCTCAGAGCTTGCAAATAGGGACGTTTTAACATCCATCTCTTGAATAGCAAGAGACTATCATGTTGCAAAGGGTTTTGTTAGGATGCAGTAAATGCCTGAACTATCATAACAACTCACCAGGGACTAAATTGTTGCTAAGACAAAGATTCAGCCCTTCTTCCAAAGTTCTGACAGACAGTTGTGACTTTTCGGTAGAACAGCTGAAAGCACCTTTGTTTGGCCAACAAGAGAGACATATTGAGCTTTCTATCCGCTTAGTCACTTCAGGCAAGATTGGATAAATAGTCACCACAGACTCGGTGACAACAGATAACTGAAGAGTTTAGTCCTTATTGACTGTACTGAGTAAAAGTAGTCATACAGGATGATGGATAATTTCTTGTACCAGATCTGAGTCTAAAAATAACCAATAAAGGTTATTTTTATACTACTGAGTTGGAAACACTTCATTTTGCATCAGAGTGCTAGTAACCCATACAGCATACTCTTCTCTGTGAATGAACTAAACAGTTCCCTTGAATGAGACTATATTTTGTGTTTTTGATCAACCATAGTTTTATCAACTATGTCAACTATATTTTATCCTACTGAACCTTATGTGTCAGATGACTATAAGGAAAGGTAGGTGCAGCTCTCAGCATGGCCCAGCCCAGCAGCACACATTTCACCTGCACTGCAGCAGGAGACAAGCTATCATTATCAGCAAGAGATGGCTGCAATGCTGTGCTATGGGTAAAAGCCAGACCCTGTCTTGGTATAGCTGTGTGTGATACGTGAACTTGTAGTTGAAGACAAGCCTGGTCATTGAAGGGAGTTTGGACTAGATGGCCTTTTAAAGGTCTGTTCCAACTCAAACAGTTCTACAGTTCTATGACTCTAATACAGTCAGACTAGGGGCTGAAGGTGTGAAATATAAGGGTCTTGTGCCATGGTTTGCTTCTGCAAAAATGTAAAATGGTGGGAATCCTGTGACTGTTATTCAGAGGACGTACAGCACAGAATATATTCCCAGGATATACTGAAATGGGAAGGTTGATCCACACATCTAAATTGGGCTGGACTTATCTATAACACCTTCCTAAAGTATGTCGTATTAGTTCTACTTAAAGTGAATGCTCGTTTGCTCTATAAGTACAATATTGTTAAATTACAAACAATGTAATTTCATGGTAATTGTGGTTCCATTCCAATGCAATTGTTAAAGAACAATGATTTCAAGGAGTTTCTTTAGCAAACAAAACTACCTCTGTTTTTATGACTTTTGACAAATCAATAACAGTCACTTGAAAAAAGCATAAAACCCCCTAAACTGTAAAACTAGAATGGAATGGGAATTAAAAATTCAGTCAAGTTTACTAGCACGGAAGAAAACAAATAAAAGAATTTTTGCAAGCAAGAAACAATCGAATAAATCCAGCACCCAAGTGATTTAGTTGAGTAATCTTAATTGCAATACTTTTGGTTTCTTACTCTGTCATGCTACCTGTGATCCCACACACAGGCAAGAATGTCACAGTGATCAAATAAACTAGAAAACACCAGATACACAGAGGCCACTGTTGACATAAGCTGTTCATAATGAAAATATGAATCAAAAAAAGAAGCACGCTGATGTAGCGTCTGAAAACCTATCGATTCTCCAGTATGTTAATTCTTTTCACAAAAGAGTTATTGTCAAAGAATGAGTTACAGAACAAAAGATAAGATGCCTTTGTCTATGCTCTTCTTTACAAGATTTTTAAAAAGTGATTAATGTATTTTTGACTAATTGTATTTTAATTTAACACACTCAAGTCCAAAGCGTGGGATCTGTCTCAGACAATATTACATACTATCTGATCACAGTGGTATTTGGTAAAGAAAATTCAGTAGAATATTTATACACACATACAACTATATTTATAAAGACTTATACATAAAAGACAGGAGGACAATAAAAACACATATAATTGTAAATAACTGTATAGATAATACAGGCAAAGAAGGTTCTTTTGGAAAGTAGACAATGAAAAGGAAATTGCTCATACAACTATAATTTGTCACAGAAAGAAAATCACAGTGGCTGTTTACATTCTCTGAGTTTATGTTTTTCACTTTAGGTGGTGTTCTTCTTTATTAAATCCTTTTAAAATAAACTGATTGTGTGAAGATCTTGTGGACTGCCCTTTCCAAAGATTTAGGGAAGACTACTAAGATTCACACCGTACCTCATTGCCATTTCCTCATGGAAAAAAAATCTCATTGAATTGTAATTGGGAATTCTACTTAATAGAAATAATGTGAGTGCAGAAAAAAAAAAAAAGATAGTTTAGTAAAAGTGTAAACTACAAAGATGTGATATGTCAATAACTCCCTTGAGCACTCTAGGGATTCAAGAGTTCTCTTCAAAATCTTACTGTATTCCAAAGATCTGCCATGGTGATCAGTCCTGACTGAAGATACTTCTTCCTCTATTGATTTCTCTAATAACAGCTCTTCATATACCTCAAGAATCTGAAATGGAAAGACCCTCTGCTATGTCTGTCAAATATTGAAAAGACTGGATGTTTGCTAAAGCATCATAGGCTCTGTTTTCTAAATTCTCCATACAACTTGATGTCTCATTTAAGATTCAAGATTAAAAAGAAAAAAATATTAATAACATTAAAACCACAAAACACCACTGAAAAAATACAAAAGATTTTGTTTTATCTACTTTTGTGGAACAAAATCAGAAAAACCTTTATTTTTCCTTCTTTAGCTTGTCCACTTCCAGTGGACTTGCAATTGATTAAGAGGCTTCTATATTACATCTAGATCTGCTCATGCTGGGGAGAATACTTCCCTGATAGATTACATAACATAGCTTGTGAATATTTCTAGATTTTTTTTCAGATACTGATTCTTTCACTGAAATTTGTCCCTTTCTCTGAGTTATTCCATTATTTTAACTGAGCAGGTTGGTGAGACAAAGGCTTTATTTTCATTGTAGGGTCAGCTGATCCTGTGGCTCTTCATGGTAAAGGTGGAAGTCGTGCTCACCTATATGCTATTTCTCGACTGTAGTCCCAGTCTCCCCATGGATCTGGATCTGTGTGTGAGCTGACTGAACTTAAGGTAACTGGTGGGAGCACAAGGAGCTGGGCTTGTTGCAGTAGAGAGATGAGTGTAGATTTGTTCACCATGCCTTGTCAGCCTAAACAGTCCACTGAGATGGAAAATGAAAATATCTCCTTAGGTTAGGTGTTACTTTCTGTACTAGACTGACCCACTTACAAAGAGAAGTCACAGGCTTTCCCCACTTCTGTGACCAAGGTTGAGATTTCATGAACGAGTCAACAGATCCTAGGAGGAAAGTTGCTCATGTGGCTTTTTCAGACCTGACACACAACCTCTTCAGATATCGCCATTTCCTAAGACTCTTGTAAGTCTTTCTTTCTCTCTTGTTGTAAGTTTTCCTTATTTGAAAAGACCTTCCCTTCCTTTTAACGTGCTGAACTTTGCAGTTCTCCATGAGCTGTCTGCTTTGCTGTAAGGATGAGTAAAAATAAGAGTTGTTCACAGTCTCTGACAGTTGGCTTCAGGGCGTAGCTTCAGATGCAAATAAACACACAGTAATACTAAATATGAGGTTATAGTGTACATTAATTTACTTGGGCTGCAGAAATCATAATAACAATTTTTCCAATTTTTTTAATAGTTTTTTTGTTGCAAATCAGAATGGCAGTACTTTATACTGATATGAGTGTACATTGGTATGTTGCCTTCTATCTATTTAATAGATTTAGGCAATCCAATCAAATAATCATATCAGTTCAGGATTTGATACTGAGTTAACAAAACCTATAGTGTTTTACAGAAAGTGGAATTACAGGGTTTTTTTCTGATAATCCATAAAATTATTTGTACTGCTTGTATTCTATTACTTAGTTAACACATAGACAGTCAATAGTTTAGGATACTTTAAATATTTGATAGTGAAGACTGTACAATTAATCACAAACCACAGAATATGAGAGACAAAAAAAAAGATTATGTAGAAAATAATTTTCACTTGCAAAATACCATGAGGTGCAATTATCTAAATGACTTTCAAAAATATTTACTAGTGTAGCACAATTATAATATTAATCACATCTTCCACACTGCATGTGCCCATTCAAAACCTTGACAATTTTTTTTAACGGCAATTAAATTGCTGAAATTTACTGAGACAAGTTTGGGGTAGTGCCCAAGGTCAGTATTTCTTACTATATCTTTTGACAGCTTCTTTCAGCAACAGCTAATGCTAAAGGCTTAGATACCCAGAATCTTGGGAGAATGTGGTGTAGCATTCAGGTGTTTCTGCCAGTGAAAGAGACCCTACCCCATTAGATAAGGTGAAATTTGATTAGAAAAAAACGACAAAGTAGAAACATTGCAATTTCAGTTGTGAAATTAAAAAAAAATTTGATTAGATCAAAACCACCAATAGGCAGTGTTATGCTATTAACATGTGGCGTCTGGGTTTTTTTCTAAGTGACACATTCCAAATGAAGTGTCAGTATTTTGAATTTGATATTAATTTGGAATTTAATTGAAATATAAAAACAATTGAATAGTCTCATAGAATATTGCCATGGCTGATAGAAATACATTTTTTTTTGAGAGAGTACAATTTAAACCGATGAAAATCAGTACTGATATTGCTCCAGTCAAGAACAATCAAAATGGACCTAACACAACTTCTATCAGCTTGAAACTAGAGGCAATTCATCTTGCAAAATGTGTGGATATCTCCCCCTACAGAGAGCAAGGCAGTGTAGGTTCAATACTTGTCCTTAAAATAGCACAATCTTCTCAACTTTCTTTACAACCCTCTGATTGCATTTCATCCATAATCCACAGATCTCTTCTCACTGGGAGGACTGTGATCTGGTTTCCTGAAGTCCAGATCAGTGCCTAACAGTCTCTGCTTTTAGGACCAATGGTTAGTTGTAGACAGGTGTTTTGATTCACTCTTTAATGATAGTTCATTTCTATTGTAACCTTGACTGAAGAGCTGAAGAGGTGAAAGGATCATGACTGTAATAGTTTCAGCCTCTAAATAAAGGAACCCTGGACTGCTTTTGGTGGTATTTTTGGTAGTAGCTATTGACCGTTTCTCTGATTTAATAACAACTAGTAAGAAATACATTTCCTAGTACTCATGCATCTCAAATTGTCTCAATTTTCCAGTTATCAGTGCTAAATTAAAGGCATTTTAAAAGTTAATGATAATCCATGGTCTTCAATTCATACAGTGTTTCTTTTCTCATGTTTGGATGAACAGTGATACAGCTTTCCTGCAGATACCCACAAATCTTTGTACATTTTAAGAGGGAAATATTTGGAACTACTTAATTTGAACTACAATTCTGTTAATTGGAATTACTTTTAATTGCTAGTTGGTTTTTACACATGAGATAACACCTCCTCATGGGCCCATTATAGTTTTGCTCATATTTTGATGGTCTATCCATCAGAACCAGATTTCTGTACTAAGCAACATAACAAACAATGTTCTTTCTCAGCTGAAGAGGCTGAGAAAGTGTGGGCAGTTTATAATGATCTATGTCTGAGAAATCTGGCTCAAGTACTGGACCTGAATGTGTCTTATGAATATAAACCATCTGTACATAAACCATCTGTATTCTCAAATGTGGCTGCCAAGAAAGTATATAAAAACTAAGAGATTAAGATTTCAAAAAACCACCAAAGTCATAAAATATTCAGTTTCTTTGGTGGTGCTAAAGGAAAATGGCATTTAGCTAGTTACACCTTCTGAACAGCTTTGAGCCTCACAAAGACTGTAACAAATCAGGTAACAAAACATTTTAGCTAATTACGCTTACTCTCGAATACAGATGCAATAAACACCTTTTCAGTTATTGGATGAAACTACAGAGCTGTCTATATTGACAACCGCCCTTATTGATCAGATTATTTGTTCATTTTATGATGGTATCACAACAGCAACTTACAGTGGTTTGGACAGTTCACTTTTAATATCCAGAACCAGCTTCAACAATCAGTGCGGTTCATGAGTTAGAGCAAACATAGTTCCTTGCTAGGACCTCTCAGATATCCTGAATTAATCAAGGAATCTCTGGCCCAACTCAGCAAGCACCACAATTCTGGAAACAGCACATAGTTATTCGCATTGCTAGGTCACACCAAATCAAAATAATAGATCTTCTGGATGTTCACCTGAGCCTGTGTCTAGTGGCAGAAAATAAGGGACATCTAGTGGTATGACATATCACATGACTTAACAGAGCTCCCTGGGCAAAAAGAAAGGGCTGATCCACAATGGTTGAACAAAAATGAAGCCAGTGATTTGATATAGTCACATGGAAGTTAGTATTCTATAATCTCTCACACATATCAGATAGTATTTTCTAATATCTGTAAATGTCTTTGGTTTGCCTGAAATATTTTCAACACAGAGTAAGTGATGTTGGAAAAACTGACAGTCCCATCGATTGTGTGGAATGTTCAGAAATTCAGCAGTACGATCATTGTCATAATCACTGAAAAGGTTACACTGATACTAGGAAGGACATTATTATTTCTCCATTTTGCTCCTGAGAGATGCCTTCCCATAACCCCCAAATAAAGTCTTTGTTTTATTTCTATGAGAAATAAAAGCCAGCTTGAATTCTGAAGTACCAGAGAGCAGCTTGCAAATATTATAGCTTGATTTTTTATTTTTTTTACAGATGCTGTAGATAATAGGTACTTCAGATTTACTTAAGTGCATGATTGCTTTTTAAACTGTGCATTTCTTCACAATAATGCACTGTAAATAAGTTGTTTTACTGTAAAACATCACCACTCTCTCACAAGCCTCTAAAGTTCTTAAAAACACTCTTATTTGGCTTTTAAAAACTAGCTATTAATATTTACATTTGTGACTGTGCACAAATATATAAAATCAACATAAAAGCCAGAGGTTTAAGTACCTGCCCTTCCATTCACCAGGTCAGAAGGAACTTGTAGATCTGTCTCAGAGGATTTCTTGCCATTATTAATATGAAACCAGGATGTTAAAATGAAAAGAAGAAAATTAAATAATAATAATAATAATAATAATAATAATAATAATAATAATAATAATAATAATAATAATATAATAATTGCAAGGGACAGAGCTCAGCTTGATGGTTCCAAAGAGTGGAAGGAGATTATGTTAAAGCATAGATGGGGTTTTAACATTTTTAAATCCAGAAGGTCTAATCTAATCTAATCCTTTTCAATCCAATTTTTTTAATGCAGCCTAGACATCAGATTAAATCTTGCACTTTTTTAGGCCATTGAAAACAGAATCAGCATCTGTGCTGCCTTTCTAATATTCAGCATTTCAAAAGGGATTTTAAATGAATCACGAGTATAATTATAGAACATAAACAAATGAAGAGCTATGAATTAGATACCAGATATCTTATTTTTAATTTAAGGTGGAAAAAAATGATAATGCCTTTTGGTAATTTTTCCTTTTCTGGTAAATGAAATGACTATTAAAAAGATAGGAAAAGGAAGAACCCCTTCTTGAGGTCATATAACACTATGAAGACAACAGCTACACAGAAAGAATTTCTTTGAAAATAATTCCTTTTTTTTTTTTTTTTTTAAGTAATTTGATGCCATAAAATCAACAATTTGAATTTTATCTACTGAATTTTCTAAGACTGATGTTAATGAAATATACCAATCAGATAAAAAGCCTTGCTTTTTTTTCCATTCTTTTCCTGGGTTTTAGATGCTGTTATATTTTGAATTAAAAGTGAATCATAAGTTCTTGTAAAGTGCAAAATAATGTACTCCAGATTACTGTGTCCCATAATAAATACAGCGTCTCTTCTACCAATACAAAGATTTCCAAGCTCTCTGTCGCCTGCTGCACCAGATACATGACAAACTACTTACTGCTGATGTAACAAATTGTCTTGTTGAGTTATTCTTCTTTTAACACACTTGCTTCTCCCAAAGGAAACCCAAAACATTCTACAAGATAGTTTTTGTTAGATTAACAAGTTCTTAGGCACTGGGGTAAAAAAACTTAAAACACCAATAGAAAGATGACCACCATGTATGTATATTAGAATCTAATTTTTAAGACACTTGAACCTGGTTTTGTTCCTGATCAAGTCATGGCAAAGCCACACTAGGATTGTCTCCAGTAGAACATGATTTAATTAAGAAGTGAAAAATTTGAAAACATGACCTGCAGATGCCAGAATTGTCCTCTTTTGAGACCTCAAAAATTTGTATCATCAGAGCAGATTTCTTTAGAAATGTTATGCATTTAAATACGATTTTGTGTTTCATATACATCTTTAGTAGGTCTTCAAGACATAAACTTGGGCTACTTCTGCAGTTCAAGTAGTGTAAATTGGATCTTATGATAAATTTTTTATTTTATTGAAAATACCTCAGGATACCTTTGTTTAATGTGATGAACTGTGGTGGACAGAATAATGAAAATAGTTTGTATTCTTCTAAGTTAGTTATTCAGAAAGAATGAGCACAGATATGGACTTCAAGCATGGATAAGGAGGTATGAATAAGTACATTCAGAAGGATCTGAGTGGTCCAAACATACATATAGTAGCTTTAATCCTCAATGTTATTGACAAAAAAAAAAGACAATAAGCACAGTTTAACATTTTCTTTTAAAAAGAGCATGAATTTTCACTGCTCAGAATATCATGCTGGACTCAAGAACCT
This sequence comes from Empidonax traillii, assembly GCF_003031625.1. Classification (NCBI taxonomy): domain Eukaryota; kingdom Metazoa; phylum Chordata; class Aves; order Passeriformes; family Tyrannidae; genus Empidonax; species Empidonax traillii. The sequence goes on from NW_020955222.1 coordinate 1,110,850, forward strand.
TTTCACGTAAAAATTTAAGATAATGACAAATAGTTAAAATACACTAGAAGTGGCCACAAACTCTTGCCTTTAAAGACAGGTTTAATTCTTAAGTTTCTAATTCTGAAGCTAGTCAAACTGATGAATACCCAAAAGACTGCCAAATTCAAGACACATTCATTTTTTTTTGCCCAATGTATTATTATAATTATTCAGTGCAACCTGCTGGAAGAAGACCTGAATGAACAAGGAGACAGAGACTTCAATGCATTTGAATTGGCCTTCTGGTTGGGGAAATCAAAGGACCAAGAGTTTGTGTTGCATGTGGGAACATGAAACCAGACTATAGTTCAGACAAAGAACTTTAAAAAGCAGGATGCAGTAATGCTATCATAGCACTAACAGCTATTAGTACTTTAGCTTCTCGAAAGCCAGCTAAAATGCAGACTTACATGTTCCATTTTACACACAACAGTTTTTTTGCTAGTACACTGTTAAAAAGAATACCAACAAGCTCTAAAACATTTTAGTTCACACCTGAGAAAACACTCTGGTCATATATTTCAAGAAGAAGAGAGAATGTATTCAAAAGGTGCATAAGTTAAAATCATACATTTAAATTGTCAGAATACATTTCAGTTAATGATTGGAGGATTACCTAATATTGATTTAGTGCATACATGTGTATTGAAAGTGCCTGGTAAAACACACAAAATCTGGATGCATTTGGACCTTTCCACTATGTAAAGTAACAAAGACTGTCTTTTTATATGTTCTCAAATACGTTATATATTATATATATATATATATATATATATAAAATTATATTATATTATATATATACACATATTATACTCTGAGTTGGGGATGTTTAAACTCTCATGGTCAATAACTTGTTGATATTTATATTTTCCTAATTTTGTGTGAATAAATATCTACACAGAATATTGGGCAAGAGTGAATCCAGATATTTATTTTACATAATAACTGTTTCTTTGTTAGTTGACCTTTCCACTTCCAAAATTACACTTTAGATCACATTCTCAATGTGAGGAAATAAAGAGAATCTTATTGACTTGAAATAAACCCAAATCTTCACTGACCAGTGAACATTTCAATTGTTTACACTTCTGGATTTGCAAGGTCTTATGTGTGCCATGGTTGGGATCTGCCTAGATACCTATTCATTCATGAAAAGCATCTTACATATACTAGAAATTACTGACACTGGAACAAGGAGAAATGACAGTCTTGGTTTTCTATTTGCCCGTTACTTTTTGGGGCAACACAGGATCCCTCCAGCATTGCCCTTACTGTGTATAACATCTATCAGTGTCTGTTTTTTAGGCCCTGGGTTGTGGGGTCTTATCAGAACTGCAAAACAAGTTTTTTTTTTCCATTAAAATAGGATATTAAAGCTTCATATTATAGCCTAAAAAAAGCTCTGAAATATTCCTGATCCCTTCTTCTATTGTATATTAGTGTAGTCAAGTGCACAACATAACCCTGAGCAATTACATTATTTCTGAAAGGCAAAATTCACTGACAGTTGCAGAGAGAAAGAGAAAGTTTTTATTTCACTACTTAGTGATACCTTTCTTCCCCCTGCTTTGACTTTCTGTTGACATTGGTGTAGCTTATCTTTTCCAGCCACCCACACATATTGATTACCTCTCTCAAGCTGATGCCCTCTGTTCTTTCTTGACTTGCTGTTTTATCTTGCTCTGTAACACTTGTACATTTTTAGTTACTTCTATTTGTACACATGGGCCAAATTTATCCTTGGTTTTCTGCCAAGGTGTTACATCAAGTATAAATTTGACCCTCTGAGTCTTTCCTTACTGCTTCTAAAATCAGGTTTCCAAACACAGATGAAGATGGTTCCCATGATGGAGTAAGTATTTATAGCGTAACACCTGACTCTGCACACAGGGAAAAACATAAGGCCTCTAATAAAGGCTACAGCTTCTTCATAGGCACAAACTCCAGATTTTAAGTCCATGACAGACTCTGTCCTCCATTTGTCAGAGATTTCTACAGTTACACTGCTGTGCTCATAACTATTGATGTGTAATCAGCACCACACTCTGTGTGTACCTTTAAAGCTGATTTGAAGCCTTCTTTAAGACTGACCCTGTTATCTTGAGCTGTTGGTATGCCACACGTCCTCCAGCATAAGTTGGAGGAGGAGAATGTCCCTAGGGAAGAGCTGAGGACTGTGCCAGTTCCAGTGACACTTCAGTAGGGCTCTACTTCTCCTGGGAGTGGTATGGTAACCTCTCTGACAGCTTTACATACATGTGACTCTTCTGTGACTGCTCAGGAAATGTCATATCCAAAGAACTCACATCTTTTGGGTCACAATCTAGCATAGGCACTGGAATGAAATGCATTTTTAAAGTGCAATTCTTACATTTTATATACAGAAAATACTGTAGTCTTTGCTAACAGAAGCAAGACTGATCAATGTATGTCTTATATGTCTTTGTATTTAGTATTTAATTCATTTCTCTTCAATTTCTCCTGTCTTTAAGAAAGTGACAAAAAAAGACAAACTTAGAGTGAATGTTTTTCTGGTCATACATCATTCTTTGCATATTTTTTGCATATAGATTTTATTTCCAGATTATAGCTATCAGATTCAATTTTGTTTTAGTGGAAAAGAGATACTAAAAAGTTCCAATCAGTTCACCTATAAACTAGCAGATAGTGTGCAGTAAATTAATTCAGTTTCTTAGTCTCTGAATAGGACAGGAAGGTAACAACTTTAGGAAATACAAATATAAACACAGTAAAGGTTATAGAAAATGAAGTATGATTTCTGTTTTAATTAGTCTGAACAGCATAACATTGAGGACAACTTACTAAGATCAATGCTTTTAAAGATGAGGAACGTTTATCTTTTTTCTATTATGGTGTTCACTGTGATGTAATTACCCATTTAAATATATTTTTCCTGAAGTAATCAAAATAAATTTACTCACAGTTACTATAAATATCACACATTTTATATATGTGATTACATTGGGATTTGCCTATATATTCAACTATTTAAAGCAAAGTTAGAAAATTTGGTTACAAATGAGAGGAAAATTTGACTTCATAATTCTTAATGCAATCGCTGAGAAACATATCTTCTCTGAAAAACAGACATTGCAGGCAGAATATAGAAATTACCTTTTAAAGATGTCTCTAATCACACCATGCAATATTAAAATGAAGATTTTGTGTTTTCATGGTGAGAAAACCCACAAGGGATGATTCCTTACTTTCTCTATGAGATTTATCTTAGCAGCATAAAACACTTCACTGGTAGAAGTTACAAGCTGAAAGTTATACCAGCAAAAGAACCTGAACGCCAATGGTATTAAAAAGAAAAGTGAAGGTTGTCTGCCAGCAATTAAAATCTTTTTCTTCTGTACAACACCCACAGTTTGATAGTGTTCTTTCACCTCATGCAAGAAAAGGATTTTCAGTTATGTTCTTTTATGTAAAAGTTTATCACTGTATTGTCTCTCATATAAGAAAATCAACTACCAGTTTATTTCCAAAAAGGTGAACTTACGCTTATTTTGGGTGAGATGCTCTGGAAGAGTACAGTGGAATAGTTGACAGACAAAGGAGGTATTTTCTTAAAGCCTTCATGAAAAGAATTATGCTGATTACAATCTTCAATTTTGCATTGAGTATTATCAGTCTTGATAAGTATTGGCTGGAATTCCTAATCAAGCTCGTGTGATAGAAAGTTTTATATTGAGAATTGCTGGTACACAAAAGCCTATGAATAATCAGCATTAGATTCGGACTAAACACTTAGGTTCTTTTGAAATCACTTTGTCTAGAAAGATTGAAGTACCCCTGGGTCACATCTAAACTGAATACAAAAATTATCCTCTGTCTGGTCTTCTATATAAACTAACCCAAAATCAACATGAGGGGATGAAGGATTTTTAAAAAATTACGAGATAAGATGTAGGGGCTTGATTGGGCTCATCTGGTTTTCATATTTTCTGGGGTTAATTTTAAAGAGTAACAGCTTGCGTGTAACTCTCTTTTTAATAAATGAAATATTTCAGGTGCAAATAATTTGTTTGCAATTACACTGATTAAGTTGCCTAAGATCCTCATATTTGGATATCACTAGCTGATCATTTCTGAGGTTTCTGTGGACCTCTCGGTCACTCAGAAAGCTACAGGCTGAGCCATTATACTCTGCAGAAGCAAAAACTCTTAAGATGGAAGTAGGAGAAATATCTGTGGAATGGTAAGACATTAGAAAATTACAGGTTGCAGAGCATTTCAGGGGAAAAAGAGACCGAAGGTACAAAGATACAAAGTGCTGAGAGAAGAGGAAGGAAGGGAATTAGTGGTGACATTGTTAGGGTATATCTAAAAAGAACTCAGATTTTCTCCAAATATTGTAAATTTTTGATACATCTGTGAGACTACTGCTGGTAGAATTGACATCTTCGTATGAACTCAAATTATTTTGTCTTTGTGAAAGATAGCTAAGGAGCTGATGCTTAGTCCAAATGCTGAAGCAAAGGTGTCATTTTGGAGGTGTTGATTCCTTGAACTCCACTGAACACATGTATCATGGCTGGGGTCCTTGGCTGGGCCAGCTGTGAAGCAGGGTGAAGGTGTGCCTGGTGGGACTGGTCAGGGTGGGGAAGGTTCAATGGTGACCATGCTAAGTGGGTACTAGGGAGTAAGCAGGATCTCAACAGGAGTCTAGTCTCCCAGGAGGATTTATTTCTCCACCCAGACTGCCTCTGGCAATCTGATTTAAGTCAGCACTGTTCTTCCCTTCATGCTCTGCTAATACTTCTGCATAGTGTGCAGTGGTACAATCATACTCAGATATTGCTTCACTGTCCGGACTGGTCCCCATATCCCACAAGACCTTAAGGGTAATATGACCACTTTGCTTCTTTCCTTTGCTGTAGAAAGCTCCTCAGCAGTGGTATGGGGATTAGCAAGGTCAGAGTGGGAAGCTCAGTGCACGGTAAATGCTATGATCCTTACATTTGCTGTTGGCTACCTGTGTAGAGGCACTAATTGTACTAATCAATTTGCTGATACTGCATTTCCACAAAGTGGATGAGCTTAGCGTGCTTGGCACCAGGTATAACTGAAGGACAAAACAAGCTGAGACTGGGCAGGCTTCTGCTGGCACATACATAAAACAGCTGTCCTGACTCTGCTTTTTTACTTTTCTATTTTGTCCTCTTCTCTACCCCCTAGATGACTATCACCCTAAGCTGAGTGTGTCATCTTACATCAGATTCTCCTCAGAAGGCCTGACTGCAGCTAAGATTTATCAGCTTCTCTGCTGGTTTCACCACTTCCCTCTCAGTACAGAAGGCCTACTGGATTCAGCTGCTCAGCCACGTACTGGTGGAGCTGAAGAGAAGAAACAGGAGTGTGTATGAAGGATTGGCCCATGACATATGGAAGAAATTCCAGGTCATTTCTGACCTCTTAGCCTTGAGAGAGTAACTCTTTTCTAATGGAGAAATACTGTCCTCTTTTTCACCTCCAGATAGGGCAAATCAGCACACTTTCTACATCAGTAAACCGTTTTTTTTTTAATATGGGTAAGAAGAAAACCCTGTTTTTTTCTCTGATGCATGGCTAGGCAGTGGGATAATAATAAAAAATGGAAACAAAGCCTTGTTTTAATTAAAATTTTTACTCAAGATATTAAAATAGAGAAAACATGAAAATAAATAATGTTTTCTTTTCATTTGAAATCCAGCTCCATGATGTGTAGTGCCACCTTAAAATATTAAAATATATTAGCTTTGGTTTAAAAATTTTATAAATAAGGAGAGGAATATGCTTAGGGTAGAATATAGGAAACTTTAAAATCCATAGTATCGTATAAAAGCCAAGTGCCATTTAATATTTAATATTGTATTCAACCTTTATCACTTTTGGCTGGAAAGTATATACCACCAGCTGGCAGAATCCCAAAGCATAAATAAAAACAAACTAAAAAAAATATTCTACTAAAAAATTAAAAAAGAAGAGATCTTCTTCTTGGGAAAAATATTAATACTAGAAAGGCAAAAGATGTATACTAAAGTGATGAACAGTGGCAAGACCCCTAAGAAGTCTTCTTCAACCTTTCTTATAAGTGTGGAGTGCATTTAATCAACTAAATAAACCTGTCATTCCAAGGTAAGACCAGAAAATAATCTTCATAAGAAAAATGAGTCAGCAGAACTTGTATCATTCTGGTGATTATATAGATGCCACTGAGCTGACTGAAATGCTCTGTTTAAACATGGAAAACTGCTTATTGCAGGATTGTTTCTTCTAGAGCATTTGATATTTCTATTGTGAGAGGTTTTTCACAAGATAGTTTAATAATCCTATCTGATACGTATTTCCAATCTGGCATTCCAGGGTGTTTTAGGACCTGAACACACAATCTGAAAGTTAAAAACTTCGTGGATCAGAGGTTGCCAAAGGACAGCTCACCCAGGGGTTTAACCTTGCTCAGTGTGTCTTACCAGCTCTGTACATAACACTATTTCTGTTCCTACCTCACCATTCCTGACAAACTGCACAGATTGGAGGACACTAGGTAAGAACTGAGAGTACAATCAGCAGCACCAAATAATGAGCAATACAGACAATTTAGTACATTCCTAGCATAGGTACAATGCAACCAATCCAAAGTAGAGAAGTGGGACAAATATTCGAGAGATGGGTTATTTGCAATATGGTTAATAGGTCAAACTCAGTTGAATAAAACAGGGTTCAGATAGCTGTGCTGAAGACACATGTAACAAAGGAAGAAGCCAGTCTAGCAATTGCATACATCTTAGTCAGTTCCTGCTCAGTTGCCTCTAACCCAGTTCATGTCACATAATAGAATCTCCATGACTGCAGATCCTCGATCTAGATATCACCTGATCCATTAAATGGTAAGAGTTATGGAAGGAAGATGGCAGTTTTGTGAGGCAATCTGAGATATCAAGGCCTGAGAGTCAGGCTGGTGAGGAAGAAATGGCAGGACAAACATCTTCAAGCTGACCAGATTCCTTAGACTTTTAAACCTATCCCAGGTTTACTCTTTGCCTGGTACAATACTTATGTTGTTACTGCTGTTTGCAAAAGGACCACAACCTATTTATCTCTTCAAACCCTCTCATTTCCCTGTATTTGCCTTCACTAATGTGTGGTAAATGTGGCATGGTAAAACCACATAGAGCGTGTAAAATATACTTCCTTTTCAGCCTTCACATTTGTACTCTATGGAGGATTTAGCTCTTATCACCCACTCACTGGAGTCACACGTGAATGCACAGCAGAGATTTGTCATTAGGTTAACCATTAACTGAAAAACTTTATGAACCTGGACACCAAAATTTGTGGCTTATATAGCTTAGTCATCATGCACCCTGAAGGAAGTGAGGGGGACCTATAAATCACTCCAATCAATCACACCCTTCCCCTAAAAAATGTAGTCAAAGCACTCCAGAAATAAAACCATATGGCACAATCATGTCAGCTCTGTTTATATAAGCTGTTCCTAGAAACAGCAGTAGTATAATACCAGCTTTCCATATACTGAATCAATATTTGAGTGTTTGAGACCAGGTGTTTTATAAGATGCCATTAAGTGAGCAGAGCACATTAGTAGGTTCAAAACAGACTGTGGAGGGTTCCTCAGCCCCTATGTCTCCACTTGCATTCCTCAGTCTCACAGCACCAACATGCACTCTCCAAGTCCTCTTGATTGGATTCAGCAGATCCAAACAGATTGTGACAATGTACTTTTTTTTTTCTCAAAGAGTTTTACACATTTAGGACCAGCGATAATGAACAGCTTGTTTATTTGAATAACTGCTCCCGGTAGATGTACTTGTTGGGTTACACAGGCTTTCAGAGGTCTCATTTTTGCATTGCATTGTTTCTAGGTTGCAGTGCAGTTGCTTTAGCTGTACATTAATGAACACCTGCATGCTTGGTGACATTTGCCTGTCATTCTGCTTAAGACAGAGAAGCACAGACTGTGCTGACTGGCTTTCCAGGCAGTGTAATTGTAGATGTGCGTTTTAAAATACAAATTATGATTCTTTTTTTCTTCATTCTTCTCTGTATCAGATTTAGCTTGTTTGCAAGAAATATTAGATGTTAAGTCAAAATTATTTATAAATCATTCTGGCTGTTGTAATTAAGTCCTCTTGTATATGACTCTGGATTTTTGCATTATTCAGCATTTTAAGCCCCTATCTGAAAACAGGATGGTTTACCGTCTACTGAGAAATTAATATTTGCCAAAAAATATGGTGCTTTATTTGAATAAAATCCAAGTTACTTATATCCATCCTTTCCATGCGCAGCTGGATGAATTATTACTGAGAGAGCAAATATTAACTCTTTCAATTTTTCTCTCAGGGAGAAACAAACTTAATGTGTACCAGGAACTATTCAAAGGTCTCAGTCTGCTGAGATCATGAATGACATAAATTTACCTTTCAGCTTTGTTTTTTCCCTCTCTCCATTGCTTACTCCCAAGTAAGCTGTAACCTCCTACTTGAAGAATACTGGAGGCTCGTGCCTCAGGTAGTTTTGTTAATTCCAGTCTGTATGATGACATATCATTGAAGCACTTTGTATAATTAGTAATATTAATAAATATATAATAATATCAATTATTGACTTGCAATTATTTTAAGCAGATTATCATCATGTTTATGGTAACTTTCATATGTGAACAGAGATTTCTTTGGAAGACAGTTAATTCTAGAAGTCAAAATATGGACTTGAATGGACAGCAACTCAAATTTGCTTTGTTTGTTTCCTTTCTCTTAAAGCATTTGAAAAGTAGACCAAAAGACTGATAATAAAAATTACTTTTTATTCCTGCAAAATTGTGGTCAGATGTTTTTCTAGATATTATTTATCCAAAATACCTGCTCTTCACCTTCAAATGTAGATGGAAATTGAGATTAAATTTGACTTTCTGTTTTGCATAATAATAAATGTATAAAATTTAACAGACCACTCTAATGTTTGAGTGCCATGTTTCTGAGACCTGAGACCTGTGTTCTAATGTTGTTACTTGTAACATCAATGCAAACCTAACTCCACCTTTAGAAAAGTCTTCAAGAAAGTAACAGACTGAGGTCTTCTGGTGTTGTACACACTGTTCTGTGGTTCCCAGTCAACACTCTGGTGACAATAAAGACAATATCAGCAAGAGCATTTTATTAAATCAGAATAAGACCTGGTATACATAGGATCAAACAACATACATTTTTATAATTCCTAGAGTTGACCTGAAATGTAAGAATCTTTATGATTTCTTTGAGTATGCATTTAGAAAATGTTATTTATCGATCACCCTATCTTCAAAGGAGAGTGAATACTTAATCAGTTACAGCCAGCTGGCACAATTTAGTAGGATGTTTTTTTGTTTTGCACATTTGTCACTATAAACAATATGGAGTTTTCATTTTGTAAGATATTAGAAACTGACTGTGAAGTCACTTAAACTTTCTTTACTTTATGGGTCTTTTAGACTGATACTGCAGCACTGAATGAAAATAAAACTTATTGCTCAATGGTTTGTGTGGCACTCAGATGTCACAACAATAACACTGTACAGGAAGGAAAATAAAACAAAATGGGAGAGCTAAGAAATTTACTCTTTTTAAAAGGTGTAAGTACACAATGAATGTGCCTATTCACTTTGTTTTTAATAGAACATTTTTATAAATTTTATTTCAGCTTTTGGGAATAAAAAAGTCATTTTATCATGAATGTGTAATATATTTTCAATTCATTCTCTCCCATCTTCTCCCTCCCCAAACCCAGACCATCACATTTCCATTCCAGATCTTATACAATCATCAGGAAAGAAACCAAGTTTTATGTGTTTTATCATGTTCCATTACAGACTTGTGATGAAAATTTTACTGGGATAGAAATTAGATACCAATAAGGTTGCAGGGAATTGATAGCCATCTAAACATTGTTAGAAAAAATACACCTTTTTGGCTTTATACCAGGTATATAGCAGCATAAATACTGTGGCTATTAACAGAAAGTATGTTTTTCGATCAGCCAGAGCAGAACAGACAAAAGATTGAACAACTGTTTAATTTGTTGAACTTTTACAGTATTCCTAATAAACTGGAAATCGAATATTCTGGTTCCTTTTAAAAATGGGGAAAAAAACCCAACTTGCAGTCAGTTGAATTTTTGGGCAAATTTAATATATTTCATATTTCCTGCCATTCTCCTCTGTGCCCAAAATATAAGCAAGATGCATAAATCCTGCTCTTGTTAAAACTAAGGCAGACCCTTATGAGAGTTCTAAAACTACACCCTGTCTTGGAAGGCCTGATTCATAATGAACTTATGTTTTAATAAAGAGGAGGAACCTGGGACAGATCCTTATTGAAAGATCACTTCAGAAGTGCTAGAGTACACATATATTTTGATCACAATAAAATACTTCAGTGTGATGATTTAAAGTCACTTTCTATTTTAAACTGACAAAGTTCTTTTTTTGTGAAAAGTTTTGTGAACTTGATAGCCCTAATTAGTTTGAAAAAGAATGTTTAAAGATCAGAATTACTTATGGAACTGAAATGGTAATTAAAAAAAATTTCAAATTTATTATTTTAATTTAATATTTTAATTTCTAGCAGCTTTGCAACTCAAAAAACATGTTTGACCATCAGAACAAACTGGGATTTTCAGCTGAGAAATTTACTGTTCTTTTGCACTTTTGTTCATTTGAGAAAGAATCATGGTCTTAGTAAACTTGTCACAATTTATTAATACTTTTGATAAGTCCTTGTCAAAAGTTGAGACTGACGACTCCTGATTTAACCCCACTAGCAACTAGGTACCATGCAGTGATTTCCTCACTTCCCACTGCCCCCTCCTGGTGAGATGGGCAAGAAAAACAGAAAAAAAAGGCTAAAACTCATGGGTTGAGATAACCACATTTTAATAATTAAAGTATAGTAATAAGAAGAACATCAATAATCATGATGATGAGGATGATGATGAAAAAGAGAGAGGAAGAAAAATCAATAAAAACAAGTGATGCAGTTGCTCACCACTTACTGACCAATGCTCTACTCATCCCCCAGAAGCATTTGACACCTCGTAGGCAGCTCAATCCAGTTTATATATTGGGTATGTTGGTCTGTGGTATGGAATATGCCTTGGCCGGTTCAGGTCAGTTCTCCTGGCCATGCTCCCCCTCAGTCCCTTATGCACCTGCTTGCTGGCAGAGCATGGCACACTGAAATGTCCTTGACTTAGGATGAGCACTACTGAGCAACAACCAAAACATCACTGTGTTACCAGAACGATTCTCATACTGCATCCAAAACACAGCACCAGGCCAGCTGCTAAGAAGAAAATTAACTCTATCCCAGCTGAAATAGGACAGCTGTTAATGTAATATACAGTGAGATTTAGCAGAGTAAAAGTCAACATCTAACTCAGAACCCTTAACATTTTGACAGGTCATTTCAACTTTCTCCACCTACCCAGAATTCCCTCTTTCATGTACACATACATATGCATGTGAGTGTTTCCTTGTACATGATAAACTTTTTCAGATAAAATATTCTTCCTGCTTTGGCACATTGGCTAAAGATGCATGTCTTCAGTTGGAGTAAGTTTTATGCTTTTCTGATGTAGTTATGTGTTGTGTTGCAGATTAAATAATTGCTTACATAACATTAGGAATTAATCTGTAAGATTGTTTTGACCAATATTTCCAGAATTATTATTATTGAATCATGAATTCAATTAGATAGGAATAAAAAATCCAACTTTTTGCGTTTAGTTAAATATAGAAATAAAAAAAATCCGACTATCTCTAATTTAGTTCTACTAAAGTGTGAAAATGGGAAAGGAAGATTTTTAAAAGATATTGTCTAACAAAATCCTACAAGTAGTTTATCTGCCTATAAAATAATGACTTTCTAATTTAAAACTACTTAGTAATGCTTTCACTATGAATCCCTCATAGTGAAGTGTCATTCATGGGCTTTTTCTGCCAACAGCCAATACTGGTTCAAAACATTGTCCTAATTTAAAAAATAAAAGGAAACCCACTTTAGAGCTCAAAAAAAGTAATTTCCCGGTGGAAAAACAGAAAGAAGCACTTAAACTTATTTGTGTGCCTGCTCTCATACTGAAGCTCCTTTCTTATACATATGTGTTTGCAATCAGGAATCAGCACATGCAAAATCTGTGGAGTTTTTAGTGGTGCTACTTAGGCTTTGATTTCTTCACTGTCAATACAGTCTCCTTAGTAAGGAAGAGGTTTCTTGGATACCATTACCATTTAGTACATCTACAGAATTTTATTTTCTCTTTTTGACAGAAAATATGTCTTATATCCTGTCTGTCTTACCTTCACCTTATTGAGCTCTGAATGAGCCATATTCTAACAAAGTTATCTTCTAAGCTACTTCCATGCTTCTTTGTTCTCTCATTTTGGCAGCAAAATCGCCTGTGAATGATCCAGCAGTTTCTTCTCCATATTTGTGTTTTAGTATTGAAAATCAGTGTAACCTTGGAACATACTGACAGATATTTTGAGATCCCTGGTATGCTGATTCATGACAAAGAATGCATGACATTTCCTTCTTTTTCATTTCCTTTGAGATAGTCTGGTAATGAAAAAGAGTTTTAAATCATTAGGGGTTTTGCTGTTGTATTTAGTTTGATAGTCAGAATGATTAAGTTTGGAAAGACTCTCATGGTGTCATTCCTTCAATCTAAGTTCACTTAAGTTGCCTATGATTAATTGGGAAAAAAAAAAAAAAGGTAAAGGTAATAGTCCAGATCAGAATTCACCCTTTACCCTACTGTTTCTTTAGTGGATCCAATAAAATTACATGCACTATGTAATTAGGGTGCAAATAACTTCAACAAAGTATTTATTGAACAAAACCCCTCCAGCCAATAGTATTTCCTGTCTTTTTCAGTGTCATCTGAAAATATGAAGAGATTATACCTTAAACTCTGGATTTGAACTGGATCTGGTTTTTACCAGTATTTTTTAATCTATTGTTTCAAAAACTGTAAGAACAAGATAAATATACTCACCAGGAGAAGAAACCACAGGTTTATATTTAGGTGATTACTCACTTGGTGATTTTGGTTTGTTACTGCCTATCAGCTTTCCATTCTAAAACTAAAGCTTCAAAAATAACAGAGGCTTTGGTTTTCTTTAAAATATTACTATTAAAGAGTATACATTGTCTTTACATCTGACATAATAATTTCTAGATTTTTCTTCTCAATAATAGGAAACAGTGACCAGTGCTTGTAGATGTACTTTAAAACAGGAGAAAGGAAGAAAGCAAACCTTATCAATAGTGAAAGGAGAAGGGAAGAATCCACTCTCCAAAAACTTTAAGCAGTTCAAGACCCAATTTTTAGGAACTTTGCAGAATCCCTTGGCTAAAACAGGCAGATAGTTATTTTCTGCAAGAAATAACAAGATATCTTGAGAACAAAACTACTAAAAAAGAATGCCCAGGACATTTAGAGTTTTGAAATATGTTTCTAAAAACTTAGCTCAAAAAATCAAATCTCTGTATTGCAGTTTGATTTTCACAACCACCAACATCTGGACCTGTAGGACTGACTCTAAGTTAGGGAGGCAACAGACCCAAGGCTGGACTGTACTTTTTTTTTTTTTTTTTTTTAAGCACAATATGGCATTGTTGGAAACTTCTCTTACTTGGATGAGCTTAAAACAAGACATTCTTTCTGGATACTGGTACCTCCCAGGCATATCTTTTATAGAAAGTGTAACAAAATTTTATATTCTGTATCATATCTGCATGGAATAATAAAGAAATATCTGATTTTACTGTTTGACTAGTGAGTGAGCTAGATTAACTTCTGAGGTCTTTTCCAGTTTTATATTGCCCTGAAGTCACTGCTAGTATAATCAAGAGCAATGGTTATTGGCCATATGCTTGATAAATTACATACCAAGTATAAAACATGCATATTATTTTGTCAAGAAAATAATTTTATTGTGAGATCACAGTGAATTGAAAATTATCAGTGGAAAATCCTTACACTAGATAGAAAAGATGTCTCAAAACTCTTCTACATTTACGTTATTAGTATGTTCTCCTTATTCCTCTGTCCTATTGCCCTAGAATCCGCAGTTTTAAGAACATAGGTAACTACTAACACTTTCTCATTTATAAAAAGATGCTGGAATGCCAAAGAGTAATATTTTGTTTTAGAATTAATAAGTTTTGTTCTTGAGTATTGTTTCCTGCCTTTTTACAGTTTTCTATTTGGGTTTGTTAAGTAAGTTTAATGATCTATAATATGCAGACTTGCAAAAGCGGGATATTTTGAGATAGTAAACACATTTCCCTCAGTTAGAAGTGTCAACCAATCTGCTGATAAAAATAGTTTTATGTGTTGCATTTATATCTTGATCTGACCTGTAAATAGTACAGGTCAGGTACTATTAGTACAACTTAAAGGTTGTACTATAATGGCATACTACCTGTAAATGCACTTCAACATATATATATTATTTGAGAAAAGGAACTGTTCAGATTATTTTGGAAATAATGCAGGCGTATGTGGTCTTTTGGTGGTATGTCTCAGAATAATCTGAGTAATACATATGAACTTATTGTGCAATTAATCTAGAGACTGAGCCAAAATTATGAAAGTTGTGAAAGTTTTGAGACTATGGAAATGAAAACTTCAGACTACTGTATATTACCTGTCTATCCATATATATATATAAATACTTCTATTCACTTTTAACCTAAATTCAATTGAAAACCCTTCAAAGCTGAGAAATCTTGTAAATCAAAAAAGCAAACTTTCAAAAATATTTCCATCTTATGTCCTTTATAGACATACAAAGTTAGACTTCACTCAACATTTCCTGTTTGAAGTTAATTTTGAAATTATTGACCACACACATAAATTTATATAGAAAAGTTAAGGCAGCAAGTAAGACATATGGTCTCTTCTATTAAGCTACCACGAATTATTTATAATATTTATAATATTTATAAATTCGTGATTTTTAAAGTTAAAAATCTTTATACTAGTTCGTTATAAAGCTAGTTCACTGAAGAGAAGAAAAAAATGCTTGCATTCCAAAATTTTAATTTTCTATACATTGTTTGTTGCTTGATGCACATGCTGCATATGGTCTTCCATCAGAAATAATCAGAGATCACACCTTCATAGCAAGAAATTCTTCAAATTTCTCCTCACTTTGCTTCTTTAGATGCACTCCACTTTTTTTTTTTTAAATATTCTTATATGTTAATCCTAACGAAGAACTATTTTGATTAAGAATGAGCAACATTGTTTTATGTTCATGTCTTTTTTATGCCAACTCTTAACTGAAGATTAAGATAAGGAAGTTTGTACATCTGAGTCAGTAGAGCTAGTACGTTTTCTAACAACTCTGTCCTATTTGAGTTCTATGTTAAATAAGGATCATTCCTTTCAGGAATTTAAAGAAATAAACTTTCTGGAAAAGTTACATTCAGAAAAAAAATAGTTTCTTTCCTGAACTTCTTTGTATCTCCATATAGTTTCTCATTCCACTTCATCCTTAGCTGAGAAATCAGTGTCTTTAGTTGTCTTCAGGGAAATGAACTAAAAGGACACTTATAACAGGGAAAAGATACTGATACTGGATCCTATATGATAGCATCATTTTTTCCATAGTGTCTTGGCCTGCTAGACTAAGAAAAGAAAGCTTCTCTGACTTTTAGCTCAGGCGTTTTGTAATTTTGCTTCACAACTGCTAGAAAAAGTCCCTGACTTACAGTTCTCTCCTGAATGTTAATTTATGACCACTGTTGGAAACAGATTACTAGGATTGATGAATCCTTAGTCTAACTTCTTCTTCTCCTCAAAGGCCCTGCTCTAACCCAGGACTGTCAGTGAAAGGAAGCCGTGGAAATTTGTCTGAAACTCTTCTTTTGTCCCTCCATGTAGCTATGAACTGAGTTTTTGGTAAGAAATGATTACCTAAAGTAGCAAATGTATCCATCCTTCTAATTTCCTGTGATATTAGAAAGTTCAAAGGAAGAAGGAAGAAAAAAAATAGATTTGACATATGTAACATTTTTTCTGAACCAGCACAAATGATTATTACTGTAATACTTAGTTGGAGACACATGAATAATGCGGAAAATCTTATAGTCAAACCCAAAAAGTTGGGTAATTGTAATAACGGAGTTTCAGACAATTTCCATTTTAACAATGAAATGTCTCACTACGTTTGAAGGAGCTACAAATTCCCAAATCAGCTATTTATTTCACCAAATGATCCATAATTGTTTCTTTAGCCCTACTTTATCTAAATTTGAGTAATTTTTTTATAGACATACTTCTCATTAGGATCTCTTTCACTTACTAAATCTGTATTAGACAGTACATTTCTGTCCCACAAACCACCTATTTTTGCCTAATGTCTACTACCATTTGTTTCATATGAAAATACTATAATAATTTTTTCCTGTTTTCTGTTTATTATAAAAAACTATTGTCTTCTAAAACAAGCTACTGCAGGTAGCAAGGAAAAGTCACGCCTTGTGCATGTGCAGATAATCTTATTTTTCTCATTTATAAAGGCACTGGCTATTCATTAGTGAATGCTCCTAAGCAGTTGGCAGTAAATAGCATGATTTTTTTTTCAAGACATAAACTGATATTCCAGAAGCATGTTTATAAATTGAGACCTGAAGATTTTCAAAATATTTTTAAACTGTTTTATATAAAGTAATTTTTATTTTATGTCAGAAAGGTACTTTCCAGTTACCAAATCCTTTCTCAAAAGTTAGTCCACATTTCTGCATTATTTACCTGCAGATTTTAACCTTGTATAATAGGTTGTACAACAGTCCTCTTGCTGCTTACAATAAGGAACCTATTGGCAGTCAGGGTAAAGTGGATGTGAACGTACTTGAACTATACATACATACAGATACTAACATCTGTATGTCTCAAAAGGTATAAACATCTTAATTTGTGTTTTTTTCTTCCCTTAAACTTAAGACAAAAATCTAGCAAAACACACTGAAAGAGGTGAGAAATGGACCACAACGTGTAGTAGTTACATAGAATTTCTGTAATTTCTGACAGCAAAACTGTGGACACAATGTTATTGGCTATTTATTTGCAAAAAAACCATCCTTAACAATAACTAGAATTCTTTAAAAGCAATAGTCTAGAATTCCTTAGAGATGAGAATACAGATTGCTACTTGGAACAGGTCACTTACAGATACCAAGTAATCTCTGATGTACTGCACAGGAGTCTGGGACGACTCAGAGCTGACACCTGCTTGTAAGGCTGCCAAAGTCAGTGCTCCTCTGGCAAAACTATCTCTGTGATTGTTCATTGCATATTAAAGAAACCTGAAGGTGGTCAGCAGTCTAACACCGAGATGGAAAACAGTGAGTTACATGTGTTACTTTTCTATTCTCTCTTGGTAAGCATATTGGTATATGTTTAGACTTTTCTTCCTGCTTCACCATTTTTGTTTCTCAATATTGTTTTGTCAAGAAGGCTGCATATTGAATAAGAGCTAATTTAGCTATTCTTTTCAAAGTAGATATGGCCTATTTTATATATGGTCAATTGAAGATTAATGAAAGATAATTATTCTGCAGACCCAGTTATTGCAATGATCTGCAATATGGCCATGTCTATAAAAATAAGTAGAAGACATTATGCATAATCCACAAATAAAGACTACATTTACATTAGAGGACACTTCAGTATCATGAAGATAAATATAGACAAGAAATCTAAAAAGACAGATATTTTGAGAAATGATCAGTCACACCCTCTTCTGCTGTTACCCTCTCTCAACATGGTACTATTTTTGTGATAGAGCTTTTTATGTTTGGACTTCATGCCCTTGCTCTGGTGAAATGTGTTACCCTGCAGGAATTGCTGCAAAGCCAAAATTTATGTTCTTGGACTGCTGAGGCAGGCAGAAATCAAATTACTGAACACCTACTGTGAAAGAGCCAAGCACCACAGAAGAAAAAGCTTCTTAGTGGATCCTCTTGTAAGATTTATCTCCTGCATATATCCTTGTGTGTACTTCATTGGCTTAATCTTAACTCAGGAAAAGTTCCTTGGGTTAAACATAAAATTAATTTAATTGTATGCTTCAAATTAGACTTAATCTAGACCAGTAAATAAAAGAATTTAAAGAAATACTTCTTAAATGTTCAAAACAATAGGAAAAAAAGAGTAAACTATATAGAGGATTTTTCATTTGCTTCTTCAGGTGAGCAGCAGACATCAGACATGTGCAAAAAGGAAGTCACATTGGTTGTATCACTATATAAAAACATAACAGCAGAACTATAAACATCATTTAGACACTGAAAATTTTCTGGTCCACTGATTTTGATGCTGATAGAGACAGACTTCCTTCAAAAGTGCAATGATCTGCATACCTTTTGATCAATGACTCCAGACAGTCTAATATTTTTTCACTTCAGCGTAACAAAGAGTCTTCTGTTTCTTCATAAAATTCTCCCACATAGAAAGACTGTCTAACAGATTAATGTATGGTTGCTAACAAATTTTAGCTGTATTTCCATGCATGTACATGTCCGTGTGTCACAAGGTGTTTTTACAAATATCCATGGCAGGAAGATTTAATTTTTGTTCCTGGTCAACAAAGCTGATCTTCAAAAGCTGTTGTGATGATATAATCTCACCTTCAGAGACACTAGTACTGATGCTGTACTCCACCTTTCCGAATTGGTCATGTGTGAATGTTACTGCCTGACTACACATGTGCATGTGTGAGCTAAAATATAAGCCTGGCTTTGCAGATCTATTTCTTATATCAGGTTGAGGAAGTACCTAGCATTAGTTGAAATACCTTATTGGCACAGATATTTTGCTACAGAAAGTGTTGTCAACACTTATATGTGCATAGAGAAACACACATGATAATTCACAGCTCTGCAGTTGCTATTTCATGTTTAAACTTTGTCATAGAAATCACAGATGCACAAAGTATCTTTTGACTTCAGCTGCTATAAGAGTTTCAATTGTAGTTCTTCACCTCTTTGTGTCAGCTGATCGTGTCTCTGTCACATCATAGGTTCAGTCAGTCAGTAGATGTAACTTTTGTGACTCAGACTTTCCCTGCTAACCTTGGAAAACTCTAGTATCCAAGTTCACAGAAAGAATGAAATGTTTTATGACTTTCTAGCTCAAAGGAGAGGATTTAAACTACACAGACTAACATGGTAGAGAAATAAAAATATATTTTTCTGGATTCCTTAAGCACAGTGCTGATAACCTGATATTACAGTATTAACTGAACAATTTTTCTGTGCAGGTAAGTTAATCAAAACACATCTTTTTGGTATTCTACTCTGTTGATTGTCCACCAAATCTGGCATTCATTTCTGCAGGATGAAATACAATTAAGGAAGTTCAAATTTGGTTTTACATCTTCCAGTGAAGATGTTAATTTTGTCACAGCAAAGTGCAATTCCTCGGTGACATTTAGATATACATAATTTTAAGGAAAGCAATAAAAGACATGGAAATAAAAGCAGGTGCTTTGTTTTGTTTTAAAAGATGCCTTCATCTTGACCATTTTGGTTTAATAAGCAAGATAAAACCAGTCTTTTTGCAATTGTTGTAAAAAGTCTAGTGTAACATGTAAATGTATAAAAATTTAAAAAAAAGAACTCTGATGAAACTTCTCAGCCAAAAGTACTATAAAATCATTCTAATATTTAAAAAAAAAATAGTTGACATAAAAAAAAAAAAATACAACTTTTTCTCATTCCAAAAGCAGTAACTACTTTTTGTTAAATGTTTACACCTCAGAAAAGATATATGTCAGCTTATGGATCAAATGATCATAGAAATAGACTGAAAATTAATATGAACATTCAGCAGTAGCAAGACTGTACGGACAGTTTAAGGAGTGAGTAATAAAGAAGCACTTGGTTTCTGCTTATTCTGAAAATGAGCAGTATTTATTTGTGCTTTCTTTTCACAGGGAAAGGACTGGACATCTTAGAAACCTGACATTTTGGTATATTAGGATGCTTGCATCTCAGCTTTTGTGTATAAATTTACCAGAAGTACTGCTACCAGAAGTACCACTATAGTTCCATAGTAAAATGATTATGTTTACCCCCAATCAAGTGAATAGATTCTAAGAGAAAACCAGGAGAGAATTTGTGTATTGCTAACCAGAAACCCGGATTTTGTACAAAAGAAGTCTTCTGTAGGAAATTCCTTTCATATTTTCCTACTGTCTTGTTCAGAACAGTGGACTTTGAAAAGCTTAACACTTATACGTCAGTAGGCAATACTTAAGTGACAGTATGGAGATTTTTTTAAGCAATATTCTGTCATGCTTACTATATTACAGTTACATTTACTGAGAAAATAAATGATACTTCAGGCTTTTCTCTTAAGCAAAGAAATATAGTGGGAATAAAATCTTAGGTGAAGAAACCTTCAGAGGTTCCCTTGGTGATTCTTCGCACTGTGTTCTCAGGGATGATATACCCATTGCTACATAACAGTTCTTGAAAAAAAGCAGCAAGACAGAGAAACTCTATTTCTGCAAGGTAAATATGGGATTACCTGTCCTAGCATTGCTTTCTCAGGCAACTCTTCCATAGCATAATTAAAACTGTTCTCTGAACCTCAAGGTATCCATCTAAGGAGATGGAGAATGAGAATGAACTGTGGAAGATAGTGATGTACAGATTTGGTTCTCCTCAAATAGAAGTCTGTGATTAGAGTCAGTGTCTCTGAGTGATCAGCTGAGGGGAAGAAAATGTGAAGGCAGCAACATTACTCTCTAGCAAAGCCAGAGGACACCACCCCATTGACAGAAGGTTTTTGGGAAGGCAAGATTAGTTTGTCCAGTCTGTTTAGTCTGATTGATCAAGATAGTTCTGGCTGGTCATTGTCAAATCTTTAAAATATGCTGGGTAAATTTATTAAATATATTTATTAAATTAAATCTTTATTAATAAATATCTTTATTAAATATTCAGAGAAAAGACTGAGGCACAATGGTTTAACTGCACTGGATGGTATTTTCGAAGAGAAACTGAAAAGTGAAAAACTTAGTCTACTAAAAAATGTGTTTCCACATTGGTGGCAGTTGTCTTAGATAATGTTCGTTAAAAAAAAAAATATTAAAAACCTTAGGAACAGATGGATTGTAGATACTGTGTGTTTCACTTCTTGCTAATGTGGAAAACCTAATCCACAAAGGAGTCATTTATGTGACTGCAGAGCTGAGTTAGCCAGTGCACTCCCAGACCTACATAGTCCTGGTTTATGCAACTACATAGCTGAAATGTTCCATACTAAGAGCCAAAGAATTTCTCTTGAAAATCTATTTACATATGCAAAATGGTCTTATGTCGCATTTCTTATATTTGAAGTTTGACCTGGTTGGTATTTACAGTCCTTGGAACTGTACCATTTGTTTTGCTAAAAAAAAAGAAAAATTAATTCTGGATGCCACACATTAGAATCCACTTAGAAATAGAGAACTAAAGGTGAAGGGTCTCATAGAGAAACTTTTTTCATAAGTAAATAAAAAAATCAAAAATTAATTCAAAGTTAGATATCGCTTTGTATGTATTATAATAAAAACGTTTACTATGGTCCTTAAATACCATCCACTACTGTCCTTACCACCTACTCTGTCATGGATGAGGTTATATAGTGTTTTCATACTGGGTTTCCCGAGCTGGGATTCTGTTATGAAGACAGAAAAATAACTTTTTTGTTTTTAATGTAACCCTCTTCTGCATCACAACTCATATATGGAATTAGAAGGCTTTAAATTGATTGTAGGCTGTGAATGTCCATTGATTTTATTTATTCAATTCCACAAGTGATGTTGTTTTAGAAGACTTGGTGTCTAACACTTTTCAAGTAATCTTCCCAATTAATTTTCAATATTTATTCTCTAATCAGTTTTTTTGACATAATTTAAAAGGATATAACATGATTACAATAGTCATATTATTAATGAAACCCAAATTTTCTGAATGTTGCTTTAATGACCTTGTTGTGGACATAATGGTAAAAGTCTTTCAAGATGAGGGACTTTTAGATTACAGAAATCAAGAAAAAGAGAGTCAATATACCATTAAGTAAGATGACAACATACATGAATTTTTATTGCAAAGAGGTTTTTGCTAGCCATAACAAAAGGTTATCACTCACAAGTGTAAGCTATTTGAATCCTATCAACATAGTTTGCAGCTATTTTCTTGATGAATATATTTACTCACAGGGGAAGTTGGCACTGTTTTTTGAAAATATGACTGATAAAGAAATAGGTAAACCATAGCTTCCATATATGATTTGTTTCTGGAAGTTCAATGAGTCATACTTTTTTTTTTTTTTTCTGTCCTGGATTCTTTAAACAGCTTTTAACTAACCTGTGATTAGTGATCAAAGCAATAGATTTTAATCAAAAAACAGGATCCTGCAGAAAAAAAACCAAAAACAACCCACTATTCAGAATTATTTGTGCTAGTATAGGTGATCCTAATGTTACTGGAAACCCTTCTAGTTGTAATGTCTACAAATTTGTTTATTTCTTCCAACTACGCTTTCTTCTGAACCATCAAAAATTATATTATAATCCAGGTATCATTATAAAATAGCAGAGGAAATAATAATTTAACATAATTCTATAATTATAATCTCTATTAAAATTGAAGTAATCGTCCATCGTCCTTTCAATGAAGTTTTTTTCTTTTTTTTTTTTTTTTTTTTTTTTACTGGACTAAATTTTGCACAGTTTAAATTCTTTATTTGTTTTTTTTTTTTTTGGAGCTCCAGAGTTACTCCAGAATTGGCTACCTTAGTAGCCAGACTCATGATCTGGGTGTTTTAAATTATTGTGTCACCCCCAGGACTAGAAATTTTTTTCACATTAATTTTTTAGGAAAAACAGGCAGTCGTTAGATAATGAAGCTCACATTTAGAGTTAAAAAAGTGTAAACGTTGTTTCTAAGAGCCTTATTGGTCTTGCTGCAAGAAATGCATACATCTTTTCCAACAATTATTGCTGAGAAAAATGAACTTTTCCATAGGTAGATTTGATAAATGATAGAGGATTCTGGGAAGCAATAAGGGACATTGTTGACATACTTGATGAGTGGATAAACTTTTTAACTCTTAAGGAGACCTAGTTCAACCTCCAGCTGTAAAACACCCATTTAGCTTCCTACTTTTCTTAACCTGTACAATCAACATTACAAGCTGTAGGAGATGGTTTGAGATTTACTTAAATGCCTGCAAATGGAAGATTGTTCTCTAAAGTGCAGTGGGCATCAGTCCTCTCCCCCTGCTCCTCTTCCATGGATTATCTAGTCCTAGAGTGACATAATATTCTCATATTGTACACACTTTAAGATATTTTAAGATTTAAATTTTAAGAGTACATATAAAAATTCTTCATATTCCCATAACATCAATCTTTTATTGGTGGTTGCTGTGTTTGTGAAAGCAGGTAGTTTGAATTTGTTACTGAAGAATGCCAACGTAAAAAGTAATAGGACAAAACACTTTGTCCAGTTCTATATTTGTGATCCAGTTTGGCACAAAATATCACAGACTCCATGATAAAAATCTGCTTTTGCATTCTTCTTTTAAAAATGTTGATACAATCATGTATCAAGTTCTAGGAAAACTACAACAACTATGAAAATTAAAATTCACCCAAAGACAAAGTCAACAAACTCTTATAAACCTTTAGGGAAATATTTGGAAGATAATACTGAAACATTTTAATAAAATTCTCATTTTAATTAAATTTCATTCTTCTGGCTCCAGTGTTACAATAAATCAAACATCGTGGAGCAGCTAGACATTTCACTTAACTTAGACTTGTGACTTGGAGTGAAATCTCTGATTCTCAGTCAATTACCTAAGCTTTCTGCGTAGTACCTGAGGAGAGTGGACAGCTAGGAAAGAGATATGAAATACCCAGGGAGCAGGACTACAATGAAAGAGAATACCTTGCTTTAGTTGTGCATTCTTATAAGTCCAGTTATGAAACATAGGGAATATTAAAAGAAAAATATTTCTGTTTCAACCATTGAATGTATTTTGATGCTATTGTTTAGTAAAAAGAAGAAAAAATGCTTTTTTTTTCCCAAAACATTTAGTCAAATATATGTATATTAGTCAATATACAAAATTAAACTTGATATTCTGAACACATTCAAAATGAGCTGATCAGACTCAGTACAGCCTGAATGGACACCTTTTCATGTCCAGTTCAATCATGATTTAGGCTGTGGCAATTACACAGGGCAGTCAGGAGCAATCAGTAGTGAACTTGACTGGGAAAATGTAAATATGGATGATTTTTCAGCTCTAACTTTATTCTAGCAGGTGAATACTAGGAACAGTTGTCCTAGTGGTAGGACAAAATCTGTAGAGAATTTAAAACTGAATAAAGCTTATGATGTTTAATGTTGTGTTGAAAGACTAAACTTGTTACTCATTATAGCATTTATTGCTTCCCAAATACTAAAACCTGAAATACGGATGGACAAAAATTGCCATCCTGTTCACTGAAAAGTCTTAAATGAATTTCTTTTTAAAAAAAGAAAAATCAATAAGATTTTCTGAACTGTTTTGTATTGGATCAAAGCTATTAAAGTTCTTATTACTTTTTTATTTTCCAATTTTCTCAAAATCTTAGATCACCAGTACAGGCTGGAGGCCAGCCTCCTGGAAAGCAGCTGTTCAGACAAAGGCCTGACGGTCCTAGTGGACAACAATCTGTCCATGACCCAACAGTGAGTCCTTGTGGCCAAGAAGGTCGATGGTATCCTGGGATGCACAAACTGATGCACAGGAAATTCCACCTGAACATGAGGAAGAACTTTACTGTGCAGGGGACCGAGGACTCGAACAGGTTGCCCAGAGAGGAGTAATCTCTCACTGGAGCTATTCAAGATCTATCTGGATGCAATCCTGTGCCATGTGCTCTAGGACAGCCCTGCCTGAGCAGGGAGGTTGGACCAGATGACTCACTGTGATCTCTTCCATTCTGACCCATTCCGTGGTTCTGCAATTCTGCAAAAATGTGATTTTTTTTGTGAAACCCTTTACTTCATTAGCAAAGCCTTTGGCACAAAGAAAAAGGAACACAAACAAGCTTAAACTTAGGTTTCATCTTGTTAAGAATATTAATTGTATGTTGTTAATCTTAACAGTTTTGAAATCACTGCAAAATCTGACATGCCTTAGGAAAGAAAAAGATTTACCCAAGTAGGTTTTATTCAAAAAATAAAACTTTTCAGCTGGACAAGAGTGTCCTCTTTGATTTAACACTGGAAGAATATTAATTATTTTATTCTAATACTAAAATTGCACTTTTTTTTTAGTTTCAGAAAGAAAAGAATCTCCTCTTTCAGAAAGAAAAGAATCTCCTCTCTCATAGAAGAGATGCCAGTAAATTCCCAGACAGCTCATTCTTTTACCTCAATAATTTTGTGGTTAGAATATGTAGCCTAACAGTCACCCTAAAGTTCTCCTTCTTCCTTTTCTGTCCCAGGCATGAGGAATAAATTATTTTTCCTTGCAGCAGCTATGGAATATATTTGAAGATTCAAAAAGCATTATGTCTCAGTCTTTTTGTTTTCTAGACTAAAAAGTCTTATTCTCTCCATTCTTTTCTTGCAGGACCATTTTACCAGCTCTCTGATCATTCGTTCTGCTGTTCTCTAGATTCTTTCAGTTTGAGTATGTTTCTCTTGACATGGTGAATTTAAATCTAAAATACACGCCTTTTGTTGAAGGCCACATAGAATGGTTTGGGTTGAAAGGGACCTTGAAGATCACAATTCCTGCTTGTCACAGAAAGATCTTTGCCTTTTGAGCAATGCCATGAAGCTGTTGTCCCAGATTCAGTTTGTGAATCATTGCATGATTTGCAGATCTGACATTCAGCCAATGATTTCTCAGTTTGCTCTTATGCAAGTGATTATTCATGCAAAGTGCAATACCACATTTTCCTCCATTTGATTAAATTAAGTTATCACTTCTCTAGTTACTAAGAGAAATAAAGGATCACAATTTGCACTTAGAGAGTGTAAATTTCACCCCATACATTTTGATCTTGCAAGGCTAGCACTGAGTTTCTATGGCTGGGCTCCCTTGCCATGTGCCTACAGGTGAGGAACTTTGCCCAGTACGTTCTATTGGTAGGACATAGTTTGCACAGTGTTAGAAACAACACTTAATTTGTAGCCCTTAATTCTGGAAGTCTGTACTTCCAAAAAAATATTTCTTCCTCTGTGTTCATCAGAGCCTTCAAATTAAGCTCTTTCTTCTCCTGCTGCCTCAATGCCTTTTCTTTGGCTAACCAATACCAAAGGCCAAGAGTGGAAATATATGGCTCGATGAAATAGCCTTACCTTGCTATGGTATTCTCTCTTTCACATCCATCATGACATTTTATCTGATTTATCCAGTTTAGAGTTCCCCTTCACCCTATATAGTGAACAGTAATTTTGTAGGTGGATAAGTATATCTGAGCACTATTTTGTGCTGTGATTGTTTTAATTTATAATGACAATGAAGATAACTGATGAATATTTTTTCTTTCTACATCCCCACTGCTTTTGCTTACTTTTTGCATGAGTATGATTGGCTGTGTGGATGGACAGTAAGGGATCTAACTGATGAGAACACATTCTGACTTAATTTAAACAGTGAAACGCATGCCAATGTCCATCTCGCCGGGCTTAAGAGAGCCAATACTCAAAGTTCTTATTATTTCCATTATTTACAATTTTATTTTGATTGTTTGTTTGTTTGTTTGTTTGTTTTAAGAGAGTATGACCTTTGTGACAAGCACCTTTCAAAAACTGGTTTATAAAATAATTTTATTTCATAGTGGATAAACTTTGCTTAATACTTAGGGTAAAAACAGTCAAAGTCACTATGATCTTATATAGACACACATATATATGTAACATATGCTTACATCTCCATTATCTTTCATTATACCCACTTCAGAACTTTCTAGCTGAAACAGAAACTAAATCATTGCTGGAGTGCCTGCTCTCTTATCTGTTTAAAAATTAAAAGAGTAGAAACTCCATTTTAGAGAAAAATGAAATTATTGTCTTAAATATGCAAATAATCCTTGTGCAAAAGTGACAGGTGTGTTAGAAGTCCTAGGTCTTTAAGAACAGATGATAAAATCATTTAAATTATGCTACTCCTGGTGAGTGCACTGATTCTACCAATTGCCTTGCCTAAACTTACAACACTACCCATGCGGAAAGCAAAGAAACATCAGTATTTTTAACCATACATGTTTATGTGCTACAGCTAAACACTGAATTGTAAAGATGTTATAGTAGTGGTCCAAATTTGAAATGAAAAGTTAAATACTGTTAAACTGTGTATCTCCCTCATTTGCATGTTCAGTGACTGTAAACTTCTCTGATATTCAGACAAAGAACAAAGTAGAAGACAACTAATGAGTAATACAATGCATTCACTCTTCAAGAGAAATTATTTTTAAGAGAGACCATTAAATTCTTTAGGCTTAATACAAAATTGGAGAAAGAAGCTGCACACAAACTGCATATGTACCATAATCCAGGCAGTGCTGGGAAGATCTGGATCTCCTTTATAATTTTTGCATTTTCTTTAATGTAATTCTAAATTTACTGGTGTGTCAAGGCTCGGGTAATGATAACTGACAGTGTCGAACAATTGTCACACTTATTGCTCTGTATTTGCCTCAGTCCATTTAAAACTCTTAGCCAATATTTGGGCTTGATTGCAATGCTAGGGTCAACCATGGACTGTTCCCAAAAGTAAGGATAAGGTGACTCTGTTTGAGGGGGAGATCAGGCAGATATAGATTTAATGTAAGATTTCATATGAGATATAGATAATTTATATCAGCCCGATGAATCCACAAGGGATTACTCATATTGACTCAGTTTAATATTAGGAAAACAAACAAACAGCTTTTAAGAGAGTGTAAAACACTTTTGATTACTTACACAGACTGAAATTACTGATTGTTTTATCAGGCTAGGTGCTTGTATGCAAAGTGCAGGGTCAAGGAAAGAAACAAGAAAACAAAAAAATCCAGAAGAGATGAATGGAAATCTTAAACCAAGCTGTACTCAGGCAGACTAAGTATAACAGCTGCTGCTTACAACAACCTTATATGCCTTTGTGAGTACAAGTGTGTGTGCTTAGAAACAAAATGTTTCTTCTGTAACTTTGAATTTTTCAAATTATATCAGCTGGCAACTGTATTATTGTTTAAAAATAGTTACTATCTTGCTTAAGAAAAATAAATTTCTTGTGATAAGTAAATTTATGAAAAGGTATTTAGTACCACTTCTTAGTGACCATATTATAAAGCCTTTTATGATCGCCAGTAGTGTTTTTATAAATCTATTTTGCATAATAATTAAATAGTATCACTCTAACCCCGAGTAGTCACAGACCTTTTGTCATCATTAGACAAAATCAGGCTGAGTGTAAACACAGCCTATTTTCCTCCGTGGTTTTGTATTTGTATGCAGCAATTGTCAGCATGTTGGCAGTGGACAGTGATAAAGTGCATTTTTCTGCTTGGGTGGTTAGCCCTTTCATTTTTACAAGTGACAAAATAAAAATCTGTTGAAGAGTGAACATGCTGCTTTCACTGTGTCATCTCAGCCCTGCGGGTCATTTTATTATAAAAATGTAAAAATCCAGTCAATTTTATTTAATCAGCTGAAAAGGAAAAGTGTTTCCAGGTCATTAATCAAGTGCTCCTTCTCTGTGGGACTTGTCTCTTCAGAAACTGCCATCTGAATCATTAATAAAGCTGAAAAGATTTTGTGCCAGCAGGTTTTTGAGAAACCTACATGTTATCAATATAACTGGAGTAAAGTAATATGAGGTCAACAAATAAAGCTTTATATATTCATTGCTTCAAAAGCTGAATATTGCATATTAAAAACCAATTAATTATTTTTTTTAAAAAGCATTTAATTGTTGGAAAACATACAACTGTTGAGAATGTTGATTATATATTCCATAATTATATGTTTTCCTTAATGTTACCTAACCATATATTTACTGTAAACTTTTATGTGAATTGATCAAAACATGATGAGACAGTAAGAAGAGATAATTAGTACTGTATCTATAATAATAATGGTAGTAATTAAACCACAGAGAACTACATTCAAATAATGTCAAGCTTGAGACTTAAACCTCTATTAACAAAGACACTGAAGTCACTTGCTGCATTGTTAGCGCATTCATCTCCATGTGTGCCTTGATGAGGCAGCTTGTGCTACCTGTGGCCAAAGTCCATGTACCTTTTGTGGCAGGAAGAAGAACACCCTTTCTCATTCTGTGAACATGGGTGATGAAAATATTTCCACCCCACATGACAAGTTGAAAAGCTTACAAAATACTGGAACTGATAGTTTTAAAGAACAGAAGTAGAGTATGGTGCAAAATAAACATGATTGTGGGAATTAAGATACTGTGGCCATTCATGTTCTTACCTGTCATTGAGAGACTAAATTCTGATTCCCCATTTTTTCACCTGTTTCTCTGGAAGCAGTGTAGTACTAACAAGAGCAAATTGAGTTTCATAACTGAGTAGCCTAATTTTTAAGGTGTTCATTTTTCACAGGCAGCATAGATTCAGGTGTCTGCTTCTCATCAAAACAAGCAAGCATTTGAATCTAGTTTCCCAGTCAGATCCAGTTTCTTATCCCTTCTTATCACCCCCTCCCCCAAAAAAAAACTGCTCAAGTGGAAAACTCTTTCTACCATGAACTTCCTATTCAGAGTGCTTATGAATACCCTATTTGTGTTTATACCAGTGGTGTTTGGAGTTAGGAACATAGGAGAAACTTTCTTGAATAATATTTTTTTGTTTATATTCAATCTTTGCAATACAATGAATTGGGTGCAATTACATTAATTAACTACCTTTTCTTATTTATGTTTAATGGTTTGATAGGTAAGAAATGAATTTTACTTTCTGAAAGTGCTAAAGTAATAATTTCAAAAGCTACATAATTCCATGTCTTTTCAGGAAGACATTAGTTGAAACTATATTTATATGTGTGTGCATTTATTCATGGGTATTCTAGGGACAAAATTCATGCATAATCAACTGACAAAAAATATGACAAAAAATAAATCTCATGTACCTTTTTTTCTGATAATTTTAAGGTATCTTTAATCTCATACAAAGTATCTTCTATGTAAATTAAGATGTTGATTTCTTCACAGGGAAAGTTCATAGTCTGTTACAGTATTCTGAATTATGAATTCATCCATCAATGTGACTTAAATGGTGTTATATTCTTCTAAACAGTCAGAAGTTAAGAGTTAATACTTAATCTCCATTATCCTCATTATGTATTGTAGGCTGCAAAGACTTTTTCTAAACTGTCCTGTAGTCTATAGGGAGATTGCAGTGTAAATTCACTTGTAAAAATATTACATAGTGTAAAAACACTATGGATGTCCTTGCTTACATTGGACTTGGCTTAATGTGGATGATGTTTATGTTGGCAGAAGTGCATGAAGCTTAGCACGTAGGCTTGCAACAGGCCATCAAAGAGCCAGAATCTAATTGCATTTACACTAGTTCAATTCACTTGGAATTACTTGTTTGTACCTGTGTAACGGAGTGAAAAAGAGCCTGCAGGTCGACAGCAGCAGTAATTACTTGTCCACTAGGAACTGAACTGAGGCCACCAATTCATTTCATACAGTTGACCACACAGTCATTTGGTGGTAATGATGTCTTGTCCTGAGCAACAAAAGCTACTCATAACAGGAATTTAGTACAGGAGGAATTCAAAGTCCATTTACCAATCCCCAGGACTGAATGGCTCATGAGACTAGTAATGTGTTATGAAGTTTCTCACCATCACAAACTTACAGTTTGTAGAGGCTGTGCATGTGTGTGTGTGTGTGTGCGCGCGTGTGTACATGCTGTTTTTTTCTCTAACTGTAGAAAATTGCCTAAGGTGCCCTGTTAGCTTTGGGAAAGAATATCTTTACCCTACTGTGATAATTTGGGATGCAGCAGAATTTTATTGCTCAAAGCAGGCTTGTTCTTTTTAATTTTGTACATTATTTTACCTTAAAATATAATTTCAGAGATATTTCGGTCTTAATATAGACTAATCACTATTATGGCTATTTAAAAAAAGTGAACTGTGTAAATGATAGCATTTTATCACTTGATTTGCTCCAAAATTACCACTTATATACTTTATATTAAGAAAAAAAAGTCTATGAAATTTTGTTTGAAGATGAAAGACTATCCAAAAAAAGCTGTCTTGAATCACAAAGCTCTGCCAAGTCCTAACTTATCACAACAGGAGTAAAGATAGAATAACAATGACAAAACATCACCAAAGAAGCTTAGTCCCAGCACAAATGAAAATTCCTACCATTTTTTTTTTTTTTGGTAACAAATGTAGTAACTTTTCAGTAATTGTTATTAATTATTTTTAGTAAGAAA
Source organism: Empidonax traillii (assembly GCF_003031625.1). Classification (NCBI taxonomy): domain Eukaryota; kingdom Metazoa; phylum Chordata; class Aves; order Passeriformes; family Tyrannidae; genus Empidonax; species Empidonax traillii. Next base: position 1,142,408 of record NW_020955222.1, read on the forward strand.
GTGTCAACAATTCTCCTTCAACAATGTCAGTTGCCATTAATAGAAATCTTTCAGGTCTCACTTTTATACACACATACACTTTGCAAATCAGAAGGCCAATATTTTGTAGTTGTAGAATACATCAGATGTAAATCAGAAAATGTGGAACAATATCTAGTTCCAAATTCACCAATTTTCCAGTTTCGTTCCATTTAGACATTTACTCTACATGTAAAGGTGCTGAATAGCTGGTTTCATAGAATCATAGAATATCCTGAGTTGGAAGGGACCCACAACAATCACTCAGTCCAACTCTTCTCCCTGCACGGGACACCTCAAGAGTCACACCATGTACCTGAGAGCATTGTCCAAACACTTCTTGAACTCTGTCAGGCTTGGTTCTGTGGCCACTTACCTGGGGAGACTGTTCCAGCGTTCAGCCACCCTCTGAGTGAAAAACCTTTCCCTAATATCCAAGTTAGCCCCCCTCCCCATACCTCTTTTCCCTTTGCATAGCCTCATAGTGTTCTGTCTTTGGGTCCTGCCCATAGATCAGTGCCTGCCCCTCCTCTTCCCCTCATGAGGAAGTTGTAGACTGCAATAAGGTCTCCCTTCAGTCTCCTTCTCTCCAGGCTGAACAGACCAAGTGACCTCAACTGCTCCTCATATGGCTTCCTCTCCAGACCCTTCACCATTTTTGTGGCCCTCCTTTGAACATTTTCTAATAGCTTTAAGTCTTCTTTATATTGTGTTGTCCAAAACCACACACAGTACTCAAAACAGTCTGCACCAGTGCGGAGCAGAGCAGGACAAACTTTCCTCCTATGCTGTTGATGGACTGATGCTCTCCAGGATGTACTTGACCCTCCTGGCTGCCAGAGCATTGTTGACTCATATTCAACTTGTAATCAAACAAGATTTCTTTCACAGTGCTTCTCTACAAATTCTCATTCCCCAGTTTATATGAACATACAGGGCTGCCCCATACCAAGTGCAGAATCCAAGACTTGCCCTTGTTTATCTTCATACAGTTGATGATTTCACAGTCCTTTCATAGGTCCAGGTCTCTCTGTGAGGCCTCCCTGCCTCTGAGGGAGTCAAAAGCTCCTCTCAACTTAGCAGCATTGCCAAAATTACTTCGTATACCTTCATTCGTCAGTAATAAAATCAAAAATCATAGCCATATTCACTTATGAATAAAGTTGAAGACACTCTAAATACAGATTATTAGGTTGACTATAACAATAGACATCTAGACAATGTATATATTGAACAGCCATGTAAAAAAGTGTTTAAAAAGTTGACTTTTATGTTTTGATTTGTGTTTTTAGCATATTTTATCTCTTTCTTGTGGAACTATTTCTCTTCCTAGCTCATTCTCATTCATATTTGCCAAAAAAAAAAAGAGAAACAATATCTTTGTATATTTTATTATCACAGTCTACAGGATATTGTTCTCCTGTGTGACATGGGACCTCAGACTGAAACTGTCCCCTTTTGGTCACTTCCCTCTGGTCTCATACTACTACAAGATCATGCTAAATTTCTTGCCTTATTTTTTTTCTAGAATCATATGTTTCTGCAGGTTTTATTTATGTATTCTATAGCTAAGTTTGAGCACTACCCTCTTAGTACAGTGACTTCTTTTCCCTGGAGCTTACTGATAATAGAAGATTTTCCCAAATTTCATTTGGTCAGCTGAACCAAGTACACTGTTTTGCCACCTTCCTCTGCCCTGATCAGATATTCCTTAGCTCCTCCTCTACTTTACTCCTTTTTTTTATCCATCCTCTTCCTCCTCCTTCAGACCTTAGTGACTACAATTTATCTAATATTTCAAATGAGGCTATGCTGAGTTCTTAGAAGCTTTTATTTTTTGCTAATTACAATTTTTTTCTATGCTTTTTTTTTTTTAATAGGTCATTTCCTCTTGTTCTATACTTCTTTCATTGTAGTCATTACCATCTCCTTTACTCACAACTAGAGTTCAGTACTGATTTCTATCTACTTCTGCTTAGCTAATGATTTCTCCTCTAGCATCGCAGCAAATGACTGAAATTCAGGCAGATAAGAGCACCTAAATCAGCTGATGGGTAATGGATGATTTTTATCCCTTTTATTTCTCAGGACTTTGGAAGACTTTGTAGAATACTTTTTTGAAACCTTAAAAAAATCTATACTTTTTATTTTGTAGTGAAATTTGTGTGTTTCTTATGTTTTCTAACTCAGTTGCTTTGTAGGAAAAATGGATATAAAGATTTTGCACTTGGCTAAACATGCGATATACACAGCTAAAACATGTAGGACAAAAAGGAATGTAAAATATAGAAAATGCAAAGCTCTTAGAGAGTGTCCAAAGGAAGGTTATGAAGATGATGAAGGCTCTGGACAGGTAGCCATATGAGGAGCATCTGAGGTCACTTAGGTGACTTGTTATCACTTCACTGAGGTCTGTTCAGCCTGGAGGAGACTGAGGGGAGACCTCATGGCCGTCAAAACTTCCTCGTGAGGTGAAGAGGAGGGGCAGGCACTGATCTCTTCTCTGTGATGACCAGAGACACGACCTAAGGAAATGGACTTAAGTTGTGTTGGTGGAGTTTTAGGTTGGATATTAGGGAAAGGTTCTTCACCCAGTGTGTGGCTGGGCACTGGAACAGGCTCCCCTGGGAAGTGGTCACAGCACCAAGACTGTGACCAGTTCAGGAAACATTTGGACAGTGCTCTCAGGCACATGGTATAACTCTTGGGATGTCCACTCAGACCAGAAGCTGGACTGAGTGATCATTGAGGGTCCCTTCCAACTCAGCATTGTATGATTCTACGATATAGGCTTCTGGGACAGACTTAATTGCATCTTTGCTAAATGTTCTGGTTATTCCTGTAACTTTTGATAATGTATATTGGTTTGTATTTGCACTTTTTTTTCCTGACATGACCCTACCATGCAAGGAATGTCTTTTGTATTCACTGAGAAAATGCAAAAGGCCAGTGATGGTGATATAGATGTATTTGAGAAACAATTTCTTAGCTTTTGCCTTTGGTGAGTAACTACAGATTTTTTTTCTCTTTCCTCATAAGATACATATTAATGATGTTACTATGTCTATTTTTCATCTCTGCAGTTTGAACTTTTTTAGAATTGACCCATTTCCCAAAAGATACAGAAAAACTCTGCATTTTTACTATAGTAAAGGTATCATGAAATCATGTCACTGAAGTTCATAAAAATAAGTAGAATTATTTGGATTTAGAGGCTGAAATGAAATAACCTATTGTCATCTGAAAGCTTTTATCCCCTATTTTTGGTACATTTGACTTTCAGAAAAATGTACATAGGCTTTCTTCAGGATAGATAGCAGGGTGTTGGTGTTCTGTAAGCATTCTGTTTTTTCACAATTAGCAGACCAGTTAATGAATTTTCTTGCGTGAATTTTTTATTGACTCTCGTTGGAATGGTGAACATTCTTGAGTTTTCTGAAAACCACCCTTACCCTTCTGTGGAGTTTTTCTTCTGTTTTTTTTTTCCCTCATCACTACACCTCTTCCAGCCCAGTTCAGCAGAAATATCAGTCATACTCTTCATAAAATAATAGAAATTTATTCTGTTTTTTTTTTTTATACAGTTCCTAGTAGTAAATCCAGAGATACAAACAGTATCATACACTTTCTGTGAGCTTGATTTCCATCTATATGTCTGAGAAGTGTACAGCTTGTCATAAAACAACCACTTTTTCTCTCTGCTCTGGGGATTAACACCAACATGCTCAATCAAATCCCTAAATCAAAGATTTATGTTCTAAAAATGATTCTCTAGGTGGTTCAACATCAGCTCTTCTTTTAGGAGTAAATTTCATGAGCTGTTACTGTCACCTTTTGTGGAGATGCAATTCCTTATGTGCAAGTCACCCTTGTACAGGGAATGCAGAGACAACAAGAGTACTTTTGGTTTTTTTCCATGCATTTACAGAAGTGACTTCATTGATGTGGCAGTGAAATATTTTCATTTTAAGGACAACAAGCTGTGTGCTGAAAAACTACAAAAATACCCTGTTGGTACGTTAAATAATACCTGAATGGGTAATAATGGGAAAAAGAAAAATGTTCTTGAAGGTCAGTTGTCATAGTTACAAGTTGCTAGTTTGGAAAAGTAGTGATTGTCACCCAGGAATAGGAGCTCTGGATAGTAAATCCTCACTCGTGGTCTTACCCAAACAACATAAAGGCTCCCATTCCAGCACGAATGCAGCTGAATGTTAAGATAGCTGGCACAATCACTACTGTTGTTCATTTACTTTAGCATGCTTAGGAAGCTGAAAACCAGATAACCTTTTTTTTTTTTTTTAATAGATATATACAGAAGCAGTTTTTTAGTGAACTGTAGTGCTTTATAGGATGATAAAATATAAAAGCAGAGATTACATGTCACAATACTGCAATGGCTTTTCTTTTGCTAGAAGATTTTTTCCTACACACGTGAAGAACTTGTTCTGGAAAACTGTCACAAGCCTACTGAGTTTTTAGTGATCCTGGAGCTCCAGTTCTGACAAGTCTAATCACAAAAGGAAAGAGGTGTATTAAAAATGCATTAATGCATAGAGCTATAAGATGCATGGGAGACTTCAGGTTTTACCAGAACAGATTTTTGCATTTCAGCTTCTACTTATCTTGCTGATCCTTGAGTAGAACAGTCTTATAAATATCAAACCATTAATATGTTGAGTTGTCTGCAGAGCTCTAAAAGCCGCTTGAGAATGCTGCAGAGAAATTATTCTTGTTTTGTTTCTGGGACAGAGAAAAGAAGAAAAGAGTCTTGCCTTTACAACAGCATTTTTTTTTTCATGATAATCACTTAAAATAAGAGATGGTTTCATGAGAATTTTTTTTCAGTTTTGCAACAAACAAATTAAAAATCACCACATCACATGATGAAATAGAAATAATTTCTCAAAAAATTATTACCACATGCATAATTTTAACTCATTCTATTTCAGTCTATTTTGTCTCCTTTCTCCTCAAAGTGGAATAATTTATTAGTTATCAATAATGTATGTTTATGTATATTGTGAAGTCTGTCTCTGCTTAATTCCTCAGTGGTTTAGACTAATCTTTCTCCTTTTTGTGTTTTAAATGACAAGTGATTTTTATACTCCAATGTATTTATTCCTTATAGAAACAAACCTGTACTTCTGCAGTGTCAGGTCAAGCTCTGCAATTTTTATACAGTCAGCTGTGTTGGCCACGAAAGTTTTACAGCAGAAAGCAGATAATAAGCATTGTATTTTTCACATGCATTATGTTCACCATCAGTACTTATTCCACATGTTATTATGGGTCTCTTAATATCTGAAAGCAGAAGAGAAAACACTTCATTTTACAAGAATCCTAGGTTAATCTGACTAGATCTTTTTTCAGTAATCAGGTCTGTCACAGTTTAGCATGATTTTGATTGTTGTTTTTCAAAAATAGATGTTCCAATAGAATTTCCAGTGCTGCTTTATATATACTTATAAATATATATAAATATATATTTATTTATATACTTTAAATATAGATTACATGTTTATCAGATAAGTGGAATATGGTGTGTTTTATCACAAATGTAATTTCTGTGTTTAGATAAAATTCTGTTCCTCAGACTATTTGGAAAACTCAAGGCAATTGAATTGTGGAGTGTAAAAAATGGTGAGACAAATTTTACAGCCAAACTTGAATGTACTAATTTGTAAAATGAATATTGGTACCTTTATGCTTTTACAACTTTAAAAAAATTTCCTTCTTTAATCAAAGATGTTTTCCTCTAGTCTCTGTTCTCACTGTGGATGAACCAAACAAAAGCAAGAGATGAATTTAAATCAAAGCTTGCGTAGGAGAAATAACAATAAAAAATAAATAGTCTCTATTGACTGTAATAAGGTTTGAATGAGGAAGATAACTAAAGGCTCTCCTGGAGTCTTGTGAGTTCTGTGCTAAACTAAAAGTGATACAAGGTCCTTGTGGTCATTTGAAAAGGTGAAATGTAGGATAAACCTGGATGTTTTCAGAATCTCAGCCAGGGCTCTGTCTCTGGATGTCAGTTATTGGGATAGTACTTATGCTACAGCATTCTGCTGAAGAAAATAGGGTATTTCACATAAAAGCATATTATTGCAAAAACAGTCAGTGCTCAGTGCAAGGCAGACATTTCCTTTGATCATGAAAAGGTTCTCATTTTTGTAGACTGAATGCTAACTCTTTCAGTAGCACAATATTCACTATAATATTTGTGTACTCACAGGCAATTTTTCTACTTCTTCAAAAAAATTTTTCTTACCTGATCAGTATTTTTACATTTCTTCTGCATTTAATTCATTTTACTTTTGCATACTATCTGTGCATTCCTCCTGTGTATTATATTAGTGCATTAATTTGCCTTGTTGTCTTTTACTTTGCACTTCAGTCATTTGTCATATTGAAAGATTCGGTAATAGAACAAAAATCCGTTATGAAGAAAGTCTACTACTTTTGGGGAAGGTTCCTGGTGATTTTCCACCTAACATTTAAGAGACATTAGGTAACAATAAAGTTGTTAAATTTTAGGCAATAACTTATACCTTTAGAAAGATTGAAATAACTCTAGAACAGCCCTTTCCTCATGGAAAATCTGTCTAGGAAGTAAAACATTGTTTGAAGAGACATTTTTGCAGTTAACATGGATTTTCGTGAATTTCATTGTACCAGACTAAAGATGTAGAATAATCAATATAACTTAACAAGGCCTAGAATGTATCATATTGTCCAGTTCACACTTTAGTCGTTGTTTAAATCAGTGTATTAGTATTTTATGCCTTTTTTTTTCTTTTTTTGGCTCAGTTTTGTGGTACTATAGGAGCATGGTGGTAATTAACCATTCCCATCTCTTTTAGGACACCCAAAGACAAAGGAACCTGTGCTCTTTTTGAGATAAAGGTATTAGGAAAAAACATGGTTTGACATAATTATGCTTTGGAGATCATAATAACAAACAGAACTGAATAAAGCCCAGCTGAAATAACTCTCCAGAAGCTCACACAATATGGTTTCCCAACGCATTTTTTCATGAAAGTGACGATGGTATTGGTCTCTTCCTCTTAAGCAATGCAGAAGTAGAAATGTGGCTTTCATGTTTGTGTGTCTGGGCCACTGTCTAATGCCTTATTCAGTGAGTTATTGCACAGAAGAGGCTTTTATAAGGTGTGTATATTTGTGTCTGGGGCATTGCAGATCCATCTGTGACTTCAGTGCTTTTCAAAAGTCCTAGAAGTTTCAGAGAAACAACATGAAAAAAGCATATACATTTTATGCCTGCTCCACCATACAGACTTAATGTACCATCTGAAATTCATTAGGCAAAATATAGTTGGCCTCAAGGGAATATTAATTCCCTTATCACTGCTAAGAGGGGAACCTAACTTTGATTTGTAACCTCAAAAAATTTCAAAGGAGGGTTCGAACCCTTCTTTTCTCTGGAAAGCATTTTCAGAAAAGTTGTACTATATCAGAGTGATGCACTCTAAGGTTGTTCTGAAGTTTGCAAATCTGTGTTGAGAATTCCTGAAACTTAGCTCAGTAGGCAAGCTTTTTTTTTGCTTACATGACACCATAAGTTTACATATTTCCTGGCTTCCAGAAATAGTGCAGTGAAGGCACACTGCCTGACTGTCAGGAAAAAAAAAAAAAAACTCTCTCGCCTAACTGCTTGATCCTTACCAAGGTGATATTTTATGGAAACAGAGGACTTGCAAGGCATCTCAGCATAAGTCTGCTGCAACTTCCTAACTTGTTATCTAGGTGGTGCTTTGTTATCTAGTTTATTATAAAAATTATTCACTTTGAAGCAGGACTACTTTCAGTATTTGGTCACATCTGTTGTTGCACAGAGATCCAGACAATGTTTGTTAAAAATATTCTTTTTTTGGTATGGGAAAATGCTTGCATGGGTAATGAAATATCTCAGACAAACAGTATGATTGGCTGTGGATCAGATGGTGAGGGAGGTTTCCATAGCAAGAGTCTTCCACTGGATCAAATATTCCTGAAATTGTTTTCAAACCACTTGTCAAAACTTCTCTGGCCTGTGATCCTACCTGTCCATTGCAGCATGAGCATGAGTCATCTGTTCTAACTGCTACAAACTACATAAAAAACACCTAACTCTCTTGAAGATGTACAAAATGCTACCCTATGTGATTACCTGTACATCTGAATGAACAATTTTTACTGAATAATTACAAGCATCTTCTCTGAGTACAGTTCAGCCAGTTCTGCAATAGCAACAGCTGGGGAGTCTCTTTGTCTTGTGTAAAAGTCACATACAGTGGGGATGCATATTAGCAGCATATAGACAAATCATCTACCTGCTCCATTAAATCAGATGTAGCCTTTTATGTCCTGGCTTTTTTACACAACCTTGTTATTGTTTTTGTTTCTTTTTGATTATCATTAGTTAGAATTTTAATACTGGAGGCTCTTCAGACTGATTATGCTGTGGACACCTTAGGATGTCTATCATCTCCTCAGGCAGCCTGGTGTATACCAGGGAGCCAAGAGGAAATACCTTGATTGTAAAGTTACCCAGATTATTTTCAAATAATTGCAAGAAAATAAAGCAGTGAACTGATAGTCTCAAATGCAAAACAGCAATCTTATTGTTATACTGACTTAAAAAGTCACAGTATTTCTTGCTGAAGTCTTAGGTGTGTACTCCGTATTTTTTTCAAATATACCTATTTCTCTTCAGTGACATTTTGTATATTATATTAAGATACTCATATAGTCTGAAAATGTAAATACCGTGCTCTCTTTGGACTTCTGTCACTTAGTTAAAAAATCTATTCAACAATATTTCTGTAAATGGAACAACTTACAATAAGTCTTGTAATTAGACAAATGACCCTCCTGGCTCAGTTTTCTAAGATAACTAAGATATAACTAAGATAACTATAACAAACATAACATTCAGTTTGACAGTTACTAAAAGACAACTTCCAATTGGTAACTGTGAAGAATGGACCGAGTTCTTAAAATTAATAGAGTTATAAAATCTTAGTAGCAGGAATTGTAGTATTTATTTATTCATTCATTAATTTAAATTTGAGGCTTAGGTCTCTAAGTGCTTTCATTATAAAACTAAAAGTTAATGGAAAAGTCGTGTGCGTAAGTCAGGTGTTCCCACACCTACTATTTACGTTCATTTTCTCAATTTTTGCTGCTTATATATAATTTAAAAACTCTTTTTTTTTTTTTCCTCCACTACGTGCAACTATTTGCTTTGAAGACAGACTAATTCAAGAGTCATTCATGTTAAGAATGTGTGGAACTGCTGACAGAGTGCTGCAGTAGAGCACTGGCATGAACTGCTTAACCATAACATTTTTCAGTGAATGACACAAATGTCATATATAGTGAGAAACAATAAGGTCTACAAAAGTGACACAATCAAATCTGAATTTTTAAATAAAATTTTGAAAATAGCAAAATTATTTTGTTCACAACGAAAATCCCTCAAGTCTTTCAACTTGGGTAACCTTACTTAATTTTTCTCAGGAACAACCCTATCCCTAGGTCATTTGCATTTGTATACAAACCAGTTTCTCCTTATGGGTAGAGATACTTGAATCTTACATGTATATTTGTGACACCATAAAATGACATTGTCATGGCATTGGTCATGCAGTTTCCATTGTTACCATACAGTTAAAGTGGCAGTTCACATAATACCCTGAAAATATATGTGAAGTAAGGGTTGGATACCAAGCAAAGTGATGTAAAATGTCAGTCTTGTCATTTTTGACTTCAATATGTGCTAGATTAGGTCGTAATAAAATCAAAATTCAGTATTCACATTTTTAGCCACTGACTTTACCATGTATTTAACAGCAATGTCTAGCAATGGGACTTGTGTGTTAAAACATGATTGAAGACAGAAGAGGGTCACTGAAAGTCACAGATTGTAGGTTCGTGGGAAAAGGGGCTTGAGTTAGGTTATGAGGAAAGCCAAAAATCAGAATGCTTTGGGGGTCTCACACGAAGGTCAGATGCACTGAGTGTGTAATAAGTGGGAGGCAATGCAACAGCCATTATCTTCCCTCTGACAAAAGAGCAGCTCACTGACCTCGTATGTTGACAAATGGAGAGGAAAACTCTGTACTGAGATGTAAATTCCCTATGCAGGTCCCTCATGAATATCTTGTTTCCAGAATTCAAGGCAGTGACCTGGAAAACAAGGTTCCTCCCCAATCAAAATGTCAGGCAGAGCTAGTTTCCTGTTAGGAAGGCTACTAGATGTGTAAAAAAATTATGATTTCTGAGAAGAAAAAAGTGAGATGTCACACAGAGTAAAACATTACTTTCAAATGGTCCTCTGCATCTCCCTTGAATGGCAGCTGCTAAGAATTCAATTGTGTGTATGACAAACTGCAATGAAGGATGGAAGTTCTGTTGGGGAGAAAAAATGAATAGAAATTTTCTATGCAAATACTTATTTGAGAACATTTGAATATCTGTCATTCTTTTTAGCCTAAAGGTTAATTCTTGAAAATAATTTCAAGTAGCAGAAATTGTAACCTTGTCAAATTCTCTTATGTAATGAATCAATGCTGAAAGACATACTCTGCAAAACTATACTATTAAATACATAACCTTGGTTCATAGTGAATTTATTCTTTTAACAGTTTTCTTGATTTGTCAGTTATTTATTTAAGATCTTATAGGTTTGTGCACGTACTTGTATATATATTTGTGTCAGCACACAGAGAACATTTTGTAAGCATTATTATATTCTCTTTTGCATATGTATATTCTGTTACCGTGCTCTCTTTATTTCATAGATAATAATTAACAAAATTGAATTATGCCATTGCCCTCCTACAAGACAAGTGGCTGTCTGAGGAATTCTCTTTCATATAAAAGATCTCTTTTCTCATTCTGTGCATGTATGCCCACTTTGTATCAGGATCTCCATATTTATATTTCTGTAGTCCTGATTTCTTGTGGAAGGAAAAAGCAATTAGGATTCTTCTTTCCAGATGATGATTTAGCTCTTACTTCACTAACAGTCCTGAAGCAGACCTATATAGTATTTGGATGAATACTGTAAAGTTTCATATTAAAATGTTCCCAAATTTGCACCATGAACAGTGGGCATCATGAATATAGACTTTTGCTTAGAAACTGATGGCTTAAAGATGCTATGGTTCTTCAATTGACAACTGCATTTGTTTTAAAAAATAACATTAAAACTACAGGTGTTCATTGTATAAATTAGGTTTTTACTACTGTGGCTAAGTTGTTTCTGGTATGAGTGCTTCAGACAAAGCCATTAGAAGTTTTGCAGAATTACAAATTAATTTCCTTTTTATCATGATAAAAAAACCTGCTTTCTATAAAATATTTTGAAATACTTTTGACTCTGTTTTATGGTGAATTTAGATAATTGTCTGCACTTCACTCTGTTCTCTTCCTGTGCTTCATTCTAAGTTGCACCATGCACTGATCTAACATTCATGCTTTTCCTGCTGCCTCGTAGAATCTTTGTTAGGAGACAGCATGGTTTGAGTTTGTACTCAGAGCTTAGGCAGAATGAATATGTTAATAAGCTCCAACCTCAGGTTGCACTCTCAAATTACTAGCAATTGTGCACGTAATTTTTCCAGGCTATTTGATCTGAAAATAAGTACTAAATTATGCATTCAATGCACTGTCATGTATGAGCACAAAAGAGGAACTTGCTCAAATACTTCCAGATTGGAATATCTGTGTGTGCAAATATGATACAATTCAATTTTTTGATGTGCTTACTTTAGCAATTTGGAAACAGGGAGACAAAAAATTTATCATATTGGAGGTAGGAATAAAAAGTTTAAGAGACAGGCAACTGACCCCGCAAACTAGAGTGGAAACATGTATTTCAGTCGTCTGGCACTAGCCATCAAGCAGGCACTTTCAAATCCTTTAGTCTGAATAGACTCTTGAATAACAGTGTAAACAGTCAGAAAAACATTATTATGAGCAACCCTGTTGCTGCACATTCCCTTGCCAAAGGCTATTTGTAAACTCAAGCAGATTTACTAGGAGAACAAGTTTTGGTCACAGTTCTAAGATTGCCTGACACTGAAGAAAGTTCAAACATGTCCACACAGGAGACCATATGCAGGCATCATATCTACTCCATTGGCTTGGCTGTCCTCTTTCATGACTTTGCATTCCTTATTCACTTGTTTAAATGTGCCAATTCTTTTTTCTGGAGTAGCAGGTATAGCGTAAGACAAACTGACACATGGCAGGAATACTGGGTGTACTTGGTAGAGTGTGTTTTAAACAATTTATGACCCATACACAGTCTCTAAGTAGCTCTACATATTTTTAACACTATAGCTGCCAACCCTGTATGCTCTGTCTCATGTACTCCAAGACACATTCTAATACCTTCAGTACTATTCTGACACACTGAAAATTTCCAAGCTGTAAAGAAGATGTCCCAAAGTAAATTACATGGATGATCATTGAAAAGCAACTATGTGTATATACACACATGTATGTGTGTGTGTTTATATGTGTGAATCCTATACTTTTAGAGCAATGGGAAACAAATGAGGGAGGTATTAAAAAGGTTTTGCATGCAATAAACAGAGCTGTGGTAGAAAGAATGACAGATTTGAAACCAGATGGGTAAACTTAGAAGAACGGAAACATCATTTTGGATCCTCCTAGAGCAAACTTGTTCCAAAAGCTAACTTCTAGAAACAAACAACAGCTCCAGATCTACACTGGCTAGCCTGATATGATTTGAAATCATGAAGTTAGAGATAAAAATAACTTTTAAATTAGTGTTGAAAGAGTTTTCCATTGAAGGTCTTTGAATATTGGTCTGTAATATACAGCTAAGCATTTCTTGCTGCCTATCTAAGGCACTCCTTCATAACACTGGTTTGCCAAGTCCCAAATCGTTTCTGAACAATGGATGAATGAGCTGTGGTTGCAGCTTGTCCCCAGATCAATATTGCTAATACAAGTCAGGAGTAGACATTTGCACTATGATGCTGAAGTTCTATGGCAATGGTTCTTGGGCTGGTGAAATATGACTAAACATGAGGGATTTTTTCCAGTCTGTGGAAAATGGCACTCGTCTGAAACAGACCATAGGCTGTATAAAGGTCCCAAGTACAGGATACAAAATTGCTAAATTGAATTGGAAGATTGTGCCTGAATTTTTGTGTAGAAAAATTATATTTAAAACTGATTTTCTCTAAATTCAGTTTATTGAGTATTTCCTATTTCACAAGCCCAGGTAACGGGAAGCAGGATCTGTACTAGAGTTGCTGAGAACAGCAGAGTTATTGACAGGAATTTGAAATGTAGGACGTGAGTGGTATAGCAGTTTCAAATTACCAAGACACCTTGAGTTGGGGATTTTTTGATCTTGTAAGTAGTGTTACATTTTCAAGCAGAGTAAAAGCAAATATTTCTGTGCCCCTAAATATTCACAGTATTTTTCAAAAAATGTCTGACATTTATTTTAGGTGATAATTTGTTTTTTAGGTGATTAGGTTAAAGATATGGAGTTAAACCTGTACTATGTTACATGTCAGTCACCAGTTGACTTTTACAGGAAGCTATTGAGGGTTAGCTAAATGAATGTTACGAGGAATAATATTTAATTGTTATTTAGAAGTAGGAGTGTGAGAGAAAGACTTACCTTGTAGTTTTTAGAGGTTTTGAACACTGGCTACTTGCAGAGAAGCATTCACTTAGACTGAAATAAACTTGAGGATGCTTACCCAATAAGAAATATTCTCACTTTTTTTCCTTGGAAACTGTGCTTAACTCATTTGTTACTAAAAAAAAAATTTGCCCATCTTTATAATATGTAAATATTTTGATTGTCTGAACATAACAATTTGACTTAGAAACTGACAGGCCAGATACAAAGAAACCTTTATAGGGCTATGAATAAAATTTTCCCCACAGTTCTTGCTAGTACACACTAGGTTTAAGTAAAATGAAAGAGTGAATACACTGAAAATATTTCTCTTAGTATACTTAAATCATAGTTAAACTTCTTTTTTAAAAATCAGATATACCCATTTCTATCTTCATACTCTTGCTTATTTAAAAGGGTTAAGGCACCAAGCACTCATGAGATGTTCATAGAAGAAGGATTAAATTAACTTGTTGTGTCTGTGCTCTCACTTCCAGCTCTGCTGGAACACATAGCCCAGTGCATCCTTCCATATTTCTCCAAATATTTCACTCTGAAGTGTTAGAATAAACAAATACTTGTGAACTTCTGGTTGTTTTAATAATACAAAGGAAATCACTCCAGGTGAAATATTCAGTCTATACACAGCCATCTATGTTGGGATACATTAATGTGGATCCAGATAGAATGAATTTTGTGTGATATAACTACAATTCTCACTGAGAATTATGAGATTATTATGGCGAATCTCTTCAAATTTTGTAGCCATCAATTTGATGAAGAATGATGCCATGGATAGAAACACTAATATATATCATAGAATCATAGAATTATAGAATGGTTTGGGTTGGAAGGGACCTTAAAAATCATCTAGTTCCAAACTCTTTTCTGTAGGCAGGGACACCTTCCACTATACCAGGTTGCTCAGAGCTCCATCCAGCCTTACCTTAAATACTTCCAGGGATGGGGCATCCACAACTTCTCTGGGCAACCTGTTCCCATGACATTATTTACTATGACCCTCATAGAAAAGAATTTTTTCCCAATATCTAATGTAAACCTACTCTCTTTGAGTTTGAAGCCATTTCCCTTTGTCCTGTCACTACATGCCCTCAAAAAGTTCCTTTCTATCTTTCTTGTAGGCTCCTTTCAGGTATTGAAGGCTGAAATTAGGACTTGGCAAAGCCTTCTCTTTTCCAGGACACTCCCAATTTTCTCAGCCTTTCCTCATAGGATAATTGCTCCATCCCTCCTCTAATCATCTTGGCAGCCTCCTCCAGGCTCACTCCAACAGCTTGATGTCCATCCAGTACTAGGAACCGCAGAGCTGTATGCTGTGCTCCCAGTGGGCCCTCATGAGAGCAGAGCAGAGAGGCAGAGTCACTTCCCTTGCCCTCCTGGCCATGCTGGTTCTGGTGCAGCCCAGAATATAACTGGCTTTCTGTGCTGCAAGTGCATGTTACTGGGTCACATCCAACCTCTCATCCAGCCCCCCCAAGTCCTTCTTGCCAGGGCTTCTCTTGATTTTTTCATCCCCAGTTTGTGCTGATACTGGGGGTTGCCCTGACTAAGGTGCAGCACCTTTTACTTGACCTTTCACTTGAACCTACTTTTCAAGCTTGTCCAAGTCCCTCTGGATGGCATCACATCCTTCAGAGGTATCAACTGCACCACTCAGCTTGGTGTCATCTGCAAATTTGCTGAAGACCCCTTCATCCATATAAATAATGAAGATATTATATAACATTGTTCACAATACAGAGCCCTAAGATAAATCACCTGCCACTGATGTACATTTGGACTCTGAGTTTTTGACCTCCTCTGCATGTGGCCATCCAATCACTTTATTATCTAACAGTCCACCCATCAAATCCATCTGTCTCCAATTTAGAGACAGGATGTTCTGAGGGATTGTGTCAAAGGCCTTACAGAAGTCCAGATAAATGACATCTGTAGCCCTTCCCTTGACAACTGATGTAGTCACTCCATCATAGAAGGCCATGGGGTTGGTCAGGCAGGACTTGCCCTTCTTGACACTGTGTTGACTGTCTCAAGTCAATAACCTCCTTGTCCTCCATGCGCTTTAGAGTATGTCTAGGAGGATCTGTTCCATAATCTTCCCAAGCACAGAGATGAGGCTAACAGGTCTGGAGTTCCCAGAGTCCTCCTTTCTTCCCTTTTTAAAGGTGGGTACAATTCTTGTTTTTTTCCAGTCACCTGGAACTTTGCCTGACTACCATGACTTTTCAAATACCACAGAGAGTTTCTTGGCACCTACATCAGCCATTCCCTCAGGACTCTAGGATGTATCTCATCAGATCTTACAGACTTACGTACACTCAGATTCCTCAAGTGGTCATGAACCTGATTTCGGTTATCTTGGGAGGGATTTTCTCTCCCCAGACTCTCCTCCTGCTGTCCATTCACTCAAGAGGTGTGGGAAGAGAGGATGCCATTGAAGACTGGTAAAAAAAAAATGTAGTGAACTCCTCAGCTTTTTCCTTATTCATTGTTACCAATGTTGTTTATCATGGGGAGTACACCTCCTGTGACCTTCATTTTCTGGTTTATGTAACTGTAGAAGTCCTTGTTATTTTTTGCATGTCTTGCTAGGTTCAGTTCCAGCTTTGCCTTGGTCATCTTCATATCATCCCTACACAACCAAACTTCATCTCTATACCCTTCCCAGGTCACCTGTCCTAGCATCAGCTGTCTGTGTATATACTTCTTTCTCTTTCCCTACTCTTCCCTGCTGGGTTTTTGTCTTTCTTAACTGATTTCTTGCTCCTGGGGATTTCCAGCTCTTGCACTCTATGAAACACTTCTTTAAAGATCTGCTAGCCCTGTTCCCCCTCTCTTGTCTTCCAGGGGATCCCACTGACTCTCTCCCTGCAGAGCTGGAATTCTGCTATCCTAAAGTTCAGGAACCTAACTTTACTCCTTACCTCACCCATATGTGTCAGGACTGCAAGCTCTACCAATGCATGATCAGCCCAGGCTGCTTCCAGTCATGACATCCCCTATTAGCTCAGTTATGTTGGTAACCACCGGATCTACATGTTGAATTTGTAGATAAAGATGGAAAATTAGTTTTTAAAATTTGAAAATTATTTAATATTTTTCATATGAACTTTTATTTCAAAGTTAACTGTCTATGGACTGTAAAAAAAGCCAAAACTATGCTGGAAAAATGGTCCTATCTGCTATTGATTGCACTACAAATTTGTTGTAGAGGTTGTAATAATGCATCACTGTATAACAGATTTGTGATGCATGTACATATTTGCCATAAACAGGAAGTAGCAACCAAAATGACAGTATAGAAGTTTTATCTATAGGGGCATGTAATGAGACTGCTACATTACACTGACCTTATGTTAACCAATATGTTTAATTAAATGAACTCACTAATTTTCACTGGTCTGATGTCCTTTGATCTTCTACAAACATTCGCTGTGATCATTTTGCACTTTAAAAGCAATACACCCTTCAACATTCACTAAAGCCTTGTTATCTTCATACTAGATACCTGTTATAACAGTAAAGAGAAAATGATGTAAGAAAAAAGTACTTGCATAAAGAGTATTTATGAGGCCATGTTTTTATGGGACTGGGCTGACTCAAAGATGAACACAAGACTTTGGTTTCTCAGGACCCTGAATGCATCAGAAACACTGAAAGGTAGGAAGGGCTTATTTTCACTTCCAGTGATGGTGATTCCACCACTTCTCTAGGCAGCTTTTTCCAATTCCTGATTACATTTTACATGAAGAAATTGTTCTTAATATTTAATCACAACCTTCCCTAGGGAAACTTGAGGGCATTTCCTCGTGTCTTATCCCTTATCTGGGAGAACAAATCAGCCCCCACGTCAATACAATATCCTTTCAGGCAATTGTAAAGAGGGATAAGGTCACCTCTGAGCCTCCTTTTTTCCACGCTAAACACTCCCAAATTCCTCAGATACTCCTCATAATCCGTGTGCTCCAGACCTTTCCCCAGCTCCATTGCCCTTCTCTGATCATGCTCCTCAATGTCTTTCTTGGAATTAGGGGCCTAAAACTGGACTCAGGATTCAAGTTGTGGCCTCGCCAGTGCCCAGTACAGGGGGACAGTCACTGCCCTGGTCCTGCTGGCCACACTATTGCTGATCCAAGCCATTGATTGGCCTTCTTGGACACCTGGGCACACTATGGCTAATATTCAGCTACTGTTAATCAGCGTCTACAGGTCTTTTCTACTGGGCAGTTTTCCAGCTACTCTGTCCCCTGCTTGTAGCATTGTCCGGGGTTGTTGCGACCCCAGGATCCAGCACTTGGCCTTGCTGAAATTCATACCACTGGCCTCAGCCCATCAATCCAGTCTGTCCAGATCCTTCTGCAGAACCTTCCTTCCCTCCAGCAGATCAACATTCCTACCCAACCTCCTGTCATCTGCAGATTGAGTAAAGGTGAACTTGATCCCTTGTCCAGATCATTGACAAAGATTTTAAACAGGACTGGCCCCAATACTGAGTCCCTGGGAATACCACTAGTGACTGTCCACCAGCTGGATTTAACTTCATTCTCCCCAACTCTGTGCCCATAGAATTGCCTGACATAGACTCATCAACCAAATTTTTTTTGATCTTAAAAACATGATTCTTCTTTTCAAACCCAAGAATTTTTTTTTTTTTTTTATACTAGGCATCATCATCATCATCATGGCCAGGCTTCGCGAATGAAAATTTGAGAAGGACTCGACTTGCACTTGCTGCAAGTGCACTGATGGTTAAAAAGGTCAAAGCCAGATAGACAAGTCCGGTTGCAAAAGGCACAATGGAAGTCTCCTTAGACAATATTAGCAAGACACAGTTCTTTCTGTGTTGTCTTTTCTCCTCAAGAATGATTCTGCGTGTGTTCTTAAAAGAAGTAGTAGTGTTATAAATAGTACGTCTCCACGTCTCCCGACTGGGATGTGTTGGTCACATAATCCATCCAGTGGATGTTTAGGATTATACAGAGGCTGTGCTGATGGAAGAGTCTCAAGTGGTGGAGGTAAATGACCCATGACTCAGATCCATACAAAAGAGTAAGCAGTACAATGGCTCTGTAAACACTGATCTTTGCACTTTTCTTTGGGTGTTTATTATACCAAACTCTTTTATAGAGTTTTCCAAAAGCTCTGTATGCCTTTGCTAACCAGTTCCCTGTCTCTTTTCTCTTTGTCAATTTTACTGTCCAAGGAGATGATGCTTCCCAAATAATTAAGCTGCTCGACTGACTTGAGCTCTGATTCAACAATATGGGGATGATGAAAGACTTCGTGAGGTGCAAGTTGATAGAAAACTTCTGTCTTCTTCAGGAAGACTTCTAGCCCAAAAAACTCAGCAGCCTCTGCAAAGCAGGATGTTAAACGCTGCAGAGCTGCTTCTGTGTGGGTGATAAGGCAGCATCATCAGCAAAAAGACAAAATGATTTAAGGTCTTAGTGTGGGCCTTCAGTCACCTTAGGTTGAATAGGCTCCCATCGGTATGATATCAGATGCAGATAACATTTTCTTCATTAAGGTCTGCCTTGGCTGTTTGGAGCATCATGCTAAAGAGGATTGTGAATAAAGTTGGTGCAACCTTGTTTCACACCACTGGTTATTGGAAACGGCTCAGAAAGAGCATCACCATATCTGACTTGACCATGCTGATCCTCGTGGAGCAGAATGATCATTTTGAGGAACTTGGGTGGACATCCTAAACCTTCCAAAATCTACCACAAACCTTTTCTACTCATAGTACCAAAAGTTATTTGGTAAAATCAACAAAAGTTACATGGAGTCCTTTGTTCTGTTCCCTACATTTCTCTTGCAGTTGTCTGAAAACAAATACCATGTCTGTGGTACTCCTATTGGCTCTGAAATCACATTGGCTTTCAGTTAGATGGTCTTTTGCTATAGTGGATATTAATCTGTTCAAAAGTATTCTTGCAGGGATTTTACCAGCAATGGAGAACAAAGTAATACCTTGGTAATTTGAACAGAGTGATGATGACTGGATCACGAAGATCTGATGGCAAATCACCTAGTTCCCAACAACACACCACAAACTTGTGAAATTTAACATGGAGTGCTTGGCCTCCACGCTTCCAGATTTCAGGTGAAATTCTTCAACCCCTACTGCCTTGCCAGTTTTCATCTGCTGTATGGCTTTAAGAGTTTCTCCCGTAGTAGGTGCAATATCCGATTCATTTTTCACTGGTTGTTGTGTAATCTAAGGAATTGCTATGCCTTGAACTACACATTTGTTACTGAAAAGAGTCTGAAAATATTCAGACCATCGATTCAGAATTGAAGTTTTATCTGTGAGAATCATCTGACCATCTGCGCTGAGTAAAGGGCTTTGAACCTGGTGCATTGGTCCGTACTCTGCTTTCAAGGCCTAATAGAATCCTCTGTAATCACCCGACTCTGCACATAATTGAATCTTTTCTGCTAGATTGATATACCACTTGTTCCGGATGTCTCAAAGTTTCTGTTGGAACTTACTGCATGCAAGATGAAAAGCTGCTTTTCTTACATAGCAAGATGGCTGAGCAAGGTGTGCTTGGTGAGCAGTTCTCTTCTTTATCAACAATTCCTGGATCTCTTGATTGTTTTCATTTAACCTGTCCTTGTTTTTCACATCATGCGGGTGTGATAAACATCACAAACATTTCTCTGTTGTACCAAGTGAGGTGCCAATGCTTGGATCAAGGATGCATCCAGGTTGTCTTCAAACTATCTTTCTGCTGAAAGATACTGTTGGTGATGGTGAGCTGCTACTCCACACAAAACTCTAGCAGAAGGCATCCATTATCGTTGCAGTTTCCAGCCCTATGCTTACCTAATACTCCTTTCCAGGCTTCAGAGTTCTTTCCTACTTTGATGTTGAAATAAGAATTACGATCTTATCATCTACAGGAACCTTTCAGGTAAGGTGGCTCAGGCCGTTGTAGAATTTATCTTTTTTGGCAGGGTCAGCTTGGAGGGTTGGGGCATATATGCAAAAGAGAACAACATGTTGTTTGTTGTGTAGTGGGAGGCATAAGGAGATAATACAATTGGAATGAACTGTAGGCAAGTTTAGAGACAATAGAATTTTTAATCATCAAGCCAACTCCTGAAAGATGCCTTTCAGTTCTGGGTTTACCTGACCAGTAAAAGTGTATAACCGGCACCATGTTCTCTAAGGCTGCCTTCCTCATGGAGATGAACTTCACTGAGAGCAGCGATGTCAATGTTAAGTCATGACAGTTGGTGGACAATTAGAGAAGAACAACGCTCAGGATGTCCACTATCTGCAGTATCATGCATGGTTCTGATGTTCCAGCATGCAAGTGTCAATTTGGACACTCCTTTGAAGGCAGGTGTATGCCTTTGACTCTTAATCTTTATTCAGCTGCATCAGAAGATGCCCGTTGGCCGTGGTTAACCAACCGGCTGAAGGGTAGAGATAAGCTTTCTAGGTCCCTCTCCATGTCGAGCAAGCAGTGCTCTCCTTGAAAGAGGTTGCTTGGTCATTCAGAATGTTGCCAAACATAGGCATAATCTTTAGGTAAACAGTATGATACATTAAAAAATGACAGAGTACGAAGCTCCTGTTCTCTGTTTGCCAAGCAGATTGATCAAATTTTGATGCAACATTCAAATCATCTCTAATGATGATCTAACTGCCTATGTTTTGTAGTATTAAAAATTTGATGTAATACAAAACTTACCATATTATAACACTTTTCAGGTCATGTGGAAAAACCTTAAATTTCTGCTTGATTTTTTTTCCCTAGACTAAAAATGTGATTTTTGTCTAATTAAATCAGTTATATAAGTCACTTCTCTTAAAATGCTTCCATCAGCGCTGCCTCCATACAATCCTAAACATCCACTGGATGGATTATGTGACCAACACATCTGGCCTTGAACAGGCAGCAGTCCCAAGCATTGAGGCCATGCTGCTGAGAACTCAGCTGCGCTGGGCAGGGCACGTCTCCAGGATGCAGGACCATCGCCTCCCTAAGATCATGCCCTATGGGGAACTTGCCACTTGCTACCGCAAGAGAGGAGCCCCGAAGAGGAGATACAAGGACTGCCTGAAACAATCCCTCAGCCTTGGCCATATTGGTCCATTGGTCTACCCTGGCCTCCAATCGGGAGCCCTGGAGACACACCATCTATAACGCTGCTGCTGCTTTTGAGAACACACTCAGGATCACTCTCGAGGAGAAAAGACAACACAGAAAGAATCATGTGTCATCTATATCACCTGGGGAGTCTTTCTGCTGTAAGTTCTGCAACCGGACTTGTCTATCTCGCATTGGCCTTTTTAGCCATCAGCGTGCTTGTAGCAAGCGTGGGTAGAGCCCCTTCTCAAATCTTTGTTCATAAAGCCTAGCCATGAAATGTGCCACTATACTTACATTTTTGTATATTTGATGCCATACTATCTGTGTCACCATACATGCTATAGTAGTGGTTCTGTGGGTAAGCTAAAACTAAAAGAAACTATGAAATATTAAAAAAAGCTTTATTTGGCTAGAGATTTCTTCCTATAATGAAATTATTCGAGTAAGAGGCTGAAAAATTATGTAGAACTAAAATATCCTCACAGAAGTACCTCTGATATTTGACTAAATAGAACAACTGCTCAAAATTATTCATGATCAGTTGTATTCTGTATTAAGTTAAAAAAAAAAAAAAAACTCCTACAAAAAAAAAAAGATCAGGATCCTATCAGATGTTTGAGAGAAAAGTAAATAAGATTGAATCTTGGCATGTTTACAATAGTTAATATGTAGACAGAACACTTTTTTTAGAATTAGTTTGGCTCCTGTTCAGAATCTAGTAATATCCATAATAAATTTCCATTTAAATCTCTTGTAGAGACGAATAAGTAGAGGATTAACATATTTTTCTACTGTGTTCTTAGTATTTATCTTGACAGTTGGCTTCTCTACACAAACAAAAGGAAAAAATAAGTCCCCATTCAGCCCAAAAATGTATTTTTTCTAAATAAATAATGAAACCTTAGGTTTTAAGAAATAAATATACCCACATTTTTCTAAATGTTTTTGTAATGTTGTAAAGGATAAAGAGGAAAATTCAGCTGGATAGAGAGTGTTTGATACATTTTTTTTCTCATGCAAGTTGTTTTGGAGGAGTCAAAAGGCTATTTCCGGTGCATTCTGCAGTCAAAATAGAAATCATCAGAAATGTAAGTCAGTCAAAATACAGAAAAGAAATTTCCCTTTTTGCTGCAGAGAGGAGGGCAAGATCTCCAAATTTCAGGGGTGAGTTGTGTGGGAGACAACCCTGTCAGAGTAGCATTTCCTGAAGGGATCCTCACTGGGAAAAAGACTAAAATTTTTTTCATTTGTAAGAGTGGGTGAGGATGAGGAGATGAAAATATTTTGTCATGAAGTGGCCAGGTCCCAGAGTAACTGAAACGGTACTTTGTTTCTCTTCTTACCATTCTACAGGTAAGTTTTAATCTTGCACAGTCACTAAACTGAGGGATAAAAGGACTTGGTTTCGTAGGTTTTCCTTTCCGTGATATATCACTTAAGTATATCAGACTTCTAGTAGAATACCCAGTCTACTATACAATTTGCATTTACAATCAGCCTTGTGTTAAGAGTCTTACTAAGCTGTTTCACAAAAAATGTAGATTTATATTCTCCCACATAAGGGCAAGTTGAAATACTGATAGATTTAGGAATTCTGTAAGTGTTACTGATTTAATATAACATTTTTTTATAGAAAAGTAATTAGTTATTGAAACGTGTTTAAAACAGCTTTAATCTACAGCATAGGTATGCAGCACTACATAAATCAGACCTTTAAAGTGTCTTGCGCTGGAAAAACAACTACTGAGATATTGGAAAATCAATACTTTCTTTTCTTTTATCCAGAAAATCTGAGATGTGTTTCTGTCACCTACAGATATTATGCTTTATAATTCTGCAACAGATGTAATTTCCTATTTAATACCTCACTCAAACTTTTAAGGAACTTCATTGTTTTGTGACTTTTGTGAAAGGATATTTCACTACAAAGGATTTAGTAGGCTTATGAATATTTATAAACTTACTTTTCACAACTGTTCAGCAGACAACTAATTTCAATGATTTTCATTTGCAGTGGTTTAGAAGGTTTTCTGGTTTACTATCTTTCCTCATTAAAATCATTACCCTTTTTTTTTTTTCTCTAGAGTCTAAAAAATTGCAATATCTTCCTCTAGTGTTCTAGAGCTTTCCAAATGCCAGTTGGAAAAACACCAGTCTCTTTGCAGACCACCCTTCAGCTATCACATTGACAAAATAGTTGTAGAACTCATAAGATTAGACAAACTACATTGGGAACAGGACACTCTGACAGAATCTGGCGGGCTATTAAGGAAGTAGCCAGGTAGTGGCATGCTGTTCTGACACTTTTCTTGCAACCAATGGATACAGAGTGTTTCCTATAAGTTGATGCGAAGGTATCGTGGTTAGCGTAATTAGAGCATTCCTCTGTGCCACAGTTATATCTGTATGTAGTTCCAGCAAGTAAGGCTTGGCTGAAATTGGTGATATGCCTTGTTATCTAAATACACAGCTTCTTAATTCAAGGGCTGTCAAGTGAGATGGAATACAACTGCACTTCACTTTCCCTGATACTGCCTGATTGAAACCTTAAATATCTTTTTTTTCTTAGAAGTTGTGCTTTGTGCTACCTTTATGCTTTATATTAACAGCTGAGCCAGATAAAATATTTTTCCTCTACAAAATTCTCTCAACTGTCAACTGCCTAAACAATAATACATGTAAGAAAATCACTCTAATTGCTGCAATGTTGTAGTCTAACTGAAGGGGCAGAGCACCCTTCAGTGAATGGTTCATATGCCTCTTCAAAGATACTAATACAATAAAGTGTGATACAACATAGGTAGGATGCCTGAAACCCAGGAGCCTTTAAAAGCCCTCACCAGAAAGTCTATTTAGAGAAAAGTAGTCTAGTCCATTACATGGTAACAACAGTTCTTGTCCTTCTGAAAAGAATCTTTCAGCATAGTTAGAAAACTTTTCTGCTTATATAGTCTTGCTTAATGGTTCCTTTTTATTCCTCACTCCTCTCTGGGTTTTAGTTTCTTTGTTGCACCTACTACCTCAGACAAAAACATGACCAAGGCTGCATTTACTGAGCTGAGCTATTCAGTTCATTGTCATAAAAAACATTGGAAACCTATGTCTGTAGAAGACTGAATTAGAGCATAAACACCCAGTTAACTGTAACAAATAAACCTGATTAGAATGTGTCAGATGAGCAGCAAGGAGGACTAGCTTCTTACGTAGCTCAACTCATTCTACACATCAACGGACTGTGCATAGTCTATTAACTAGTCCAGGTCAGTCTTCCCCTGAGTAGCACAGAAGCAGAAGCACTGGATGAGTGGTCTGAGGAACTGAAGACTGGGAAAATTCTTATCTCTTCTCTAAATGCTTTCAGTTGACACCATTGTTCAGCTTTGCTGACATCTTCTGCTTTGCTCTATATTATTCTTAATCTCACATAAGCCTATTGCTGTTTCTTATGACATTTAATTACCTTTTTCTCCCTTTACCAGCTCTTTCAACTCCTCCTTGTCTATCCTGTGAGGTCTTTTCTAAACCAGCTCTTTGACAAAGGGATTATTATTTCCTATGTATTGTACAGCAAAGTCATAGCAGATCTTCATAATATTTTTGGATATCATTGTGAGCTTGCACAAGTCAAAGAACCCACAAACTCACACACACACAAAAAAACCCAAACCAAAATCAGAGATCTCTAATTTATTATTAAAGAAATTGCAGTTTAAATTTCTAAAGGCAATTTATGACATTGCCTGCCTTTTTTAAAAAATCATTGCAAAACCTGTTGTTTTGTAGCATGAAATTCTTTATCTAAAGTCTGAAAATTAAATCAGCATTTTCATTATGAGGATTTTTCCAGTTCTCAGATGAAAAGTATAATATCCATAAATCTTCTATTTCTGTCTTTTTCCTAAAAGAAAAAGCAGAACAAACAAACCTCCCCAAACAAAAAGCCCATTCACAAACCACTACTGATTTCTCATCCTGAAATGCCTTGTGATTTTTGAACCACTTATCCATGTGAGCTTTTCCATTTACATACAAAAAAATTGAAGAAACCATGAAGACTGAAGACTGAAGTCGTGGTCCTGTGATAAGTCTTTTGTGGGTAGATGATATTATATGGCAATAATGTTGCAAATAATCAGGCTATATTCTAGCTTTGTATAACAGCAGGAAATGCTTCCTGTGATTTTTTAAATTTTTTTTTCCAGTCACTCTTTTTAAAATCAAGGAAAGAAGAAGTGAATGGAAATCACATTTTTTGATCTCTCACACACGTACTTATAAAGGTATTTTAGGCAAAGAAAAAACCCTTACTTCCAATTCATAAATCTTTATTGCAATTAATGTTTAGTAAAGGTAATTATATAAATCCCTAATAAGTAGTTCCAGATAGCCAGGATCTGAATATACTTATGTAAGAAAAAGAAGGAAAATAACATAAATTAAACTAATTCATATAATTCCAAGGAATGATTCTAGGCTTGTTAAGCAGGATTTTTTAAAGGGGTCATATGTAGAACATAGATAAAGATCATGAGTAAGTCTGGAAAGTGTTCTTCAGTCTTTAATCTTGTGCAACAACTATTAAAACAAGGGTAAGAGTCTTACCCTCTTCTTGAAAACTCTGGAAAGTTGTCACTTATTCAATGACATCAAGTTTGCAACCTTAATCTGGCACTAACAAATGATTTCTTTAAGATTCCAAAGTTAAGAATCTTCAGTTTTTCTCAGTGGCTATGTATTTTTATGTAGTAATGTTAAAAAGACTGTCTTATCCTAATCCACATTTAATCTAAATCTAAATCTGAATCTAAATCTAAATCCACCTTTAATAATAAATCCACTGTTTTTCTTTAGGGCCATGGAGAGCATCTAGGAAGTCCAAATACCACATTTAATAATGATTTTCATATTGTGTTTAGTTGGAACTATGGTCAAGGGAAGAATCACGTAAACTATGGTCTCAGAAGAAAAATCTGAGTAATCTTTGCTGCCTGTTTTCCAGAGACTTTATTGTACCGCTCTCCTCTCTGAGTCTGGTCTAAGGACAGATTGAACTGAAGAGTTTCCTCACCTAAGCTGAGTGCGCAAAATACTCTCTTGTTCCTCTAGGTAAAACCCATGTAGATCTAATTTCATTATAAGCTTCTGTTCTTTAATTTTAAAAATTTCTGATACTCTATATTTTCTAAATGTTTCCATAATTGCACTCATCCAAGGTTTCTAGACCCATGTCAGAGCTGGAGACCTATACTTAAACTGCCTTCAGTTTTTCCTTGGAAGAGCTAAGCAACTTTCAGCTCAATTCATATGGCTTAGCCCAATACACCCTGAGAGTACTGATCAAATCCCATATCCTCTATAGACATTCTCCAAAGCATACATTCAGAGAAAAGCAAATGTCCTATTTTTCAGTACTATCGTACTACTTTTCATTTATATACAATAGTCACAGAGTTAAGCTCTGTATATATACATATATATACATAGTTGTTATACATAATGGCAAAGTAACATATATACAAGAATGAAAATGATTTGTCCTAATCAGCTAACAGATATTTTGTAGTAAAATAAATGTTTCTTTGTGGTCTGTACTCTTAGAAAAGGAAAGATTTCAAAACAACACAATTCAATAAGAAAGAGGCTTTCTGAAGTGAAAGATATTAAAAAAAAAAAAAAAAAAAAAAAAAAAAAAAAAAAAAAAAAAAAAAAAAAAAAAAAAAAAAAAAAAAAAAAAAAAAAAAAAAAAAAAAATTATCAAGTCCATTGGCGAAGACAAGACAAATTAGGTCTATAATAGAATTTTCCAATTTTCATAGGTATATCCTGATAGTCCAGATGTAGTATGACTGATATATGAATTTCAAATATGATCAAATTAAAATGTGTAGAGAAATCAAGAATCCAAAGCAAAATTATGCATTGTTCACACATCACTCTGAAGGATCAGGATCAGATTCTCCTAGAAAACAAGACCAATATGCAAAATTTAATCTTTATTTTAGAAGACATTGGATCTGTCATCTGACTGCAGCTTCTTGGCTGTTCTGATGCCCTTAGAAAAGTGATGCAACAATTGATGCATTTAATTCTGTGAAAGATTTCAAACAAGTTATGTGTTTACAGAAGTAAAACTAGATACAGCCTTCATCTGTACACCATTGCAAAGTTTATATATAAATTTCTGCAAAGAATTATAAATAACATACTTCATTTTTTGGCATTAACTAGGATATTTTATAAGCTGTGGAATGTTTAATAACATTTGAAAAAGGCTATTTCTTTGGCAGAAGACACTCACTTGAAGAGCCTTTTGAACTAGACATACACTTCACACTTGACATTGACTCAGCTGTAGTATAAATACCCATACAACCACTCTTCTATAACCTGTTTGTTTATCCTCACAAGTTTTATAACTTCTGTTATAATGTTAGAACAACTTTTAAGTATTCAAGGTCCAAACTATAGGTCATCTCCAGCAGAATACATTGTACTGAAATCTCTTGAACAACTTGTAAAAAAACATTATTGTTAAGACACATTTTTTTCAACAGTTTCTCATATGCCTGAAGAGGTAACTGAAAAAAAGTACATTATGTGCAAGAATTCTGTTTTTTGTTGGTTGTTTTTTCTTTTCAAGACTGGAGTGCATGAAATGCCTGATATACTGGGGAATGATTTTGAAGTGGAGGACCTAGTGCTGTGCCACTACTTGCACTTGGAGACCAGCTGTGCCAGTTGCTGTATTGGAAAAAATACCCGCTGTGAATCTAGTCTGCATGTGTTGCTTAATTTCCTGAATTATCATATTCTTCTAATCAGTTTCTGAGTTAAGGACCCAAATTGAGAATCCAGGTGAGCAGCAAGGATTTAACGTCTAGAATAAAATAGTCTATTTTGTAGGGTTTTTTTTGGTGTTTTCTTTTTCTTTTTCTTTTTTTTTTGTAATTGTGCAATCTCTTGGTACATTTATTCCATGTATCTTGTCCTAGCCACTGAACACTTCTTTTGATTCCACTTAATCTAATTGATCTAAATGATATTTCACAAACTCAAGAGACATAAGCAGTACTATAAGAATCAGATGAGGGCACATCTACCAGGGAACTGCAAAATAAATAAATTTGTGAGACTGAGTAAGTGGAGACAGTTGAATTGTTCAGTATGAACCAAACATTTACTGCCTTTCTCAGTATTTATATTTTCCTTGAATTGTCTACAATGTACCAGATGCTTGAAAAAACAATGCTTGATTTGGAAGTATTAAATAATGCTCACAAATTTCTAGAGCACTGGATCAAGGCTGAATTAGACCTGTAAGTTTTTACTTATTTTGTATACTCCATAAAACATGTAAAAAGATCCAAGGCTTGTGTTGTAAGGTTGTTCAAAAATCACAGAAGTCTTTCGCTGTCTATTTGACTAAGCTTGTTAGAAAAACAGCAAGACAGAGAGATTTCCAGAATAAGGCTTCTTTTGCACTTGAGGAAAACTTGTAGGAAAATACTTTTCTGGAAAACAATACTGTGACCTGCTGTCTGTGAATGAAATCCTTGTTTATTGGCTATGAATATCTCATAAGATATAATGTAATTCCAAAAATCATTTAAATGGATTTGGGCTCGTTGCATTTTTCTAATGATAAATGAATTGTAAATTTGGATGGGTATGAATGCTTGACAATTTAATTACTCCAGTTTGGATAGTAACATGATAAACTGATACTACCTCTTTTTGGCTGTACAAATGTTTTAAACATACTTCTGCTGATATGCTGTAGTAGCATACTGAAAATAATTTGAATGGTGTCTTATGTTGTCTCAAATTTCTTTCAGAGGAAATCCTGCTGTTAACGGAAAGTTTCTATTTAAAAGATAACATCCACTGCCTGTCAGCATTAAGGGCCTACTTAAATGCTTATTTATGGTTTCTGGAGCAAGCTGGACTATGAGGTTTGAGGTATAGCACATGTGCATTGGTGTACATCATATTTTCTCCATGTCCTGACTTTCTCTGGTGCTGGATTGCTTCATGTATCTGGTTTAACCAGTCAGTATGAATGTATGGCAGTCCGGTCTATTAAGTCTTGTCATCTTGAAGTTTACCCTGTGCAGAGAAGTAAGGATGAAGGGGGTGGAACACCTTACAAAACAAAACCCTTACATGAGTGCTGAGGAAGACAAATCAGCAGCACTTAGGCTGTACTTACGTTCATTTTTTGCCTTCAGTGTTCTCTGAATGAAAAGGACTGTGCTGAGGTGGTTACACTTCTACAGGTTCTGTAGTGGAGCGGCAAACTTTACCAGGAGAATGGTAGACAGGTTTTCTCAGTTCCCACTGCCAAGTTTGTTTCTGCAGTAATGTTACTGATGACCTTTCCTCTTTCCCTTTTAAGTGGCATTAAGAAAGTCCAAGCTTCTAAAAAAAACCTGGAAATCATGTCTTGAAAGGAAAGATAGATATCTGAAAAGAAAGATTTTGATATTATAGTTTGAGATTGTTTTTATTTATATTTCTGTAGAAAATACAAAAATACCTCACTGAAGGGTTAGAATCTGAGTTCTTAAAAAAAAAGTCAGATGTTGAGAGGTCCTCTTTTTCTCATGAAATAAAATTTTCATGTTGTATTTGAAAATTGACCATTCAAAATCTTATTTTTTGTATTAGAAATATAATTTGGACCTTAGTATTTGTGAATTTTAATTTTTATATACTGACATAAAATTTCTTTGACTATGCTTTACTGTATTCACACAGAATGGAGAGGCAAGCAATGAAATTCACAAGGTAAACACACTCTGTCTTTACTGGCAAGGGTATACTGAGTAAGTTGAGAGAAGTGATTATCCGCCTAGATTTGGTACATCTCGTAAATGGTGTCATCTTTTCAGATTTGGATTCCCCAGCACAAGGGCACTGACATAGGGGAGTGAGTCCAGTGCAGAGCCATCAGAATAATTGAGGAGCTGGATTATGTGGTATATAAGGAGAGTTTAAGGTATCTGAGTTTTGCAGAATTACAGAACGGGTAAGGCTGGAGGTGACCACTGGAGATCATCTGGTCCAAATTCCTGTGCAAGAAGGTCCTCCTCCCTAAAGAGTGCTACTCAGGATTGTGTTTAGATCATTTTTTAATATCTCCAAGGCTGAAGGATCCACAACCTCTCTGGGCTACCCATTTGTCATCCTCAAAGTTAAAAAATGTTTCCTGATGTTCAGTGGAAACCTCCTGTGTTTCAGTTTAAGCTCAGTGCCCCTGGCCCTGTCATGGCACACTAATGAAAAGAATCTGACTCCTTCTTTGTATTCTGTCTTCAAATACTTATATACATCAGTAAGATCTCCCTGAAGCTTTTGTTTTCCAGGCTGAACAGGTCAAGCTCTCTCAGTCTTTCCTCATGTAGGAGGTGCTCCAGTTCTTTAATCATCTTTGTGGTCCTTTGTTGGACTCTTTACAATACCTCCATCTCTGTCTTGCACTGAGGAGCCCAGAACCAGTCACAGTGCTCCCCCTGTGGCCTGAGTAGGGGAAAAGGATCAGCTTCCTCAGCCTGCTGCCAATATTCTGCTTAATGCAGCACAGGATACCACTGGCCTTCTTTACAGCAAAGGCACATTGCTCACTCATGTTCAACTTGGTGTCCAACAGTAATCGCAGGTCATTTTCTGCCAAGATGCTTTCCAGTTGGGTGGCCCCCAGCATACACTGGTGCCTGTTTTTGTTCCTCCCTGGGTGTAGGACTTTGCACTTTTCCTTGTTGAAATGCATGAGGTTCCTGGCAGCCCATTTCTTCCCCCTGCCAAGGTCCCTCTGACTGGAAACAAACATCCAGAGCATCAGTCACTCCTCTCCATCTTTTTTCATCTGCAAACTTACTGAGGATATACTTTTTTCTATCATCCCAATCAATAATTAAGACATTAAACAGACCTGAACCCAATACTGAACCCTGAGGTACACCATTAGTTACTGATCGCCAACTAGACATTGAGACACTGATCACCAACCTCTGGGCCCAGATATTCAGACAGTTTTCAATCCACCTCATTGTTGGCTTAACCAGCTTGTACATCAACAGCTTGTCTGTGACAGTCTTATGGCAGACAGAGTTAAAAGCCTTACTGAAGTCCAAGTACCCACTGGAGTCCAGTATATCTACTGTTTTTCCCTATCTACTAAAGCAATCAGTTTATCATAGAAGCTTATCGTATTGGACTTGCAGACTACTTCTGATAATTTTCTTGCCCTTAGTGTGTCTGGAAATTATTTCCAGGATTTTAGAGGAACTTCTGCTTCCTGGAGTTGTTCAAAGAAGACTAATTTAAGAAATTAATGCTGTTTCTAATTAAGCACTATTCTTATTAGACTAGATGACATCCACAAATAAATTCCAATCTAAACTGCTGTGTTTATCTATACTAGCTATACTATAGCTAGTGGTAGCTATAGTGGTATATATACTACTATCTATACTAGTGGTAGCTAGCAGGCCCAAAGTAGTGGTTTTGTCATGCACAATCATTCAGGGACCTTGCATAATTTAAAATAAGCAGATCTATGTATTTCAGATGCTAAGGCCAGAATACAGTTTCTTTTTGTAACACTGTCGTAGGACAGCAGGCCTTTACACTCCTTACTCTTCTGGACGTGGTGTAGGTCTCCATATAACCAAATGTTATACCCGTATAACCAGATGTTATACCCATTTCCCTGTCCAGTCAACAACTGGAAGCTGAGCTCAGTGTAGGTGATGTTGTACTTCTTTCTCTGATGCTGTAGCTTGTGTCCTCCCTTACATCTAAAACATTACATTACATTTTTCATTTTTGCCCCTTTATAAGATGAAAATGACTCCCATGGACTTAACATAAACTTCAACATAACTGCAGTATCTTCTCTTTCCATGCAGTATAGTAAGCAGTGCCATGTGTATAAGATTGACAGTAACTGTGTTAAAAATACCAAATAAAGTCTGATGAAGAATCTCACTCTGTTTCAGCATATATGCTGCCACTGATTCTTAAGTAACCCCACCACCACACATACTGTGGTTCCTTCACAGTAGAGCCTGAGTTTTGGTGTAATCTGCATTTCTCTGTGTATTTGTTATACATTATATTTTGACCATACATGACATACTCCTCTCTCTCTGCACCTTGTGGGACTTGATTCAAGAGGTTAACACAAGCTTCTTATTTTCCATACTTTGTAAATTGAGGCAACTTTTGAGAAAATTAAACAACACTACTGAAGTACAAGGCCGGTAAAGAGCATATAGTCACTGTGAGAAACAAACCTCAGTGGAATAAGTCTCCAGGGTATGTTCAATGTCCATTCCACTGAACCACCCACAGTATAGAAGCCCTTGCATATCATGAGGGACCAACCAGACGAAATGATCTCCCTGTAATTTTAGAAGCTTACGTATAATCAGTTTCATTTGAACTCTGCCAGTTGCACACACAAATTCTTCCTTTTAAAAAGAACTTTGCCATCTTCCTTAGCCAATATCTATTATAAATGAAGGAATAACGGAGACTACATGGTAACTGTTTCCATATTTGCTAATTTAAAAGACTGCTAATGATTCTGAACAATTCTTTTTAATGTTGTTTTAGTGTTAGGTAGAACAGCAGATTAGTCTAATCATCACTGTTCTTTTGATGTATTATGGCTGAACACAACCTCAGACCACAAATTTGGCATTTGCTTAGTTTTTTTATATTCATTCTAATATTCTCTTACACTCTGAGAGAACTCACACTCTGCAAAAAAATTTTAGTTTAATTGTTAATAACAAGCTGGGCTTTCACTGGCCTGCGTATTAACCCATTGAAAGATGGATTTAACTTGCTTTAGTCACTGTTCCATGACCTGTCAATAAGATAAGATATCACTAAGTAATATTACTGAGCTTTTAATGCAAAAAAATGTTGTTTGTTTTTTTGTTTTGTTTTGTTTTGTTTTGTGCAGTTTATAATAATTTTAAGAGCCCTAAGATAGAAATGGAAATCTGCTTAGTGCTTCATATTTGCAGTGAACTCAACTTATTTTTTTCTGTGTTTTCCTCAAATACCCTTGACATCTTGGTTTAATTATGAGAGACGTTTTTGTTTAAATCATTGTGTTACCTTCTTAGCCCAACTTGTCTTATTCCATCTTCTTTTTGTATACAATCCAGAAATGAAGTCAAAATGCCAAGGTGTAAAACCTCTACAATTTCCATGGCAACAGAGGTATGATTTAGTGAACACAGGATTTCATTTTCTAGAGACAAACCAGGTAAATGAGAGGAAAAAAACCTTCCTCATACAAATATTATTTCATTTTATTCATTTATAGAGTTTGATATGAGGTTTTAAGTTACATCACTGCAGCATGAGATGTAGTTAGACATAGCTAAATAACAACTTGCTTCTTCAGAAATTTTCCCTAGAGAAATTAACACACTCAAGAAAAGATGGTCTGTGGTTTAGTAGCCGGTGTACTTCTTTGTGAGTCTTCACTGAACTGCTGCCTCTGCAATTAGATATGAAGGATATGGTAGAAGGTGGGGCATGCTCCAGGGCGACATCTAAAACTATGGTTTTATAAACACAGGAATGATGCACTTTAATAAGGATCATTATCTTGCCTAGATTTTTGATAACTCTTACATAAGTTGTGCTGCAATAAAACCTTCCTACAAGCCTAATTCTGCAAAAATGTGGTAACTGAAACTAAAATATATTTGACATCAAACATTGGAGCTTTCCCAGTGTCTTACAGCTGAGGGAAACACATGGGCCTCTCAATTCGATAAACTAAAAATATTATTGACTGAGAGGATGGAAAGTGAATTCCAAAGATGAGGCTATTTTAAGCTAATTAAAGGTCCCATGGCACCATATGCAAGAGTAGGAACATCTGCTACTGTGTCGTAGTCAAATTACAGGTTCAGTAATTACTTTCTGCCTAATTGAGTTCATGATTAATTTTAGTGGGATTTAAGTATTGGTCATGCCTTTTTGTATTCTGCTGCTGCAGTCAGTATAGGGGAGTGAATCCATGGTAAGAGAAAGTTTCATCTGTTTTGGCTGGTGTTGTATATGCTGAATGTGACTGATACCTCAAGGCAGAACACAGGAATTCTGAAAGTCAACTTGAGTTGGACTTGTAAGCACTAGACAAAATACAGCCTTAAACATTCTATTTTACTGATATCTGTGTACTACATAAGGCTATCAGCTGTTTGCCTGGGTATTATATTGAATAAAACTCTTGTGCCCTACCAACCCCACCCATTTACAAAGCATCTATTTATATGAATTATTTTAAATGTTATGATGTAGAGATTCAACAGTTCTATTTGCTTTAAAAGGCATCATAAAAGTATATTTTATATGACTGCAAGTAATATGAAATGTATGGAATGCGTATGTCTTATAGTGAATTTGAAATTCCATTCACAAGCAAGAGTAATCCAAAACTTTCTGATGGAAAAAATGGAGGAATATTTACTAGACTTTCCATCAAAACACAAAAATAGTGTGGCATATCAGTACTTTCTTTTCCAGTCGCTTAGTATATTCCAGTTGTACATATGAACATAGTGAATTGTGAAAAGGATGCTTGTATGTTGAATTTGATAATAGTAGCTATCAGTATGCATATATAAATATATATATAAATATATACATAAATATGAACACTTCTGGAAGGAAATAATGAAGTATCTATAGGGTATGGTAATCACATATGGGATTATGTAAGGAAAGTGGCAGACTGTCAGAATGCAAGTAATTTGATGTGATCCCTATACTCTTGATACTATCTTTAAGGCAACTTCTGTTCCACTAAACTAAGTGAGCATCAGATTTCACCAGCTGTGCCTGACATTAGATTGTGGCTAAGTCTGACAGGGCCCCGGGGAAAGAGTGCTGCCCTCTGTTACCATATGGTCTGGAAAGGGTTTCATACCTGTTACAATATCCCAAGGGTTGGGATTCATTGCTAAATCTATGCAGGTTCATTCCTAACTCCATAAAACTAGTGATCTGTGCAGTATACTTTAAAGATGCTTTCTGTGAACAAGCAAATTATTCAGACTGTCAGATGTAGGGGGTTTTTTCCTTCTATTAGTTTTTATTACACAATAAACATTTTATTACACAAATTACATTCCTCCACTGAGAATACGTTATCAAAAACATTGGAAGAATTGCTTAATCTCCCTTGCAATTTGTGAATATCAGTTTATGAATATCAATGTAACAAACTTACTGGTACTTTAGGACAAGTTACTTATCACCAAATAGATATGCTATTTCCTAAATTGAAAGTAATTCCCATGACAAAAAGATATTTTTCTGGTTTCTAACAAACACTTAAATATGCACATAAGACATAATGTTGTTAAGTTCCATTTTCTTATCCAGAAATTTTCTTCTCATGTCATGTGCATTTCCATCTGTTCTCCAAATAACCTTCTGAACTCCCATATTATTGTGAAATGTTGAACTTCATATTAATACAGTTTGCAAGATATTTTCTCCTCTATAACTTTAATATGGCCAAGGGAAAAAATTTACAGTTCCCTATTCTGCTTATAAATCAGGAGAAACAAGTACTTTCCTTTATTCCCCCCCCCTCCACCCCCGTATCTAGGATAATTTATGGATAGCTAAGTCATTATTCCATAAAGGATTAGATTAATACATGTATTGAGACTCTTGGTTTATTTTATACAATATCACTTAAAGAAATAAAAAAAAAGCATAACGAAAGCTCCAGATGTGAAGTTATGAGAAATCTAGAGAGATGCCAAACTTCTCTCCCACACCCTGATGTGGTATCTCTATCCTTGCCCAGGGAACATTTCCACATGGCTATCTCATTCCCATATTCTCCCTCCCAGTCCCACCTTTCATATATGAAGAACCTGAAATATCTGAAAATCTCCTCTTAAGGATAAGTATTTGAATAAAAGTATTTAACAACATGACATTTAGGTACATATGCTTGAAACAAAGAAAATCCCGGTTATCATCCTGCAAGTAGACATAGTTAGAATTTACTTTCTCTTTCTTTTTGACAAATGGGCACATTTTAGTGTTGAATATTTTTGTTAAACAAAGATATTCAAAGGAAAATTGTTTACTATAGAGAAACTGAAGTTAGCAGAAAAGGAGTTTATTAACTAGATTTTAATTCTTCATTTGGCTATTTTAATTCTCTGAAATCTGTCTTAAGACAGTATCTGGACTACACAGGGAGGAAATGCCAATATCAAATCATGGCCCTGGAGACTAATATATACACTTCTAATATTTGGGAGGAAATATACTTGGAGAGTAATGGGATTGTAATGGCCTTGATTGGAAAAAATTAACTTGTTTTTTAAAACTGTGAAGTTAAAGTAGGTTTTCATAACTGGCTGAAGAGGATGAGTCATGAGTAGAAAAAGTACCTTGGAGTACTGGTTACAGTGGTCACAGGTTGAGAAACATTTTGTTGAAGCTCAATCAACTAAATGAAAGCAAAATCTAATTATTAGGTAAGTGCTTTTTTTGACACTTCTGTGACAGTTATATGCTCTGGTATGATCTTTATGGCAACTTAAAAACTGGAGCTCTTGGATAACTGTAATTGAAGAACATCAATTTAAGTGAATGAGAAAATGAAATTCCTCAAATTACCTTGCCCTTCAAACAACACTACACTTGTGTGACTCTTCCTCTCACTTTCACTTTGGATATCTGGGACTGGGTCAGAATGAGGAGAATAAATAAAAGCCCTATATAAGTCTATAATTCTTTTAATATTTATCTTCCAAAGCCATTATTTCATATCAAAAGAAGCAGATGATCACAGTTCCATCATAAAATTGTTCACTCCCCTAAGTATATGTTCCATTTCCCAGTCCTTCAATGTGTCCAACTAAATGGTACCATTTGAAGAAAGCCGTGGACCCTGCTTCTTTGTTTGCTCCCCTGTGCAGCGGCTGGAACCCTCTGGTTATCAGAAACAAGTTTGTCCAATAACCTTTGCTGTGTGTAGGTGTCGTACATTATGTGAGACACTTCAGAGAAAGTCCTTCTGTGTTAATCAGTGGGAGCTCAACCAGGATATAGAAGGTTATGGGATGACAAAGGTCACAAATATTATGCCCTATCCAACTGGTAAAGTGAAGGAGCCACTTGGGACCAGTGGATGCTTATTTTTAAAGACCAACAAGGACAATGTCCCAACACTCTCCCTGCCATTCCTGACAGTACACTAATGAAAGGTTCAGACACAAGTACTTTCCTCAAGGCATACAGGGCTGGTTCAATCATGTAATCAAACAGGCAAAAAACTCCAAACAACCAACCCAGAACAATATGAGAAAAAGAATGTGCTTGATTAAACTGAAATATTTCTAATCTTGATTTTTACTTGCTTATACATTATGTTATAGTTTGAAAGAAAAAGATTAACAGCCCAATAGGTGTTTCTAGAGAACAAAAATGTGTTTATTACAATTCTTCACTTTCCTGTTTATAAGGCCCCAGCCGAGTCTGAATGAACTTGTGAGAAATCCTACTCTGATTTCAAAGTGAAATGACAAAATTTACTTAAAATCAGGCCTCCAAAAAAAATTACACTCCATCAAAGACCTGGGTGCAAAGAAGCAAAAGCAAGAAAATAATCTGATGAATTCAAAGAGTAGTTTCCTTCTCTAAAATTCAAGTGATTTAGGACAAATGGCTATGTGGAAAAAACAATCCATAAAATAAAGAATGAAAAAATCATTTTCAGAATACAAGGAGACTCCCTTCTCAAGGGAACAGAAGGTCCAATATGCCAACCAGATCCACTTCTTAGGGAAGTGTGCTGCCTTCCTGGGTCTGGTTTAACCCAGCCCCTGGGCCTGGGTTAAAAATCTGAAGAGAAAGTTTCCTAGAGAAGGGTTCCTACACTGGTTCAGCCCTCAGATTATTAGCCCTTATTGGTTTTTTGGGTGAGCGATGACAAAGTTGCAACTAGAAATCCAAGGGCAATCAAGAGAGATTCTAGGGCCTTGGTAAGACTGATTGAAGAAGCACAGTAGTGTTTTCCTCTATCCTTCCAGCCACAGGGAATGATTAGGGAAGAAACAGGGAGACCCAACAGAACAGTGCTTGGCTGTGAGCCTGGTGTCACTGGCAGAATTTTGGGTTCTTTGATCATGAATCAGTTTACTTGACACCAGGCCTCCTGGCAACAGACAGGGCACATCTGTTTCAAAGGGTAAAAGGGATTTTTGAACAAGACTTATCAGGTCTCATTGATTTGAAGGGGGAAAGGGATAAAATGATCCTGAAGGTATGTAAATGTGCTGCTTGGGGACATAGTACAGCGATGGATTTGGCAGTGCAGAGTTAGACATTTTTTCCAAACAAATGATTCTATGATCCTGTGATTCTATGATCCTTCTGTATATCCACGATACAGACATGTGGATAGACATGTAAAGATTAGAAAAGTATATAGTCATTCACGTGTATATTCAAAATAACCTTCAAATATTCTGTCTTAATTTGTAAGACTACTCGAATGCTGATTGCAGTCTTCAGTACTGCTTATACTCCTAGCAACTAGAATAGCTTGGCTAATTTTACGCACATCATGTTTTTCAGTGGAAGCTGAATCTTTTAATATATTCAAAACTCCACTGGGAAAAGCCATTTGTCAACTCTGATTCTGAAATAGTATTTTAGTATTTAGATTAGATTTTAAGTTTACTAGGTTTTTAAGACCTAGTAAATGTGTGCTACTTTAGTTTCTGAGAATACCATAAGTAGATAACTGTCCATGGGGCTTACAAGAAAACAAAAACAGAAGAAACCAGTGGATTCATACCACCAAAGGGAGTGCAGAAAATAAAAAAATAATATGCACAAAATTAAAGCCATTACAAAAGACCTACAAAGACAAAGGACAGAGGAAAAAGATTAAAAGTCTACTTTTAACTAAGAAATGTAATTTCTTGTTTTATATAAGCAGGAAAAAATTTTGTCACAATTTTTTACTAACTTTAAAAAAATGGATATGAATATGACAGGAAAAATGTGTAATTAAGAGAATTAAGTAACCATTAAACCCCAAATTATTTGACTGATTCACAAAGTGTTGCATATACTTTCAAGTCAGATTTTGGTTGAGAAATAAAGTTTGTCAAAATACTACCTGGGTTTCAGGCAGTTAGTTATCCAGTTATCATAAAATGTAAAACTTCAAATTATACTCTGTAGTTTTGCAAGTGTATTAGACCATTCATGAATAATTTTTTTTCTTTGAAGTTTTGACCATGAAGCTGAACTAAGTCTCCCAAAAGCATGGAAGAACAACTTATAAATAACTAATTTACAATGTACACATCCCATATGGAGAATTTAACTTTTACTGCTTTTGTAAGTCTGAATATTCTGCATTTCCATTCATAAGTGAGGAGATTTTACAAAGGTTGTGATTTTGTGTATGAAAATATAATTTGCTATTGCTTAATTTTGGATTCTGCTTTTGTTGTTCTCTAAAGGACATTTTTTGTGTATTTCCTTTCCTGTCTTTTTTTCCACTCTCTTCCATTTCTGAAGATTCATCTCCTGTAGAATAATATCTGTTTTAAGATTCTTCCTATTAATTTCCATAAGAATTTCTAAAATTTAACCTTATAATTTTCTATAAGGTTATTGTTTTGCTGCAATATTTATTACCTACTAAAAATTCTTTCTGAGATTCTGAAGAAATAATTTCTTCTCCTGTTAGTGTAGTGTCTCAGGAGCAGCAGCAACTAATCTTTTGCTTAGTTTGTTTATATCACTCCAATAATACTGAGGAATATGTTTCAATTTTTTCAAAATATATGTATTTACAAATGTAGTTAAAAGTGTCTCCTGGGCAGCAGTACAGGTGCAAATGAATGCACATGCTATCCAAGGGAAAAACTTGTAGACCTCAGAGGATAAATACTCTTTTTGCTGGCAGCTTGCTGACAGGTCAGCCCCTGTGACACTATGAAGAGGTCTCATGATGTGCAGTTCCTTTCTTATTATCATGTTTTCGCATTTCTGAAGATACAGTCAGTTGACCACTAAACATTTTTTGTTGATTTGGGTAAAATATATTTTATTTGCATTTGATTTACATGAATAGAACTGAAGTAAGATTACAGGCCATACATGGGCTGTGTTATACACATGCCTATCCTGTATTTTGAAGTAGAGAAAGCATGTACTCATAACTCTCTTAGGGACTTCTATGTATGTCAAACATTGGTATAGAAAACTTACTTATGAGTGGCCAACATCTGCCTTAAGCAAAATTCTTTACTCTGGAATAAATTAGACATCCTTTTTATTATCACTCTTTCAGTCAGGAGCCTGGGAATACCAATGAGTACCTAACGGGTACCTGAAGATGAACAGATTCATGTGTCACCGTTTCTGCAGGGACAGAATTTCTAAAGCTGTAAAACTTAACTAAAATTGTGTAGATAATCTCAACTTCTCAAAGTGGATGCAGTTTTACTGCTTTTCCACTAGCATTTCAAAGTATCTGTGAAAAGATATCCACCAAGTCACAGAGTCTTTTAAAAATCTAAATATGAATTTTGAGTGCTGTTGGTCACCTCTGTACAAGCTAGCTGACTGACTTCCTGTAAGTTCTATTGGAAAGAGTTGGTGAAGCAAAAGGCAGTTTGAAGCATTAAAGCTGTTACCCCATTACTAAGTCCATAACTGATCAGAGCAGTGATCCTGCTTTTTTTTTTTTTTTTTTTTTTTTTTTTTTTTTTTTTTTTTTTTTTTTTTTTTTTTTTTTTTTTTTTTTTTTTTTTTTTTTTTTTTTTTTTTTTTTTTTTTTTTTTTTTTTTTTTTTTTTTTTTTTTTTAAGTGTTTATCTTCTACAACAGTGAACAGATATAGGGGGTAACATTCAAAATTGCCAATGTGATACCAGGAACTCCTCATGCCTCAACATGCATATTTTCTTCTATGCTCTTTAATTTAGGTAAACGCTGACAGTACAGTAAATTTCCTGAATATAAAGGAAAAAATTGCAGGAGAAGTCATCCTAGGTTAACTGAAAGGCTGTCTGAAAAAATCTCATTATCTTAGCAGATATCTTTGAGACCTCATAAAGTACAGTTAACACTGGAATAGCTGCAAAAGGCAAACACAGCTTACGGATTGATAATGAAAGAGAAAAATGGAATTATCAACTCAGTCTGTTTCTCTGTAAAAATTCTGGGAAAAATTAACTAGCTGTTAAGACCTGGAGGATAAAAAAAACACAGTTATCATAGAGTCCTATGTGAGAATTTTTTTGCTCACATTTTATCATCAGATGTCAAGGAAATCTTAGCCTCACCGCAACTACTGGAGTGCAACTAATGTGCCCTAAAAGTATTGACTGGTTGTTACAGTCAAAATGGCTTTCATGGAGTTGTATCCTGTGCACAGGACATGTGCACTTTAGTGTTTTCTGTAGTTCATTGATGAATTAGAAGATGAGTGTGTTTTGTCTTCTAATGCCATGAAACTAGAAGTGTCAGTTATGTTAAGAAACTATCAGTGTTTAATAACATTTTGTCAAATTGAAAAAATGTTTGGTTGAATTTCAGAAAGAAACCATATTAAAAAGGTCAAGTATCAGGTTCTGCACCTGGGAAAGGGCAACCCTGGTTGTGTGTATAGACCAGGGAATTAGAGGCTGAAGAGAAGAACTGTAGAAAGGATGGAAATCACAGAATCACAGAATCACATAATATGCTGAGTTGGAAGGGACCCACAAGGATCATCAAACTTCTTCGACTCAGATAGGCTTGGTGCTGTGACCACTTCCCCAGAGAGCCAGTTCCAGTGCCCAACCACCCTTTGGGTGAAGAATCTTTTTCTAATATCCAATCTAAACCTCCCCTGCCACAACTTCAGGCCATTCCCTCAGTCCTGTCACTGGTGATCACAGAGAACGGATCAGTGTCTGCCTCTCCATTTCCCTTCACTGCTGTGACTGCAAAGAAGTCTCTTCTCAGTCTGCTCTTCTTCAGGCTGAACACACCAAGTGACCTCAGCTACTCCTCATATGGCTTCCCCTCAAGGCCCTTCAAGGAAGCTGCATATGGTTAAAGAGCCAACCATGTCATGGGGGGCATCAGGCAAAGCATCATCACCCGATTGAGGGAGGGGATGTCCCTCTCTACTCTGCACTGGGGTAGTCTCACCTTGAATATTGTGTGCAGTTTTTGGCACCGCAATATAAAAATGATATTAAAGAGAGTGTCCACAATAATGGTGAAGAATTTAGAGGGGAAACCATATGAGGAGCAGCTGAGGTCACTTGGTCTGTTCATCCTGGAGAGGAGGAGACTGAGGGGAGGCCTCTTTGCAGTCTTCAATATCCTCATGAGGAGAAGGGGCAGTCTCATGAACAGTGACAGGACCCAAGGAAGTGGCATGAATCTGACTCAAGGGAAGTTTAGTTTAGATATCAGGAAAAGGTTCTCCACCCAGAGGATGACTGGGCACTGGAACAGGCTCTCCAGGGAAGTGGTCACAGCACCAAGCCTGTCTGAGTTCAAGAAGTATTTGGACAATACTCTCAGGCACATGGTGTAATTCTCAGGGTGTCCTGTGCAGAGCTGGGATCTGGACTTGATGATCTTGGTGGGTCCTTTCCAAATCAGCATATTTTGTGAACCTATGAATTAGGAAGCATATTTTAGAAGGACATAGAAACTCTAGTACATGGGAAAAAGTACAGTTGACATATTTTAGTCTGACTTATTTGGTTTACTTTTTTTTTTTCCTTCTTTGAATTTACAGGATAAGACAATAGATAAACTCATGGATGACAAACTACACATACACATTCAGTAATGACCTTTCACACAGTGATGATCTTATACAAGAAAAGGTTTATAATGGGAGAGAGCACCAATTCTTGTATTACTTAAATACATTTTCTAGTAGAAAGTGTCCATCATCAAATTAGGAATTTGGCAATAAGTGGAAGAAAAATAAGTGGAAAAATATAAAACTTGTATGTTCTTTTTCTCGCTATCTTACTTTCGCCATGTCACTCCTATTCTTAGGTCTCAGTAACAGAATTATTTCCAGATTTAGAATCACTTATCAATTTTTCAATACAATTTACAGTATTTACCCCCTGGAGAATGGGTTGCCATTCAGAGGGACTTAGACAAGGTCAAGAAGTGGGTCAACAAGAATCTCACGAAGTTCAACTAGTTTAAGTGCAAGGTACTACATCTGCGTCCGGGCAACCCTCAGTATCAGTCTAGGCTGGAGGATGAACAGTAGTCCTGCACATATTTTCCTTACT
This sequence comes from Empidonax traillii, assembly GCF_003031625.1. Classification (NCBI taxonomy): domain Eukaryota; kingdom Metazoa; phylum Chordata; class Aves; order Passeriformes; family Tyrannidae; genus Empidonax; species Empidonax traillii. The sequence goes on from NW_020955222.1 coordinate 1,186,572, forward strand.
AGACAATGAAAGCTTGCATAGATAATACTGGAAGAGTTTGAAAAATCCAGCATCTAAAACACGGGAACATAGGAATAATTCCTTAGTCCAGTACCATTTAGCTATGTATTACAGTGTGTTCATTACATAACACATGCATTTCTCTGTCCTTTATGAATAATCTGTCACTGTATGGGATGTGTAAATCTTGACTAAAGAGTTAGGTTCTTCCTCAAATTTTAATGACTTCTGTTGATTTTTATTAAATATATATGCTATTCAAATTACATTATGATTTCAGAATAAATAACCTTCTCAAGAACTGCTTGTTGGTGGGTTTGGGTACCCTTGAAATCCTTAGTGAAGAAAGTATACTCCATCAGGCCACTATCATTACTGAACACCAACATCTATCAAATCAAACTGAAATGTTCCACTTTCTTAAAAAACAAATTGACTTCATAAAACTTCTTAGTGCCACAAAGTAACAGTCCTTCACAAAGTAGTAATTTACTTTCACCTGCATCTAACCCCCCAAATTTTACTTCTTTAAATAATGAGATGAAGTAAGGGGAGATCAGCTGCTTTGAGTAGTATTGAGTGATAAAAGGTTACTGAGAGGGATTTTTCAGAATATTTTGCACTATCATGGATTTGACTAGCACAAATTCCCATCATTTTTTCCACTGTGACAAGTGAGTGTTTTCTTCTGCATCTCTTTCTATCTTTAAGTTAATCATCAAAGCAAGGACTTCTCCTCTTGTCACATAACTCCTTACTTTCTCTAAAATTCTTTGATGGGAGACGGGGAGAAAAATCTTTCAAAAATTGGAAAAGAATACATCAAGTGAATCATCCTTACTTCTCCTTGCTTTCATTTACAGTAGGTAAGAAAGTACTTTGGTTTACAGAGTCCACAGAGATTTTTTGAATTTTCATCTATAATATCTTGCATAACACTAATCACCGAATTGAGAGCTACATTTTTCTTCATGAGCTCCCTAATCAACCATTCCATGAGACTTCTGTAGTGTGATCATCATCAACCTGAGCCAACACCCTAGGTCATTTGCTGAGCCAACAAAGATGCAGTTGAAATCTCTTATCACAAATACTTCTCTCCATTTTTATTCTCTCTTACCTCTGTTAGTGTATCACAGCTGTCATAGCTTCTTTCTAGCAAAAGATCTGCTCTATCTGTTCCTTATATAGTATGCAGTTTCCTGTGTCCTACATTTCTACTACTGGTATCTGTGCCTTTATATATATGATATATACACTTATTTTTGCTGAAATAAACCCATGATTTTAATACTTGCAGCAAGCTTGAAAGAGAAATGTATCAAAAATAACAAACATTCACCTTCTTAGTCTCAGTTTAAAAAGATAATGGTCTATACCTAAATCTTAGATACTGTAGTATGAATTTTCAGTTCTTTAAAATCTTCATTACACCTAGTTCTAAATCAGGATTCGTTATCATCCTAAATTAACCACAGGTTCTTGAGATACAAGCATGTATCTGGGGATACATATTATGTAATGCTGTTGACCAAATAAAGAATTGATGACTAGTGTGAAGGAGGATGGTTCCACCTAAACTTTCCAAGGCACTGTGAGTAAAATATCTAATGTGTCTGCCCCTCCTCTTCCTCTCGCAAGGAAGTTGTAGACTGCGATGATATCTGCAACTTCCTCATGAAGGGAAGAGGAGGAACAGGCATTGATCTCTTCTCTCTGATGACCAGTGACAGGACTGAGGGAATGGCCTAAAGTTGTGGCAGGGGAGATTTAGATTGGATATTAGAAAAAGATTCTTCATCCGGAGGGTGACTGGGCACTGGAATAGGCTCCCTGGGGAAGTGGTCACTTCACCAAGCCTGTCTGAGTTCAAGAAGCATTTGGACAGTGCTCTCAGGCACATAGTGTGATTCTTGGGGATGATCCGTGCATGGCCAGGAGCTGGATTTGATTATTCTTGTGTGTCTCTTTCAACCCAGGATAATATGTGATTTTGTGTATACTGCATAACAACATAAAAATCATGTTAATGAGTTACAAAATGTTTAACACAGAGGTATAAACAGAGCCTTCTCAAGAAAAAATAATGTATTTTGGAGCCATGGGGGGAAGTTAATTTGTCCTAATCAGATGGTAATTTCTTGGAAAACATCCAAAAAACCTGAAATATTAAATGTGTATCTCAGATTTTATTTTCAGTGTCCAGTAGTGCTGATTTCAAAATTTCATAGTACTTGAATTGAATTAGTACTTAATTAAAATTTTCTAGTTTGGTCCAATGCTGCAATGTTCCTACATATTTGAGATTAATTTATCTATATATTTAAAAGTTCTGTATATGTTTTTCTCAGCTCATATTGAAAATATTTAGAGTGCTTAAAATGATAAGCATAACAGCAAGAAAATTATGAAGAAATTGTTAGAGTAACAGAGTCTGAAGAGAAATTGATATATTGAATTAAAGAAATTTAGGAAATAATCACTTTAAATGTAACAAATGAGGGTTTTGCAATGGTTTAGTGACATCAGTATTAAACAGAATCAACTAAATTAGCTGAAACTTTCTGCAATAGTCATGTTCATTGTGTGATATGAAAAAGATAAGTTTTACTGATTGCTTTATTTTGTTTTGTTTTCCTGTGTCTTTTATTGCCCCTTCCATATCGCCTTTGACAAAAGCACAGGTGGAATCTGCACTACCAGCAAAATTATCAATGAAATGTATAATTCAGTTTTAATGTAAAACCGTATTTATGGACAACATGCAGGATGACGCTGTGGCTAAATGCACTCCAGTGAAAAACTCAAAAAGTGATTATGAATTGTTTTACCAGTCTATTATTTTCCAAAAGAAAAGGCCTGCTGTTTAAAAAAAAAAAATCTCATCCAACAACTTTCCATTTAAAAATTTGCTACTTTCTATACTGTAACAAGAGCAGGTGTCCTGTTAGAATAGCGCAGTGCTGGTATGTGTTATGGCAGGTATAATGAGCAATATTCTATCATGAAAGATTACCTCCTGATGAATGATAATCACTGTAAACAGCTGGGTGCTATTTGACTGGGTGGATGGTGGTCCCACCTAGCTGACAGCTCATGCATGTGTTTTATCTCATCGTACCTTTCACATCTTGCATGGAGTCAGGCAGAGAGTTGGAAGAAGCTTCAGAAAGTTATGAAGAAAGAAATGAAGAATAGCAGGCTATCAAATGATATTGCAACAAATAAAGCATAAATACAGGCCTTTATCATTGTCTGAGTTTATCTATGACAAGGACGACCTTTTTGAAGCTGTATATGGGAACTAAAAAATTAACTGCTTGACACATAAAGATAACAAGAGCTTCATCCAAATTCTTATTCTTTGGCTTGTTGAGACTGCATTGAAATATCCAGCTGAAATCTTGAAAGGTGTTGCAGGAGGTTTTAAGTATATTTTTCAGTATTTTCCACTGCATGTAATAGATTCCACTTAAAAATTCCCTGCTTTGCTTACACTGAGAATTATGAAATAAAATTAGCTTTTTTTTTTTTTCTTCCAATAACTGGAAAAGGGAACAAGAACACAAAATTTCTGGTTCTAGCATTAATTTTTGGTAAAAGTTTTACAGTTTTATGCAGGCTGAATACTCAGACAAAACATTCCAAAGCGCAAAACACAATTATTAGATATAATTTTCTTTATTTCTGCCTCATTTGATTGCAACAATTCACATTTTTGTATCGCTGAACCAAAGTCTTGGAGCACATTGCATCTGTTTACGGGGACCAGTGTATTTTTACTTCAGGACAGAGCTTTTCACTGTATATTCTTCAGGTTATAGGGCTTTACATGTGTACTCCATGGACTGCATGATACTCAAGCAACCAACTCAGTTAAACTGCTAGTATCAGTTTTAGTGACTATGAAATAATATTTCCAACAGTTAAATCCAACATGTTTAGCATGTAAAATGGTCTAGTATTTCTACTGAAGTGAAAATCAAAGATTTTTTTGAGTATTTCTCATTGTGATTTATATGCCAGGGCTCAAATCAATGTCTTGTTTTGTTTGGCTTTTTTTGCATTGAGAAACCTAATTTTATCACCTTTATATTTTTTTTTCAAATGTAATAATTATATTTATGATTGACCTCTCATTTTTAACCAATCTTGTTTACAGTTATTGTGGGCACTTTCCATCATTCTGTGGAATCATGGAATCAAAGGATGGTTTGTGTTGAAAGGGACCTTAAAAATCATCTAGTTCCAATGCCATATTACAAGTAAAGATGTCAGTCACTAGATGAGGTTGCTTAAAATCCCAATCCAGACTTACCCTGAACACTTCCAGGGATGGGACATTCACATTGTTGTGGAGCAACTTGTTCTAGTGCTTCACACTCTCTGAGTAAAGAATTTCCTTGTAATATCTCATCTAAATCTCTCTTATTTTTGTTTAAAAACTTATCTCCTTGTCTTATAACTGCTTGTCTGTGTAAAAAGTTGCTCTTCCTCTTTGTTATAAGTCCCCTTTAATTACAGGAAGGCCGCAAGGACATCTCCCCAGAACCTTCTCTTCTCCAGAGTGAATAACCCCAGCTCACTCTGTCTTCATAGGAGAGGTGCTCCACCGCCCTGATAATCTCTGTGACCTCACTTGGACCCACTCCAACAAGTCCAAGACTTCCATGTGTTGAGAAACCTAGAGCTGGATGCAGTGGTCCAGGTGACAACTCACTGGATTCTGCCCCTCCAGGTGACAACTCACCTGGAGGGGCAGAATTACCTCCCTCAACATGCTGGTCATGTCACTTTTGATGTATCCCCAGATATAGCTGGCCACCTGGTCTGCCAGCACAGGTTGTTAGCTCATGTCCAGCCTTTCATCCTCAAGAATCATCAAGTCCTTCTCTCCAGGACTACTCTCAACGACATCTTAGAAACACAGAATCATAGAATCTCCCTCTCCTGGGAAGGAAACCACAGGGATTATCAAGTTCAACTCCAGGCCTTGCACAGGACAGCCCCAAGAGCACTGTCCAACACTCCTTGAGCTCAGGCATGCTTGGGGCCATGACCGCTTCCCTGGGGAGCCTTTCCAGTTCTCAGCCACCCTCTGGGTGAAGAGCCTTTTCCTTATATCCAGCCTAAACCTCCCCTGAAACAACTTTATGCTGTTCTCTCTTATGAAGAACAGCCTTGTCTTCTCCAGGCTGAACAAGCCAAGTGACCTCAGCTGCTTCTTCCTCTAGATACTTTACTGTCCTCATGTCCCTCCTTTGGATGTTCTCTAATAGGTTTATATTCTTCAGATGTTGTGGCACCCAAAACTGTCCCCAGGACTCGAGGACTTGACCTGTATGACATATACATATAACCTTATGAGCCTGTATGAATGTTCTTCCTCAGGAAGAATTCAAAACATTGACATCAATACATTAACAAAGATATTAAAGGGAACTCATCCCAAAATAAGCCAATTTCATGTCCACCAAATAATTCACCCCTTCAGTCTCTCCAATTTGAAGGTAAGGACATCACGTGGAACTTTGTCAAAAACCTTCTGTAATTGTTTAGGTAGATGACATCAGTTGATCTTTCCTTGTCTACCCTTGCAATCATTCCACCATTAGAAAGCCATCAGATTGGTCAGGCATGATTTACCCTTAGTGAAGCCATGCTGGCTGCCTTGGATCACTTCCTTGTCTTACATGTACCTTAGTATATCTTCTAGGAGGTTCTGCTCCATCATCTTTCCAGGCACAGAAGTGAGGCTCACAGGTCTGTAGTTCCCCAGATCTTTCTTTCTGCCCTTTTTAAAAATAGGAGCAACTTTTCCCTTTTTCCAGCCACCAGGGACTTTACCTGATTGCCTTGACTTTTCAAATATCATGGAGAGTGGCTTGGCAACAAGAGGTCTCAAACCAGCAGTGGGAGGGACTTCACTCCTCCCCCTACTTGAAGTTTCAGGGACGAGAGATACCTGGAAAGCCTGACTTCCAGCAAAGGCTGAGGTGAAGAGCTTGTTGAGTAACCCAGCCTTCTCCATAGCCCTTGTCACCTGTTCTCCCTTCTCATTTACTGGGCCTTGGTGGGGTGCGGGGGGGGGGGAGGGGTGCCTTGAGAGTTTATACTACCTTTATTTTCTAATCTATCTATTTATAGAATCCCTTCTTGTTATTCTTCACATCCCTTGAAAAGTCCTGTTCCATCTGTGCCTCAACTTTCCTGATCCCATCCCTACACATCCTTACTGTATCCTTGTATTTTTCCCAAGCTACGTCCCTGCTTCCACTGGTTGTGCATTTCCTTTTTTCTTCTTTGTATGAGGAGCAAAACCTTGCTCAGCCATGACTGTTTCTGCCCTTCCTTGATTGATTTCCTACACACTGTGATGAAGAACTCTTTCTTTAAGTGGTCTTAAAATGCTGCCAGCTCTGGTCAGCTCCTCTGCCCCTAAGGAGAGTTTTCCAGGGGATCTCATCCGCTAGTTCTTTACCAATTAGGAGATTTGTTCTTCTGAAGTTGTATTCCCTTAAAATTATCAACAGAAAGTAGTTTAAGAAAAGGCTAAATATATTTAAAGCATGTTTTTCCAACAGATATCTATTGTATTGTATTGTATCGTATTGTATTGTATTGTATTCTATTCTATTCTATTCTAGTCTATTCTATTCTATTCTGTGCTATTCTATGCTATTCTGTGCTATTCTATGCTATTCTATGATATTTTATTCTGATTTTGAGCCTACTATACATAATGGGAAAGTAAATTAAATTCTTTGTTGGTGGGCTCAGTCAAGTGATTAATATACTATTTTAATTTGACATATGCAAAAGGGAAATCTGGTTCTTTTTAAACAAATAAGATTAATATCTAACTCTGGAATTAACACAAAAGTCTGTTTCTTTTACACACAGAAATAAAGATAATTAGATGTGTGTAAAATATTTAAAACCTAAAACTTATTGGGGTGAGCCTTTGTCCATGGATGATTTCATCAGTTATGTTACCCTCCTGTTCCCCACAATCCACAAAGTAGTAAGAAAGCTTAAAGAATAAAGGTAAAGAACAATACCATTTACAGAGATCTAAATGAAAGTCATGATATCTAACAAATGATTGATCTTGAACTTCAGAAATTCGTGTTACATGTTGGTCTAAACTGTAGCAATGAGTGCTATGAATACCCGAAAAACAATTCTTACTTTTAAAAGTTATATATTATCATATTATATTTTTTAGAGTTTTATGAATGACTAAATCATAAAACCTTGCAGCTGTTTATTTTTCTCACCAAAACAGACTTATTCAGAAGCATTTAAAAAGACCAATAAAAAAGGGAAATCCTATAGATTGTCATTAAAAAGTTCTACAAGAATCTTTCCTTTTAAATGATGAGCCTGATATTATAATACATTTTAATGCTGCATAAAACATTATAATGTTAATGAATTTCCCATTAGATTACTCATATTACAACACTATTATGCTTTCTATGGAAGTGGATGAAGTTCAAAGGGAAAAATGCATCAAAACGCACTTGTTTCTTCAAGTTGAAATCCTGAGTGTTTTTTTAAGAGGTCCAGCTCATATAGATAATATCATTAGATTCATCTCCTCACTGTTTAGATCACCTTTAATACAAATAGTCATGAAAAAACATGTAGGTCTCTCAGATCCTCATATAAAATTGTGTTGGCCCAACCAATAGATATCCCTGCAAACTTTTACATGCTTCCTACTATGATGAGGGTTACAAAAGTCACAGTAGTAATAGTAACCAAGATATATGATCATTCATAATTTCTTTACCTGTCTTCTTTCATTGTTTTGTTGTTTTTTTTTTCTTTTAGTTTTGGTTGATTTGGTTTGGGTTTTTTTTGTAAACATAATCTGTTTTGATAACTGTACTTGTAAAATGATCTATAAAAAGGTGTACTTTTTAAAGTGAAACTAATGACTCAGAACAACAATAAAGTCTAGAAACTCTATCTCTTCAGATTTTTTTGTTTTGTCTTTTAATTTTAGTATTGTAAGCGCCAAAAAGAGGAAAAGATAGAATTATGCTTTAAAAATGAGTTTGAATTATTTTGTTTCAAATGAATATAGACATGCAAAAAGGCTTATCTGCACAGGTGGTTCATGTACAGGAAGTAGAATTATACACAGTTTGACAAAAGGTCACAAAGAAATAAATGCAATTCTTTTTGAACTTGACAATAATTTATTAGAGTTTTGCTTAATTCAAGCAACAAAATGGCACACTAAAGCTTCACATTTCTCTTTTGTATACATTCATTCCAGCATCTTCACTCAGTCCGAGAATAAACTGTCTACAGTGAAAAAGAAGGAAGTCAGTGTTGAAAGACAGTTAGTTAACCCTTTGGGCAAAAATTTGAGGTGAAATTGCAAGACCTTACAATTCATCATATTGTCTTTTTTTTTTTCCCTTTGTTTTTCTAAAGTCTCTGTAAGAAAATCTACATTTCAATGCGTATTTTGGTGCAGACTGAAAGTCTTGTACTTTTATGTGGAAGCGGCATATAAGGCTAATCCAATGGGATGAAATTAAAGTACTGGTTTTGATCCACAGGAATTACTTATAGTTAAGTTGCAAAGTGGTTTTTTCATGCTAAAGTCACATCTGATTCTCATGAGTGGTGGCAAGAGGAAACTGGCCCGTATCTTAGAGCAAATTTCAGAAATTTTTTTCACTGTTTGTATCGGCTGTATGCCAACCAACACTGACTATTTCCACTGTTGCTTATACTGTTTGATTTACTCTTATGTGTATAGATGGAACTGAGCTATGTCACTTTCAAGTTTGGACACAAAACAAAGGTATGCATCTAGATTTTGAAGAACCTCCAGTGTGTTTGTGAGGAACTGTAAAGTTACACAAGCTCATGAAGAGATAAGTGCCATAGAGGTAAATTCAATAATATAGTATACTGTGAACATTATAAACAAGCAAGACTGGCAGGATTTTGGCTTGGTCTACATGGGCTACTTCTATATTACTCTGTAATTTAATGAGTAAATATTCTAGATCAGCCTCTATTCAAATGTCACTAATTTCACTATCCAAAGAAATGTCCTGAAAGTATCAGAGAGGCGGAACATCTGGGAATACCAGAAGTCCCTAGAGGTCCTGCATCAGTATTTCCTATGTGGTCTGCATCCCATCTGTCAGCTCAAACACAGCCTTCAGGCCAGGGCAGCACTGCCATAGGGAACTTGGGACCATACTGGTTTTCCATTAAGAGTGAGATGAAATGAGATAGTAGCAAAACATGAGAGACTACTGAAGAGTATCATGTTGATTGTGACACCAGGTTATTACCACAGGACCAATGGTACACCAGTCATCAGTGGTCAGAGGTTGCATCACAAGGTGTTTTTTGAACCTTGCAACTAAACTCTGGCTTATCTTGTTTTCCACAGTGTACCCACTGTAGAGAGTACAATTTCTTGCACAGATTCAGTTATTCAGATGGAAAATTCAAGTTCAAGGGTAATTCTTGCTTGCCCATGCCAGGAAACTGTGTGCCAATATACTTTGAAAAATTGGCTTACTAATTCTCAGAAGAGAAGATAATGCTGCACATCATCTGCAATGCTGGGCAAGATGTCCATGGCATACTGATTCCTGTCATTGCGTTTTGTTATCTGCCAGTTCTTAACTGATGTGACTTTGACAGAACTTTTCCTGTACATTTATTATTGTAATGAAACATAAGTCATACCACAGGAACTCTATGAGTCTGTGCTGATAACCTTTTCCTCTGACCAACTATTTTTGTTCTCTTTTCGGTCTTTCAGACAACCCTTGATCTATGCAGTCCTATGACAATGTAACTACTTTTAAGAATTCCCCCAAAAGGAAGCATGTCAAAAGCTACTTGGGTATTGGAAGACAACTGATGATCAGAAATGAAAATTGCCCATGTTCTTTTTACACTTCAATCATATAGTGGTCCTATAGACTATCTGGAAATTTTCCTGCTTTTGAAGTGTTATATCTGACCTGTGACGTTAAAATTACATGTTTAACTCATCAGAATTAATGCTCCTCCTTTTTCCTGCTTTGACATATTCCTGCTTTTTGAAGATTGGTATATTTTTTTAACTCTAAACACCTTTTTTTCTCTGCTTTAAACAAATCAGCTCTCTTAAGTTCTTTGAAACACCTTCTGATGGGGATTAGAAACTTCTTTGACAACTAGTTTGAGTATCCAATACAGTGTATTTAAAATTTTTTAAAAATATAATCTGGAAGCATATCAGACTTTTTAATTATTATTATTATTATTATTATTATTATTATTATTATTATTATTATTATTATTATTATTATTATTATCATCATCATCATCATCATTATCATTATCATTATTATCATTATTATCATTATTATTATTATTATTAATTTTGGTTTAATTTTCTAGTTGCTTATATGGATTATGAAAATGAAGTGAAATAATTTCTTTCCTGTGCTTGGCTTTCTGGATAGACTTCTACTATAGTTCATCTCGATACCTGGTGAGGGATAGCTCTGATGAGGACTTCTTGGGTTATACTATGTTCAAGATATAGCTTTTTTTTGCAAACCTAACTTGAGAAGAAGTTCACCTACCTAACCTGTGAAACCTTGGCTTCATTGATCTTTAGTGCATTCTCTGATCATAAATGCTGAGGGCAGGTTGGTAGCAATCTCCGTGCACAGCTTCTGCTTACAGAACATGATTAAAATGTGATGCTGCTCTTTGGAAATTTTGACTTACTATCTGCTTGCTGTAGGACAGCAGAGACCCTACATTAATGTATTTATTTGTTATGAGTTATTTACAACTTCTTTGTGCTACTTACAGAATCCAAGTGTATAACAATAGTGGTACAGAGCAAATTAGGGTGATAGCACGGGGCACACACGATTTTGAGGGATATATTGACTACAAAATTTGCAAGGGGACCTTGTAAGCATACAGGATCCAGATAACAATGCCTGGCACATTCTATGGTGCTATGTCATTCCATCAGAGAGTGTAGAAATCTGGAAAATTAAAACCTAAAGTCACCTCTGGGAGAAATTTTTCAGTACAGTATAAAGCCAAAACACAGATAAACAACATATAAGAGCTTTTTTCCAGAACTCAACAGCCCTAATTGAAGATTGTGTTAAAAACATTTAAAGAAATTCAAACTTGTATCTCATTTGTTGCAAAAATCATAATTTTCAAGAAATCTCAACACATGGACCTGACAGTAGTTTTGAAAATATATACAGTGAAGAGTTTCTTTTTGTTGAACCTCAACAAAAAGTCTTCCTTTCTTTCAGGTGCAAGAGTCATCTAGAAATCTACATGAGCTGTAGTTTTTGAACTCTTGAAAGGTCAGAGCCTTAAGTTTTTTTTAAAAATGCAAATTTAAGGAAGGAAAAGTTGTTGTCCCCCGTGGTATCCTTCAAAAAGAATACATGAGTGATCCATTTCACTTTTTCTGAGTCACCGCAGAATGCAGAAGCCACCCCTAAATCCTGCCTGCGGACTGAGTTCCTACTTACAATGTGTAAGCATCAGTGTGAAGTCTGAGATGATTTTCCCAATGGAAAAGAAACACTTGGGTTTGGTATTGACTACAATCCTTTAAATTTCACATAGGGACATGTCATGACTTATTTCCAGTAGGTAGAGACAGTCCCCTGATGGCAGAAATTATTCACCTCGTAGAAGCAGGAAGTGAGTGGCTCTGACTTTACATGTAGCATAGAGCTATAGAGCTGAGAAACTCCTTTTGGTGAGTGTCAGAGAGGGATGAAACCTGCAAAAATCACAGTTCATCTGAACCCTTCCATTATCTTTAGGTTCTCCCTATCTTAGAACCATTCCTCCTCTTCTTTGTTTTGCTTTGTAGCATCCAGTTTTGTTTTGTTAGTCTGGGCCCTACTTTTTTTGTGGTGTTTGAAGCTGTGGCAGAGCAAACCTTCAATTTGCTCTTGCATTCTGCTATGCTCTGTCAGCTGCCACAGAGTTGTGGCAGTCACCAGGTTTCAATGGTGAATGTCTGAAAAACAGGACAAAAGTGAAATCACAACACTGTGAGATCACTCACACCAGATTTGGGAATCTGCAAAAGGTTGGGCATTTACTCTAAATTTTTAACAATTCAGTAGTTTTAATGGTCTCTTGTTTTGTTTATCCTGAGCTTCTCTTGGTCCAGCCAAGGAGTAGAGATTTCCCTGCAAATTTGTCATCCTCCCTTCCTTAATTCTCCAGCACGCCATCACTTCCCAGGAAGACCCAGAGGCTGCTCGCACCATGTAGCCATGGAGCTGCGGGGATGTCCAAGCAGCACCACATCCCACAAAGACAACTGTGCAGAATGTCAACTTGTGGTTTGGGCACAGCATCTACAGTGACATTTATGTGTTCAGTCTTCCCATGGACTCTCCTCTTGCAAAAAAACATCTTCCAGGCTTCACTCCAGACTGAATGTTGTTTTGTGAATATTGCTTCAGGACTAACACAAGAACTTCTCCTCGCCTCAGTGAAGTTGGAAAGCAGTCAGTGTCTCTCCAGGCAGTTGATCAACTTCCTCCTTCTTTGATTTAAATTCACTGGTTGACCCATAGTTGGGATGATTTACCCTGGCGTTTCCTGGATCACAGAGTAAACAGGCAAATAACCACATCTTAGACAAGAACAGAGAGTTTTCCAAACACCATGAACTATTGTTATCACAGTTCTTTTTCAGACCTCAGTTTTGAATTGTACAAAACACAGCAATGACACTTATATTGGCTAGGTTTTGAAGCACATGTATGTGAAAGACTTTAAAAAAATATCCACACAGGTGTTTTTTTTCATCTGTGATTTTTCTCAAAGCCTCCAAAATGTTCTTAAATTTGTTTTACCATTTAAGATGTTTATATTCTGCTTGGAGGGGGAGGAAGGGGAAAGGCAAACAACTGAAAATAATCAAACATTTACTGATAGAAGTACTTTGTTGAAGTTTCTACAACAGAAAATACAGGTATAAATACCCCATGCCCCTCTTCATCTTCACCCCTGCCCCATGGCTGCCCTCTTAACTTGTGCTACTCACACAGCTGCACCATGACCTGGACCACTTCCCTAAGCTGACAGCCACAGGGCTGGTTTTAGCTAGATTATGTTTAACCTGGCTCAGCCCCAGTTCAGCTCACTGCTTGGGTTTTACATGGAAATGAACATCCACAGATGGAGGAAACCCTACTACTCAAAACTCTGCTTCCAACCAGAGAAATCTTCATAAAAGCACAACCTCAGCATCAGATTTAATTGTGTCAAGGTGAGATATTTGACTCACCAAAGTGAGACATTACAGACATTGACTGCAGTAATTAAGTGATCCTGAGGAACTTACCTGAGCCTAAAGTATCCGTAATAAGCATTTTCTGTGTACCACAATGAACCTGTAAAGCAAAAGACATAAAAATAAAACTCATTCCATTTCACAAGTGGAGAAACCTTCACAGTATCATATCAGAAGAGAGATACTGCTCTGACAGAAGACCAAAACAGGCATAAAGAAATGAAAATGAGCTGCAGATAACAAATATTGCTCCCTGGCATCTATATGAATGTATTATTAGTCAGATTCTGTATTTATTAGTGCTAGAGAGTTAAAGCAAAATTACAATCTGTTTTAAATAATTTAATAATTTATTGTCCAGAATTTCTTGCAATAAGCTACTTTAGAGAATGATTCAAATAGTTTAATTGAAAAGATATAGTTTAATATACATGATAAAGCTGTAGCAGTAAAATACATTTGTCTTGTTTGCTGTGCAAATGGTATTGTCATACCTGTATTTTGCTATGCTGGATGTGTGGTTGACTGGGCTTAGCATCAGTGTGAACAGAAGGGGGTGGTGTTACCTTAGCTTGTGCAAGGCTCTGTTCTTCCTAAGAACGGAACAAAAAAATTACCCTTAACTTCATTAGATCCACAGAGAAAAGAAGATACCCAGAAAAGAAATAAACTGACATTGCTTACATTAAATAAGACTTCTAAAATGCTTTCTTGCCATTTGATATGTTTCCTCCATCCTCCTACTCAGCATTGTGGCATTACTTCATTTACAAAAGACACATGAAGGGGACAAGAGATATTTAAAATACGGTTCCAGTTCTTCAGCATTAACCTACAATGCTCCAGTTTTCATGATATTTTATTCTTGAATTTGTTCTTGAATGCATTATATGCGTAGCAAGACAATTTAATCATAAATAATACCCAATTTGGGATTCAGAAGCCTCTCTGTATGCCCGGCTTGTTGGAGTCAGGTGAGAAACGAGAGAAGGTGAGGCAATATCCTTCAGCCATAGAAGAGAACTACAGGTAGGTACCTAGTCATCATGGTAATGTCAAGTAAGACCTGTGCTCCATGGAAAAACTCAGTAGAGGAAGATTTTTAGGAGCTACTGGTAGCAAAGGAAGCCATGCTGTACCATTGAAACTAGAAGGCTTACTGGGAACTATTGCACAAACTAGAAAGATTTTTAGCTTTTGACTGCCTCTATGTGTGTGTATATGTTTGTTTGCGCATAAGAGAGTGAGAAACTTTCTTTTGATTCTTTGGCAAAGTAGCAATTGGTCTGTGGGATTGGTTATTCAGCCAAAATCCCACACTGTACTTCATTAACATAATAATTCTTACGTATGCAAGATTTGTTACATAAATACATATACTTGCAGCTACATTTTAATAAAAGGAACAGAGATGTATGGGATAAACACATTCAGACTCAGAAGTTACTTAAGTAGTATGTGTTGGCTGAGGAGAATACATTTAAGGATGATATGACAAAAAAATCCACTGCTATTCAAAAGCTTTTTAGAATCTAGATAGAATTGCTAATCTAAAGATTACTTTGGAAGTTTATTTTAAAATTATGCTCTGCACCCAATTATCTTGAAGTAGTGTACAAACAGATTGTCTTCCAAAAACTTCCTCTGGCAATGGAAAACAAATTTTTATAGTCGTCCTTTCTCAGACAGCTTTACTTGTATTTTTCTGTCCCCTGCACTGCTGATAGTTTTGATGCAAAAAATGTCAAGTTTTTAAAAGGTTGTATTTTTTCCCAAGGTGAAGCTAAGTGTTCCTAACATCATGCAAAGTAGTCTGAGGAGAAATGAGAGTTTTGAAAACATGCATTTATGACTCTTTGAAACTGTGATAACCACTTGGAGCCTTGGCAGTGTATCATCACTGACCTTTTCCTGTGAGCACTCATAATTGCAGAGATATTAATTAATCAAGTTTTACTAAAATGTCTAGCATACTATCTACTTATCTGCAGAACAGTCTGCTTAGGGGAGTATGCATGCGTAGTAAAAGACTGAAAACTGTAGAAGTCATAGTAGCAGCAGGTGTAGAAAGGAAAAGATCCAGTCAGTATATATTTCTCTATAGTTGTCCTCTTTTATGCAAAGATGGCTTTCAGAGACAGTAGTATGGTACATACATTGAATTTTTTTCCACTAGAGTCTAAGAAGTACCACATTCTGCCTGGAGGAAAGTCCATAGTCTCAAAAAAAAAAAAAAATATTCTTTAAGCACTTGTTTTGCAAGCCCAACTGGTCTCACATTACTTGTCATAAAAATCTTAGGTTTGCTTGATGTTGCAAGTTAGTACAGCAAATGTTATTGAAATCTCAGTATTGGACGAGGTAATTACTTCAATTTTTCTTATTCCAAATTTAACCATGAAATTAAGCATATGCTTAATCTTAAGCACATGTGTAAATCTCACTGAAATCAGTAGGATTTAGGCACATATTTAAGTGCTTTGCTGAATTGAGGCCAGTAAAGAAATGTGACTAATCTCATTAATAAAGGAAACAGGAGTTAGTCCAAGTTACTTAATCATAAACAGTCTGCTTATGGGGAAAGAGCTGTGCTTTTTACATCTTCATTGTTTTACGTTTTAAAAATAAATTCAAGGCAGAAAGGGAAATTCAGCTTTCTATAACATAATGATGCTGTAATTTGTGCAGTAACACCTTCACAATTGTTCTTTTGCTTGTTTGGGCTACTGACATTTCCCACCCCCCAGTAAGTCTGTGCTCAGTTTGGCAATCCATTTCAAAGTTAATCCTCACAGTTCCACATCAATGATTGAAGCAACATGAGTTGAAAGCTGGCTGAGGTTTTAGACCTCAGGGTTGGGTGTTTTTTCCTCCTTGCAGAATGTCTAAGGAAGAATTAAAGCAATTTTCTTAGATTTGCTATTCAAAACTGTTCAGCTACTCAGTTTGTGGTTTTCTGATTACAATAATAATCTTTGTACATCCTACCTAATGTGCAGGTGAGTAATTGTGATTTGACCATATAAATCAGGCAATGTATTTTTTTATGAATGTGAATATAAGTCTCAAAAAATGAACATTACATAGAAACTCGTAAGAATAATTTCTTCAGACTGATTCAGAAGTTCCATCCTGTGGAAATTTTCATCTCTAAGTGTTGAAAGAAAAAAAAAATACAAGGAACATAATTTTAGCTAATATATAGCTTCACTTTTGTTTGTTTGTGTTTGTTGTTATTGTTTCATTGTTTTTGTTGTCTTTTGTTTATTTTGTTGAGGGAAAACCCAGTAAATATATAATAAAAAGTAGACTTTCAAATATCTTAACTTGTTAAACACACACACACATACAAGTGGATTATTAGATTCATTTTATGGGCACAAAAATCCCCTCAAAACCCAGTAAGATAAGGAAGAGGGAGAAAGCATAAAAAAGTAATGACATTGCCAAGGAATTCAAAACAAAGACAAGAACAGGAAAATCTCAACTAGAAGAAAATAAGAATTTTAATGTAAAGACAGAAACAAAATATGTCCAACAGATATAAAACCAATCTTCTCTTGATCTAGTCTATAAATTTTCTATGTCCTAAAGTTTTCCAAGTATGTTTATAGGAGCTGAAATTCAAAGCAATTCTCTACTTGCTTCCAAACAGTGTTTCTTTGCTCTTGTATTGCAGGCCTAGTTAGGAACTGAAAATTGTTTGATTACTCCTTTTTTTAGCATGATCCTCCATAGTTGTTTGTATCCTGTAGGTAAAAGTAAAAGAGAGATAATTAATGCAATAAACTGCCACAGCAAAAATTTTTCCATCTATGGAGTTAATTAAAAATCTAATTTGTGGTGGGATGCTAGCTGCCCATTTTATTTTTTGATCTGCCTGGGATTACTGTTATATGATGGGATACTGGGATGTAATTGAACATACTTTCTGCAGCTTTTATGTTTACTAGCCCTTCTAAGAGGAGTCCTAGAGAATGAAGCATGAGGTTGTTAAGTAGGCTAGCATAGAGAGTCTTTAGTAAATGTATATTTCTCTGGTGTGGCTCACAAGTGTGATTTTGACTGAATTAATTGTAGTGCTCCTCCAAATTAACTGGTTGTTAGCATTTCTGTGGCAAGCATCCAGTTTCAGAAATCTATAAATTAAGTATAAAATTTTCTCTGAACTGAAATGCTCAGATTTAGTTATTCAAAATATTGCCCTACTTAAAAAGAAATTGGCTTAAAATTTTAGTTCCAACTGATATTCAAGAAGTTACGTTTGATGTGTGTTCGAATTGAGGTATAATTTACACTTTTTTGTGCCCCTTCTAAATCTTTCCACAGCTGTCCACATAATTAGGTGGAGACAGGATACCATATGCAGAAATTAGGTGTGTGAAGAGTAGCAGAGGAAGAACTATTCAGGGCAGGCAGGCTCCAACAACAGAAATCTGAAATGTGATGAATAATCTGAAGTAATTGTAACAGTTGGTAATTTCGGTGACCATCTTAAAATTTAAAACTGGGAATATTGCTATCAGTGTTACTGTACAGCAGAAGAGAGAGAGGTTAATAAGAAAGGCTTCAACAAATACCTGTGGATTCTTAGATGTCTGCCTGTCCTATGTCCTTTAGAAAAGGGAATTTTCTAGACATGGAGGTGAGCAGAATTTCTTATCTGCATGTATGATGTCAATGTGTACAAGGATTACCTGGGTCAGAATACTGTAGCAGTGTGACTGTACAGGGACACTACCGTTCTCTATGCTGTGGTAGAGCACAAAAAAATTATTAGGAAGTCTAGTGTGGTAGAAGTACAAGCACTAGCTCTAGATAGTTTTACAGTGTAAATTGCAAAGCCTGTGAAGCTTCCCTTGAATAAATATTACTGGGTTAAAAAATACTCTAACTCCCTGTTAATCAGCTGTTGGGGTGTAAGAGCGGTCTGATCAATACTTAGTTACAGATGGACTAAATGATCACAACAACTTGTTTAAGTGGGAAATCTTTTGTCCTCCGGTTTTCATTCATAACCACATAGTAACCAAATAGCACCTGTCAACAAACAATGAATTCATAACCTTCAACAGCAACCAGCAAAGAAAGTGTTTTCTAATACCCTTTTGGACCATAGGCAAAAGTACAACTTGAGCTGCGAAAACAAGGGCAGATTGATTGAGCACACTCCACTGTAAATTCATATATTTGCCAGCAAAAAATAAATGCAAGAGGCATTTTGGGAATCCAATTCACAGACTAGGACAAGTGAATCTCAGTAGATGGTAACTCACAGTAGGCAATAACGTGGAAATTATGAGGTTGCTTCTCAAATATAGTTGTAAAAGAAAAAAAAAATCTGACTTTCCTGAAACTTATGAACAATTTGTGTATCAACAGAAAGATTTAATTAAGTCTCATCACTTAGTTCCAATCAGAACCTAAAGAAAAAGGGGAAAGAAAAAAAAGAGTTGCAATCATATAAAAGATATCAGACATGTAAATTTTTATTTACTGTTGAACTGATTCCTGAGAGTGGATCAGTTTAAATGCCCTGATGTTAATTGGTTTGAATACTCCTACAGAAGTTACCTTAAAACAATATATCGTATTCTCAGCTGCTGATGTAGAAGTCTGTGATGCTTAGCCTTCTCTTTTCTCTTGGCATTTATGGTTACAGAGATTAAAGGGTAGTTCATAGCTTCTGTTTTTAAACTACTATTATATATCCAGCCTTTATAGCCCAGATGTACGGTTGGGATTGGCCTTAATGAAACAATAAAATAGTGGTATTTTCAGCAAATGCTAACATGGGCTCTTGTTTCCCCTCAGTCTTTTTACCTTGGCCCTTGGGCCCCTCAGAGCCAAAAGCAATGGCGCCATCATGCAGTCTGCATATTTGAAAATCATGCTACTGGCTCATCTTTACTCTCCCTTTAAACAAATACTGTGTGAACAGCCGAAAGTTTGGAAGGCCGGTTCCCCATGGCTCTCTCCTGTAGTTGCTGGTCTAATCTAAGTTTTGACCTCAAATTGCAGGATTTCCCTCAGTGGAGATTGTGTCTTCTTTTTTTCTAACCAGCTGTCCATTTTTATGAAAGCAGTATGACTGCTTTTGTTGTAATTGATTGAAATTTTAAAATATATTCCAATAATAATGATTTTGCATATGTACCTTCATTACACTCATTTCTACAACTGTCGCTTTTTAACACAATTGTTCTGACAACTGAATAGCTCTGTTTCAAACTTCCTGAAGACAAGACAAGATCTTAATTCACTAATGATGGCTAAGAAGAGAGGGAATTAGTGAAATGAGATATAACAAGATAAGCGGGAGCAGATTAATGCCTCATGTTTGTTCCTGTCAATGATTTTTCTATTATTTTTCTTTAATGTTTGAGCAGAGGAGGAAAACAGCAAAGAACTATACAGCTGAATTTTGTGTGCAGTAATTGTGGTCCTCTGTTTACCAGAAAGAAAAAATAAACACAGCAAAGCAAAACAAAACATGTTTCTCCTTTCTGCAGAAAGCAAAAGGGTGAAAATTCTCAGAATTCATGTTGAATCCTCTAACACTTCCTGATTGTTGTTTTCTGGAGAGACAAACACTTCCAAAGGCATTCAGAGTACTCTATCAGTACAGGTAGATTAGGTTATTGAAAGTATTTATTTTGCTAAGATTTTGACCATATTTTGTTTATATTCTTATCCTCTGGAAAATCTTGCAGGCCAGGAGCGCAGCACCCTGGCAGATGAGCAGGCACTGTCTCATACTATTAGTTATTAATTAGTATGTTACACTGTTGTCTTTTCAGGGCATGTCTGTTTTGTTATAAGCCTGAGGGGGAATAATACACAATCCTGTATCACATTTCTTCTATCTAATCTAATACAGAGCTAGAACTCGTCCTCCTCTTCCTCAAAGCTCAAAGGAAGTACCCAGGTTCCTCAGATTTCCCAGTGAATAGACTGTGTAAGATTTGTAGTTAGAGATCCACCCAACTGTTAATGAACACATCTTAATTCTTAAGACTCCAAGGTAGAGCATTTTCCTTCCGTATGGTAAGATATTAAATCTTTCCACTCCTATGAGGTAGACAAAACCTTCATCAAACTTGCAGAATTTCTAGGTAACTGGTATTTTTTTCAAATTATCTATTTTCATGCTGTGAAATACCCCAAACAACAATTTTACTTATAGTTGGGATCAATTTCCCAAGGCACTGTAAGTCTTTTTTGCCTCATTTTTTTCTCTATTTGACAGAAGACACTATTTCTGATCCAAGAATCTGTTCTGAAATATATTTACCTTTCAAAGTAATTTATTAATAAATGTTTCCTAACAACTAGCGTTATTAATTTTGTAATGTCATGGACACATGCATCTGTGCATCACATGATTTTATGATCTGAGAAATTTTATCCCATTATTTTATTCTTAGCTGGCAGATATAAACAGTAAAAAGTACTGCAGATCCTAATGCTTCCAGACTGGCAGAGGTACAGGTATTAAATATTACACATCTAATGAGTAGTAAAAGAGGTAATAAATTTGACATGACCTATAGATCAGTTTTGAAGTGAAATGTACAAGTAGATGAAAATTTTTTTTTTATTTAATTGACAACATCCAGAGGCAATATGTTTCCTGAGGTTGTTTTTTCACAACATTTTTTGAAATTTATTTTACTTAGTGAAAAAGAGACTTGAGGTCTATTCTCCTTGTACCCCACTTTGACTGGAGAATATGACTGGAAATATGATAGAATTGGTTTTCCGTCAATGGGTTTACAAATAGAGTGTCCTTGACAAAGTCATAAATGACACTGTAGGTGGCAGTTGTGCTTTTGCCCTCGAGTCTCAGCCTGTTTTTCAGACTGAATATCAAGAAAATCAGAGCCATACAGTATTACAGCACATTTGTTACCTTGCATGATGTGTAGGACTTTTAGAGACACAATGGCCATATGGACATTCTTTGACCAAACACTGTACAGCAATGGAAGTGAAGCAATGTTTGTTCTGGTCTGGGAAGTATCCACTGACAGACTGAAGACAGCTCAGATAGTAAGTCAGAAACTATCAACACAAATGAAAGGAAATCATAGAAGAAGGAAGTAGCTAATATTTCATCTTCAAAAAATGATAAACATTCCCACGTGAAAAAGACTTTTATTCAGCTAATGAATAATTAGGATACTCAAAACAATGATGTTTTGTTAGGCAGCTAAGATGACTGTCAACAGTTGCGTTAAGCTGACTTCCCATTTAGATCACATTCATGAGGAGAGGTCAGATAAATTATTTTCTAACAACCATATAACACATCTGGGAGGGGAAAAAACATACCAAGGCAAGAGCATTGACATTGTGAAGTCTAACTTTTTTAGCTGTTGGAGCTTGTTTAATTAAAACATGTCCTGGGCATTGGAAATCACAACTTGACTGTCACTGAGAGAGTCTGCAAGATGGCACACTCTGACTCATATTTTTACTTGTTTCCAAAAATATGTAACAGATATCTATTTTAGACTGAATACACCATTTTTCCCTTTGTAAGATAAATATCTATTTATGCTTATATTTGTATATCATAAATATATTATTTTTTTGGTTATGCAAATAAAATGGATGTATTTGAAAGAAGAATTCAAACCAGCATGATTGAACACCATTTGTGGTACAAGGAAATACAATAGCTAATAATGCAAATATAACAATGCAGGGAGCTTAAGTGCCCAGGGGTCCACTCTGAGCAATTTAAACATAAGAACATTCTACTGTAGAGAACTTCAACCACTTGTGGACATGCTGATTTGTCCCACTTCAACCACAAAGCAGGAAGGGAAAGGTCTTCTAAAAAGAGGGGTATGTTCAATCATGTTGAAGAACCACGTACTTTCTTCAGCCAGTGATGTTGAGAAATGTGGGGAGTGAGGACAGAGGTAAAGGAGTTCTGCATCCACACAGGACTTTTAGAAAGGGAAGCAAATCCCCATGAACAGCAAAGAGGGCTAGAGTTAAATGTGAAGTAATTTCCTGAAGCTCTGGAATGTGGACAAACACCTGATAGCAGCAATGTTGTCAAAGGCAGGGAGGCACATGTTGAGCTATTTTACTGAACCAGGGAAGGAAAATTCTCTGCTGAAGAACACCTCAAGAAATATATTTTTTTTTTTGGTCTTAATTTTTTTTCAATCAGAAACATGTTGTATTTGTTCTGGACAGAGTTTATGTATGCTAGGAAAAAAAATCTCCTGCTAAAAATTCTAGGTTATTCTTTTTTATCTCTACCACACTTCAGAGTAAGACTAGTAGATATTTAAACAAGACCTTATTGTTTAATTTTTTTCACTGTCTTTAGACTAGTCCGAATGTGTCAGAAATATGAGCCACCTTTCATTCCACTTTAATTGTTAATTTTGGTAACCAGGATGAGTAGCTTAAAATGAGATTATCCTTTTATTCAGAGAAGCCCAGCAGTTAAGAAGTTAATCTGTTAAAACTCCTAATACTTTCCATATACATAATCAAATGTGTAAATGAGCAATGTTGCAATTTCATTTTATGAAATCAAAATCATGACTAAGGTCATCTGAATAATCCTTGAGAATAACAGCTTTAAATAGAGGCATGTTTATAACGAAATGCTGTTTATCAACTTCCACCCATTGGGTAACCTGCTTTTACCCTCCAACCCACTGGTCTGCCAAGCTAAGATGTCTGTTAGAGATAGTGCTTTTGGAAATGACATGTCAGAGACGGTGAATCTCTCTGACCACTACTGAAATGTTGTTTACAGATCCCTGCTCCTGAAGCAGCCACGTTCTCAGTAGCAGCAATCCACAGGGCTACAGCACAGCCCTCATTTAAAGAGGTAGCTGATGGTGGGGATAGGAGGAAGCTACTATACCTGTAGGTTATCAGATATAGAGGAAAATTCCTGGGTCCCAATGGATTCATCTGTTTAAAATGACAGTTATTATCTCCTACCATGTTGTGACAGTTGCTATGCTATGTAACTTTCTGTTTGCCTAAAGTTTATGCACATTCTCTGAGCATGGCCTCTGCTGGAAGAATAATAGTCATTCTTATCAGGCATTTCTCTGACACTTAGTTTCTTCATATGTGTTCAGTTCAGTGTTTCACGCTTCCTGACCATCAAAGCACTATTTTCACTGGTACCTTGTTTAGTTCTGAATTTGAAGAAAGTGAAGCTTCTGTGATCACGGTGAGTGTTTATCTTACTGTCCTCATTTTTCTATCTTGAGCAACTTTGACAGTTGAACAAGGATTTAAAAATAAAAAAGTTTGTTCAAGTTTCCCTACACAAGAGAGTAAGCAGGGGAGTAAAAGCATAAATTACCCAAGGCCATCTTATCAACTCCTGTCTATGGGAATAAGAGAAGTTACATGCAAGAGGACCCTTGTGAATATCCTAATTAGGGAAAAGTCTTAATGAGAACCTTCAATCCAACACAAGAGACAAATCTCAGAAAATGAGGCTTTACTAGCTCTATATCATGGAAATATTTGTTTAACATAACTGATGGTGATAAAACTCATAGCTTACACTGGGAAGAACACAGATTTATCCAAACTCTTAGAGCTCACTACGGAAAACTTCCTGTTCTTCTCTGTGCACATTCATGATTCATGTGGATGAACTGATCTCGTGATTCACCCAATTAAATTTACCACAATCTTTTGGACTCACAAAAGTTATTTAAACTCTTTAACACAGAGAAGCATCAGCTGCAATTCCAGATTTCAAGGAAACACTTGGATTGTTTTCGAATGCATATTAAATTTTCCATCACAAATTAAAATTTTGAAAGTGTATTTCAAATTGATGGGCTAACTTGTAGTCTCTCCTAAAAGCCTGGGGTTGAGTCTGTAGGGAACCTACTCTTGTATGATATGTGAGAGCTCTGCAACACAGAAAGGAACTTACTGGGATTTTTTTGAAAAACAATGATGTGCATGACACTCTTTGTGAAATTGTTTCAAGACAGAAATTGTGACAGGGTCTAAGAGATAAGAACAGCCTTTAAAAATAGTTGTATTCTATCTTGTGTCCTAAGAAAATCCACTATAATGTGTACTATAAGTGTACTGTTAGAATATATTAGTAAAACAGAAAAACAGTAATAAAATGTTAAGTATCTTCATTCATTATTGAAAGGTCTTTCCTAGAAACATGTTCATGTTAAAGGGTGGTGTGAGTTCAAGGGAATAAATGCTGTCTCATAAAGTTCAATGCATTAATATGCTATTTAAAGTTCACCATTTTTCCTCTTGCTGAATTCACCTTTTCCTTCTCATCAAACATTTTGGTGCAATCACTTATTTTTCACTTTTTCAAATATTAGAAAGGAAAATATGTTCAGGTCCAATAAATGCTTCCTGAACTGGTAAAGGAGCAAAAAATTACAGGAAACCACACTGAAAATATAATATTTTGAAATACAATGTATGAATTTGGAAAGAAAACTGTCTGAAAGATAAAATATTTCACAGAAATGGGCACTTTTAATTATTAGGGAAAAGCAAAATTAGAATTAAATCAGGACATTAAAAGCATATATATCTCACATATTTACATCTATCTATGCATTTTTTACAATCTATTTAAAGACAGCTATATCTATAACCCCAAAATTAGTTCTATTTCAACCCAAGCACTGCTGCACACAGACATCCAATGAGTCTATGTATGCCAGTGCTGCTATCTACAACTTTATACCATTTGAAATAAATTGCACCTTAAATTTGAAGGCAATTTTAGGTAGTTTGGTGTGCCGTACAGATCCCATTTCTGATATTTAGCAAACCTGAGATCTTCCTAACTTATGAAGTCTGCATGTCTTCAAACTAGTATGGATGTGTTTGTGTTTATTACCTTTTCTCATACACGCCTTGAAATGACTAAATTACAGATATTTTACATGTGTTTTGTGGTAAAAGACAGATACCGTCTGTTAGGATAATTTATCTTGAAACACCTTGTTTTACAAAATTACAGAAAAGCACCGCAATTTGCCCTCCTTTTTTTTTTTTTTTCCCCCTAATTTCTAAGACGATGGCAAAATCTTCAAAGCCCAGAAGATGCCTTCTAGCTAAGAATTTAGCCATGTAATAAACAATTTTCATCAAAGCACTGGGTTTGTGGAAATAGAGTACAATTGTGGATTCTAAATTTTGATAATGTTCTGTACTTATTAGCTATTTTGTCTTTTGTATTTTGACCTAATTCAGCCAGCAAACACATCAACCCTTATGTAAGATTAGATACACATACACACACATACTGCAGACCGGATCAGATTAGCTGCAATCAAGGTAATTATGTTGAATAAAATTGTTCATCTGTGCTTTGCAACTGCCATTTGGATGTAGTGTTTGATCCCAAGTGACTGAGTTGCACATATGTTCTTCCTTAATCCTGGATAACTTAGGTTTTATTTTAATACATAATCACTTCTTTAAAACTCCAGACTGAGCTTACAGCATATTTAGTTTTGCAGATGAATTAACTCGTATTTTCTTTTAATGTTTTTCCTCGGTATAATCCAACATTCTTTAATGGAATTCTACCTGAGACTGAGGTACCAAAAATCTGTACCAGCCAAGTAGACTGCCTGTTCTCCTGTACCTCTGCCAGTTATCAGAAACTAGTTCCTTATCATGTTCCTTCTGCAGTTAAAACTAGACTATGAACACGTTCAGAGCACTAAATGCAACACAATAGCAAAGCAGGTGCCCTTTCTGTGTTTTGTTTCTACTGTCTTACAATCTAGACATAATGAGGCAGTATGAATTCTCATAAGCTCCAGTAGTTGTGTTTAAAGAAAAACAAATTCAAAAAACCACAACAGACCTTCCCTCCCAAAAAACAATATCTCTGAAAAGCTTTGTTTCAAAATCACTGGTAGAGCTGTCACGTAGTTTTGCAAATATTTAAAAATTTTGGGCTAATGATTGTGGTTAAACAACAATTTATAATCATAACTTCTGATTATGGTGACATCTGAGTTCTGGCAGCTGCTACTCTTCATCGTATTGAAATAAAGTTGTTATCAATCCAGAAGAGTCTGGAAGACAAGAAAGATGAACACCAACTCTGCCCAGGATTTCAACTCCTAATGTCTTTTTTGAGGAGACTTTTTCAATTGTACTGAAAAGATACAGCCCTTCTCTCATCCCTCATGACAGAAAAAAGTTTCTAAATAAAATGGCCTTGCATTTGTGAGCTATTTTTCTTTAATGATAAGTAAAGCAAAGGAAATTGGTATTTGGTATATAGAATACAAATTGAAACTGAACAGAATTATCATGTTTCTAGGGGTACAAGATAGAGATGGATCAATAAATAGGGTTTTTTTCAAACTTTTGATGTTCATCTTTTGAGGTTCACCAGTCTTTGCACTGAGCCAAAAAAAAGAAAATTGTGCTGTTAGTTATGGTAGTTACCAAAAAGGAAGAAAATATAAACTTAAACCTGCCCTCCCCCTGGATTTGAACTCCAGATTCTATGTAGGAAAGGACCCAATTTACCCACACATTATCTTGTAAGTTTGTAAAGTTTTTTGCAAAAGAAAGAAGAAACAAAAAGATTAGGAAGTACTAAATAAGAAGCTCATTGTTAAGCCTATTATCTACAAGCTTCTGTCTTTGTGTAAGTGAAAGGGGCCATAAAGTCTGGAGCAATCTCTAACAAGTATGAGGATGATTTGACTAGTTCTGCTTTTCCTTTGAAAATACCAGCTTCTGCTTTTCCCTCAAGGAAATGATTTACGTATAAATTCACTGAGACATATACCATAGTACAGAGTTTTCTACTCTATGTGTTTTTTACAAGTAAATATAACCGTGTCTAGAATTCCTGTTAGGTTGCCCTAGGACTGGAATTTCTTTCTTACAACTCTGAAAAAAGCAATAGGTATAAGTATCTATACACATATTTACATACATAGGTGTGATTATATATATGTATGTGTAAAGAAATACATATATATACATGTGTATGTATATATATATGTGTATATACATATATGTAAGGCAACAGTTTTTATAGTTGACTGCTCATTTACTACCCACTAACATATAATATAGGTATCTTTTTATTATTTTTGTTAAAGGGGTTTGGTGTGGAAGGAAAGCTGGATTGCAGTTTTGCACTATTAATCCATTCACAGTAGAGTTGTTTATACAGCATTTTCCTGTACTTGGGTTCTGTCTGCTTGGTATAAATGAAGTTACTCAGAGTAGATTGCGCAACCTCTGTGTTTTTACCATCTTTGTACTTTTTATTGGGTCGTGAGACTGTAGGCATTGATCTCATTAATGCAAATAGGTTATTCTTGGTCTCCTTGTAAAGATCATTACTCATGTATTGGAAACAACACATTTTGTCTGTTGTACTAGGCTTACTCTCCTACATACCAGTGATTGTGCCACGTTTGACATAATCTTACTCAAACAACCTATTCTTGGCTTGGATACTAGGTAGCACAGAGCTCAACATAGGCTGTTTCCTGAAATTATTGGGCAGCCTTTGGAGCAGACATTCACGTAGCATTAGCTGTAGTCGCTCATTTAAAGACAGTACAAGTTTCTCCACAATATACAGAGTGACTGGGATCTGTGCAGAGGTACCAATAATCTATTGTGCAACCTTGGATAAGTCCCATAATCCTTCCATCTGTTTTCCTATCTGTCCTCTTGTTCTTAGAACTAGCCAGCAAATGCAACATAGTTCCTAAAAAAATTTTTGATCATTTTAAAAGTTGTCAATCAGGGAAGAATAAAGTAAATTCAGAATTTCTTTAATTCTAATAAATTTCTTCATGAAATCCTTCTGTTACTTTTTCTACATGATGTAGTGAAGAGAACTCTGCACAAACATTTCATGGTAAGTTCTAATTTTCTTTCAAGAAATATGTAAGTGGTCATACAATCAAGGTGATATCTCATAAGTTTAAATACACAGTTTAGCAATTTGAAACTATGAACAGATTATTTTATTCAAAGGTTTCAGCAGTTCTAGAAGTTACTATCTAAATAGACAAAGGGAAGGGTCTGTATAATATTAAATGAATCTCTACAAAGGACTTAGAATTAAATAAGAACATTAAAAACGGTGCAAAGTTCTATGTATAGGAGGTTTCAGTAGAAGATAAACAGTCTGGGCCTAAGCAGGAAATTTAAAACCTTTCTCATGTAGGAAATGTTTAGAAAATAAATACAGAGAGCCATAGTTGTAACTGCAAATTATATGCATTTTGCCAAGTTTCCTCCGTGATTTGATAATTCTTACTGTAGCTGTCCCTGTAAATATGAGAATAAATTTTTAAATCTCCAGAGAACTGGTAAATACAGGCAGATGCACTTAACTGCTGGTGAGCAACAAAAGTCAGACTGCAGGAAACTGTGGCACTAATGTAGCTCTTGATTAATCTCTAATTACACTTTTGTCATCTTAGCAGGGAGACAAAACTATAGCAGTTCCTAAATAGGCAGGCAGCATTTTGGCACCTAGCAACCAGCCGTTCTTTCATATTAGCTGCAGTGGACTCTGCGCTGTTATATGGAAGGTTGTTATGGATCACTGCTCTATTATTTGTAGAGCAGCATTTACAGAGGCCTTCACAACAGTGTATAAATTAGCAGCTTAACAGGCCATTGCTAACTAAAAACATGGCATGAGCTGAAGCATCAAGTATGAAATTAAAATGTGACTTGGAGATAATAATGTCCGTAACACACATAGAAAGGAATGTCGATTTTTTTTTTCCCTGTTAACTATTTCAGAGGCAGATTACAATTTGGTCTTTAAGAATTTTCATCTGGGTTTGTGTGCACCTGTCTCCCTCAATTCTTACAACCACATAATGAGTATGTATGTGAATATATAGACATATTTATGCAAATACACAGACATATATTTTTATGCTTAATAAATATTTTATTTTATTTTTGACATAGGTTTTTTCAAAGATTAGTGTAAAAACTTGCCTACTTTTTTGCAGTAGGCTAATTTAGCACAGAGGTGGATGAGCAAAAATGGTGCTAAAAGGGATCTATCTACTAATTGGACAGCAGGCTGCAGCAACACTACAAGTGTCTTCATGAAAGGGCCTTATTAGCCATCAGTCAGGTAAATAACAATAACTTTCTTCCATCTCCTATTCTTTGGTAACTTGTCAGAGAGAAGACCAACTCCAAAGAAAGACCTCATATTAGTGTCATTCAGAGTGAATAAGTCAGAAAAGTAATTAAGTACTGTAAATGACTGTTGACTAGCTGCAACTGATTCCTTATTCAATCAACGAAAGAAAGATATAAATTAATATTTATATATTAGGGACCTGGAATAAGAAAATAGGATTATTAACCATGGGAAAACATAAGCAGAGGAGCTTTAAGAATATAAAGCTTTCTTTCCCAGTCCTACCTTAAAAATCAATGCTTGGCAATAAAAGAGAGTTCTGACCTAAATCATGGTGGTTTCTGATGCTTCTGCTGGACTGAGTCCCATTTTGCTTTCCCCTTCTCAAATATACCATCAGAGAAAGTCCCTGTACAGAGCTCACAGCTTTAGCAGAGATAGGAGATGATGGAAAAGAAGGAACCCAGCTGCATTCACTCCCTTTGTTCACACAGCTAGCTGGTGACAGTCAGAAAAGGGAGGTGCATTGGGCACTTCCATCCACAGAAACCAATGACTAAATTTTTCTTATCTTCATTAGAGGAGGAAATTGTTTTCAGCTTTGTATCAAAGAATCCATTGCTACATGTGCTTTACCAAGCCACTTTTCTTGGCTATGCCCTTAGTTACTGGATATTTCTAGAGATTTTTTAAAAGAGCTTAGAAGTGAAATGTGATATACAGTCCATTTTTTTAGGTAATGGTATTTTCTTTTCCGTTGCTAGCTTGGAAAGTCATTCCCCTCTCAAGGTTAGCCTATAGATGGGATGTAGAGATTATCCAGCAATGTGTTTTGTGTTTATAATGCAAAGGTCCAGTGAAGCATCACACAGAATGGTCGTGGTATATATAAAATTAATTACTGAAAATTTGAGCTCAAAACTGCTTAGAATGCCTCAAATTACTGTACCACAGAGCCTCTCTCAGCTGTCTAGGCTACTTGTAATCATCATCACAGAACTGAAAATCACGGACTTAGTGTAAGCAGGTAACTTTATGCATCTAACAAAATGTTTTCTGTTTTAAGCTGAAAACAAACAAACAAACAAACAAAAGTTGCATAGGAATAGACCAGACAAACAAACAAACAAACAAAAAACACAAAGAGATTAGATAATCTGCCCCTTATTTGCTTTCTCCTGACCAACTTTTTGAGGGATGCTGCTAGTGTTGGCTCCTCCACCGGGGATATTCAAAGCTGTAGCTCTGTGCCCTGAAATGTTTACTCTTTGATGACAGAGCCTTATGTGGGACTTAATGCAGACTATAACTCACAGTATACAGACAATGTATGTTTGGGCTATGTAAAGGAAGAAGAAGAAGTTAGAAACCCAGCAAGTAACTTCTGAGAGATATTTTCATTGTTTTCTCCTAGATTTTCATGGGTGAAAGTGTAATATAGTAGATTATTGGGTTTTTTTGGTTGTTTTGATTGTTGGGTTGTTTTTTTATACAAATAGCTAGTGTATTTGATAAAGCAAGAACATAAAGCTGATGAAAAGAATTTTTTCCAAAATCTCCTAGCTATTGAAAAAGAGCATTAATCATCAAGCTATTGTCATTATAATGCTACAAGATGACTTAATTATCTAGCTGATTTCTATGACGATGCTCAGAGTTGGGGTCTGAGATGCATTTGAGACAAGAATTACAAACTGATATGCCACCAAGATGCTAATCAATTGTTCTCATTGGCTCGTGTGGTGGTTACCAACTTCTAAACAATGAAAGTAAAACAGTTTGGAAAGTAGGAGTCCTGCAGCTAGATCTCTGTGTCATTACATTTACAAGTTAAGCCAAGCCCCATGTGAGAGACACAGATTTCCCTCGACTTTTTCCTTACTGTGGGATCTTGTTCTATGTTGCTATTAATTGTAGCAATTGGGAAGGAAGTTACTTTTACCAGTGATATATAATCCCATTGATTGTGAATTTCTAACTTCCTTTTTTAGACTTCAAATCCTAAGTGTCTTAAAGCTGAATATCTGCACTATGGAAAGTTCTTGTGGAAATATGCCTTGCAATTCAAAGAACTCTAATATGCAATCAGAATAAGGAAAGCAAAAGAAAAATATTGATTTCTATGAACTCACAGTCATTTTTCTTATTACACGATTTTGCAGCTGTACATAATTAAGGTTCTTAATACATTTTAAGTATTCATGTCCTTACCTTAAAGTATTTGAATTTTTTAAAGTACTACCGTTACCTAGAATGATTTACGATTTCTGATTCATTTAAAAAACCCCAAAACATCCAGAAAACCTGGATGAAGTTTTCCAGTTGAAATCCATACCTATTCTTGAGATCATATTTTCAATCTAAACTACCTGTTAAATTATCAATAAACTAAGTTATTTTTAATTTCTTTTATTCTTGGACTGTAAGACTCAGTGGTTGTTTCAGCAAAAGAAAGCTGCTTTTTTTTACACTCAGCATAGAAGAAATTAAAAAATAATTGCAGTTAAAAAATTACTTTAAAAGAAGATGGTAAACACATCACAAATAAATTTAAAAACATATCTATTGTCAATTACCTCTGATGGTACAATTTCAAACAAATTGTTTCAAGATAACACTCTGCTTTTAATGAATCACTTTTGAGGGGTATTTTTCAATTAAATGTCTTTCTCTGGTGAGTAATTTAAAGTAAATAAATCCATACTTGTATCAATACAAAAAAATAAAGTCCTTTTATAAGTCTACTCGTTTTATTAGACATGGATATTTAAGGATTAGAAAGACCTCCTGACACTAAGGTTTAGGGTTATTAAACAGGTCACTGAAGCTTTGAACAGTAAATCTGTGCAAGACAGTTCAGCTGATGACTTCAATCAGGAAATTTGTTTACCAATCATTATAAATTTAATTTCATAAAATATATAGATTCATAGAATCTATATTATATCTAAAGGAACCTTTAGTCTCTGCTCTATATTTTCTTAGCATTCAACAGATAGTTCATAACAGTATCTTTCCTTGCATGTTAAATGCTAGAAATTAGGTCCACCCTTTCATTAAAAAAAAAAAAAAGACATATGAATTGTCTTTTTTAAATTCAGCTTAAATTATGAAAATATCATCCCTATAAATCTGTGTAATGGCGCAGTTCAAAAGTGTGATACTGGCTGAAATGGAAACTTCTTTTATACCTTCAGATAACAACAAATAATGTTTCTGTGGGATTGTTCAACTGTGTTAATGATATACAATTAGGAATGTATGAATTATATATAATCATAAAAAATAATTGTGCTGATATTTCCTATTTATGACAGATAGGAAAATAACAGCCTTCTTTTTTTTAATTTCTGTTTTGTGATTATCGCGTGAATCTAAGGTTTGTTATGTTATTATGTGCATAAAACTTCCCAAGTAATTGATTTATCCTGAAACAGCTCAACATTTCAAATAAAGAAAATAATATACTTAGCTTTAGATATCAGAACTTGAAAATTACATGTAATTAAATGTATGCATGTGTGTGCATTTGAAATTTGATGGAATTGGTTTTATATTTCTATTTGCTTAAAGCAGTTTCTGCTTTCTGAATGTACCCCTTTTAAAAGTTGTTTTCTACTTCTACAGTATTTGTAATAGAAAATTCTCTCTATACAAATTTTCAACATAAATGTTTTGTTATACTATTTCTGTGTATATATATGAGTATATATATGAACTGCACACAAAATGAAGAATGCATTTGTTCTATGCTTCATGCTGTTGATAGAATTAATCCTACCTGCCATTTTCCATTTTAAAAAAAGGAAAAGTTTACATCCAGAAATGAGATTGAAAAAAATTAGAAGGGCTTTGACTTTTTATTTTGAAAGCTTTGTGCAAAACGATATTCGACTGATGTAACAAAAAAAAAATTAACCAAAAATCTGTGCTATTTTAGAGTTTTGTGTAAAGGTCTTTATGTGGAAACTGAGAATTCTGTTATAGAAATAAAGTGAAATAGTGAAAGTGTTGACCAGAAATCATGGTATTGTGGAAAGTTAAGCATGTACTGAAGAATTTTCACTGAAGGTGGACCTGGGTAACTCTTAAGTCAACTTTTCATGTATCTTTAGATCCACTAATTCCTTAAATTAATTACTTTAAAATACATTATGATCTTGTGTATTTTTAGAATAGGAGTGCTTAAGCCCCTAAAGTTCACAACTATATTTGATCAAATAGCTAGCAACCAAGTATGAGCAATAGACCAAAAAGTCTGTCTGTAAAAGTTTTTGTCCTAATACAAAATGGGATTTTGCCAGACTATAAAGTGAACACGTGAACCAAAAGAAACTGTTACCTAAGACTTCTGATTATCAGCAGGAATCTTTTTTTGCTTATGTTTTTATTCTTACAGCATAGGTAAAATAAAAACCATTTCATTACATTTACAGTCCTTGGTATATCAAACCAGAAATTTTACTTTCCATTCATAGATGTAGAGCACATACAATTTCCTGTGCTGATAGACTTTCTCTATGAAAATTAAATTTTACCCCATTTGCCCACTTTAATAATTAATAGGCAGAAAAACTAAACCACGCACAGTAACAAAGGAAATGTGAACATCCTCTGAAAAAAGGACAAATAATTCTTAGAAGATCTGTTCTCACCTATACCTAGCATAATGCATGTCACTATCGTACTTAATAAGGTGGAAAATTCTCAGTCATAAAGTGTAACTAAGACATTGCAAATTTTGAAAGCAAAAGGAATTTGCTCAATGCTTACAGGATCGCTTTTGGCTAGTTTAAATTTTGAATGCAGTAAAAATGGCTGTAAGTGAAGAATTATCATTTTTTCTCCATACGATGTGCTTAATTTATGATAAACAAAGGCTTGCATATTGTAATAAAAATGCTGTTTCCTTTGCTTTTGTGACACTGAGAATTCCAGATCTAGATCCCAATGTCAGTATGATCTTTCGTAAATGTGCATAGATCTACTTGGAAGAAAAGTAGACAAGTGTATTTTTTGTTGCTGAAGATTTTAATTGTGAAAGATGACTTTAGGAATACTATTTCTGTGAATACATTTTCACTCTGTAGACTAGTTATAAACAAAAAAAAAGGAAATATGCAAAAGTAAAAAAAAGAGATAGTATTTTAAAATTGCAAAACTGTTTTTCTACTTAACTGTTCCCTTCATAAATTCTTATAATTTTATCTATTAAAAATTTTAAAAATTACTTAAGTGAAATGGAATATTTATTTCCAGTCAAATGGACTGATGTTTCTGGCAAGAACCAGTTTTATACATGATTAGTTCCTCTGACTTCAGTGGACCCACAGATCTAAGTGTAAGGCTAAGTTTTTGTCTGCTCACAGCCTAATTGATAACATGGAGGACTACAGATGGAGTTGCTTACTGTGTTTAATTTGTGTAGATATGGTATCTTATTTCTTCTTTTCACATTCATTAAATGTCTTCCAAAGGATTTATTTTACATCTGCTCCTCTGTTAGCTTGCAGTCAGTAGTTTTCTTACTGCTGCAGATGAAATCTCAGAAGTGCAGCTCTGAAAGACAGTGCTGTTTTTGCAGAGAAAAAAGAAACAGATGACAACAAAACTATCACACACACAAATGTCTCTCTTTTATCATTCTAATCAAACCTGATTTTCATTTTTGAAAGTGTAACTCTAACACTCCGCCTGGGAATACCTGGTCATTACAGCTGAACCTGGCATGACAGCATATGCATGGTTAGGCTTGTCTGAACTCCACGGGATAGAGCTTTGGCTAGTATAAATAAGGGTTGTTGCATACAAATGCAGTGGAGTTACACTGATTTACGCCAGGCCAGAGACTAGTTCCGTGCCTTGATTTACTGCAACCAAGTTGAATCCATTAGACTTAGGCCAGTATAAACTTGAGGAAACCCAGTGGTGAATCAAACACAAAAAGAAAGAAATCTTTAGATAACTACTTTAGAGCTGTGGAAATATTGTCTGGCTCTTGTAGGGCTTCATTACCACATGTGATGAGAATGTTGATTTATGAAGACCGGTAAACAAATGTCAGCAGAAAGGGTGTCCGAGAAAAAAACAACAAAACATATCCAGTACATGAACAGACCATATCAAGCACAGTATTTGCTTTCACTGTCTGAGCCAGACTAAGATTTAATGGAAGACATTTCTAACTAACACTTTGGATTTTAAGGCAGATGAAAGAAGCAACACAAAGCCCCTGTGGCCTGTTGATATAAAGGGCCAGGGGCAAGGAGGATCCTAGTACTTGGTTCATTCAATGACTCATCATGTAACAGTGGGCTCGTCATTTGACCCTTTCTTGCCTCAGTGAACTCAACTAGAGATCAGGATGAAAAACACAGGTTCATATTGGAAAACAGATGATTTATAACAGAGCTTCTTTGAGTAAATACATTACAAAGAAGTGGCAAATCCATAAATTTTACATGTACAATCATAAACAATAGAGTTGAGGTCCGTAATAACCTCAGTTTCTCCTTCCTTTCTTCAGGTTACATTTTTGTCTTACTGCATTACTCTCACCATAAAACCATGCACATTCATTACAGATCAGCAAGCAAGGGTAATGTTGTTACTTTCTGAATTTGTGGTCTGGTAAGAGATGCAAGAGTAAAAATAGAATCCCACTCCTTCCATAAATCAGTGGAGACAATGATGGCAGTTATACCTACTCCAATATCAAAAGTAAGTTTTACAAAAATTGTTTTGGACAGCTGTCTGGACCAAGAAATTTCAGCTGTAGATGATGTGTACATATACGTGTGCTGGAGATGTAGATCAAAACCTGTTCACAATCTGCTTTTCAAACATTAGTACATTTTGCACTTTCCCAAGTGAGCATGTGGCCCACAAACTGTCTTGTAGTGAAGGACATTTTATTCAGTAATGAACTATGTGCTCCTCTTCTTAAATTGCTTGCACAGTTAAAAAACCCACAAAAACAAACAAAAAACCCTGTCAAACCTCTATGAAAATAATAATCAAACACTAGGAAAAAGAAGTGGATTAAAAGTCTCAACAGCTTTTGTTACCTTAATTTTACATTTTAATGATTTGGACAGATCTCCTCACTACGGTTTCATTCATCAAGATCATCATGAAAGGCTTAACTATGAACAACAAAAATATACAAGCCAGTCTATCAGACAAAAGTTTTAAAGATATTTTGACAGACTGTTGGTATACAGGACTAATGGTATAAGAAATGTGAAATGATGGAAAGGTTATGAAATAAGTTAAAAAACACGCATCCCATAAGAATTATGATTCTTTCAAAGTTCAGATGTCAGCCAATTAAATTCACTGTTTAAATACTGAGACAAAAAACCACAAAGATCTCAATGCTATCTCATCAGAAGAAGGGTTCTTTTACTCCCCTGCTGGCAGCTTGTAGATGCAAAACGTCTGGATACAGAGAAGGGTGCAAGTAAAGCAGCAGCTAAGGAGTCTCAATCAGATAAAGTGACATCTGTGACAGATAACTCTCTTACACAGGAGTCACACAAGCCTTGCTTGTCTTTCTCACGGGAATGATCCACCACTATTACAGTATCTCTAATGTGGCCACTAACATGCAGTTTTAAACTCATTCACAGTTTGAAACAAGATCACATTTACAGTGAAAAGCTGAAGTCTTAAGTAGCATGGAAACTCAGTTCAGTTTTCCTTATCACTTCTCTTCTATAGCTTTAATCAGGTGTTTTATTTATTGGGATTTCAAAAAATAGTTTCAATGAATAGCCATTCATTTCCTCTGTCCCCATCCATTTTGTAATTTTGATACTACGTAAATGTGTCTGCAATATATCTTCAAAAAGATGTTTGAAAAATATTTTTCTATAAATTAAAGTAAGTTACACTTTCATGTTACAAATTACACTGTTTGCACAAATGTTGAAACAAAAAATACTTAAAATTAGGTTTTGCATACATTAAAATGCATTCATAGTACAGTAAAAGCGATCAGTATGATTTCTTAGCATACTTTCCACATAAAATCAAATCATTAGATATTCCTTTCAGATCTGAACAAGGAAAAAAAAGAAAATGAAAAAGTAATTTCAGAAAAATTTCACTTGTCTTCAACGTATCAGGAAAATGTAATAAAGATACCTGGGAATTTCATGGAAAGGTACAGAAGAGGACACATTTTGTAGAAAGAAGCAAAGTTCAGTAAACTAAAGGAAAAATTTGCATATTGGGACAAGGAATAGGATGCTTACACTAATGATAGGAGACAAATAAGCAATCTACACTATCAGAATAAGTGATAAAAGAATGCTATTTTTTTTTTCTGGAAAATCACTTCAAGTAGAAAGTGATGCAAAGTGTAAAAGGCATTCAGGAAAGGACTCTTTCAGCAGGTGAATATTAAACTGAAATTTAAATCAGGTTCTTAAAAGAAAATATCTAATGTCACATTACAAATATGACCAAAGTCGAGGAAATTGTACGAATTATGAACGAGTTTCCTCTTGACTCCAGTTTTACTAATCTGTGCTTGGACTCTGATTCTGTCTTCAGATATATTCTTTTTTTTCTTTCCTAATTAGAGGAACTTTTTTTTTCTAACTGAAACAAATGATCTGTACTCTCAGTGTGGTCCTACATGTATCAAAATAAGTGATCTATCTTTCAGACACTGTGCATGTACAAGTGTTCTTAGGGTAACTTACTGTGAATTTTGAGTATTAGTTAAGAAAAACCTGTGGTGTCTTTTAATTTAAAGTTACCATTTACCTGCAAAGAACCTGAAAAATTGAATGTTGTGAAATAGGCAAGTGCCACTAAAAGTATAAGTAAAAGTATAAGTATATATATTTTTCTGAAATTATAAGGTGCTACATATTAATTGTAAAATTAAAAAGATTTTGTCTTCACTGAAAGATACATTTATTAGCAAATTCAGATTTTTTTTTATTCCCTGGAGCTCTTACTAATGCACAAGACACAGTCTCAATACATTCAGGAGCTGCTTCAAAACAGATTATTGATATTCTGACCCACAGCTCTCTTGGAGGATATTGAGTATCAGCTGTCTCAAAGGTTGGCGCCAACCTTCCTCTTCTATGCACCACAAACCAGAATTAATTGCAAATCAATCGAACAAACTACAACTGATCAGTAAACCAATTAGTAATTTTAGCTGTTCATCCTGTCTTCATTTACTAAGGGGAAAAATACGGGATGAAGGAAAGTGATTTCTAGTTAACATTTACAATTTTTTCTTTTTCACTCTGGTAACAAGGATGTCCTTGTAAAAACATTTCAAGTAGGGATATATCCAAGCTAGGCAATTTCAGCAGTTTCATAACATTCTTCTTATGGTGCTTTAGTTCTTTTTCTGCCTTTTGTTTGTTTGGTTGGTTGGTTGGTTTTGGTTTTGGTTTTGTTTTCTTGTTTCTGGTTGTTTTGTTTGTTTGGTTTGGTTTGATTTGTTTGTTGTGTATTTTTGTTGTTGTTGTTGTTTGTTTTGGTTTGGTTTGGTTTTTTTTGGTTAATTGGTTCTCTTGAGATTTTTTCAGCCTATATCCTTTTGGATAATAGGTGAAAGTTCATCAGCCTTTTGCTATTCTGGTTCCTCTGCTTTTTTTCTCAATCCGTATTTGAGAGACACAGGAATAGCGTGTACATAAACTCCAAAGCATGTGAAATTTCCTCTTAGTTGTACAGAAGTGTGGCTATAACCAAGACAAAGGGAAGTCCTATTAAATACTGGTTGTTTGTCTTGATTCACATAAGGACATTAGGAAATGTCTTGTACTGTATTGACCATCTTCCTTGGGCCAAGAGAATGTTTCTACAAAATATTCAAAAAGAGCCTTTTATTGGAGCTCTTACAGACCACATTCTTCATCTTTTGGTGAAACTCCATGCAATTCTGAAGGTTTAGCTTCCTGGTCTTCCGTGCCATATTTAACCAAATATTTATATAGGGGAAGTTCTGCAAAGAACATTTCAGAATTTCTTCTGCTTTTGGTTATTTAAATCTGAGCTGTATATTGAGGACAATTTGTGTTTGAAGTTGAAATCAAGAGAAATGTGAAAACATATATTTTGAATTTGTAGAAGCAGGTAGAATTTGACCTTTGCAAGTTTAAAAAGTGAAGGGGACACTTCAAAAAAATACGTGTACAGTCTGTAGACACAACGGTCATATAATTTAATTTATCAAAAATCTGAAATAATCTCTAGTTCAATATATGATTTGACCATATGTATGGGAAGATAGTAGGAAGAAACCACAGATATTTTAAACATATATTAATATATTATCTTGTAAAATGTATCATAATAATATAATAACTAATATAACTGCAAATGGTCAGATTTTAAAATGTATTTTATTATGGAATTAAAACAGTAATAAAGATTGTTAGAGAGATTCTTTAGATAACTTGAAAGCTAAGAGACAACGCTGTTCCAGCTATCTGTGTTAAGAAAGTTAGGCAGGGGGTTTAATCATGACAGTGGAGTAACCTTTTGCATTCAAATTTTCCATGAATAAGTCCTCATGGCCCTTACTGAGCAAGATGGTAAGGTCACTATTTCTGAATCTACTCAGAACATTCAGAGTGCAAAAACCTCCTCCCATGTTCGTTACCTCTCAATGAATTACACTATCCTGACTCTCACCGTTTTACTACTTTGCTACTTTCTGTTTCTAAAATCTGTGGCCACCTCTGGAGAACTCACAACTATATTCTAAATAGGTAGCTTTCGTTTTTCAGTTTCTGCTCTTTACTGCAAATGAACTGGAAATAAACCCCTGAAATCTTCATGTTCCATATTCTAGATAATTATCCTGGCTCCTCTGAATTTTAGATTAATTTATTAAAATTTTTTTGTGGCTTAAGAGGGAATCTCCTATGAAAATAATTTTTTAATAATCTACATAGCACTAGAGTATAACTACTTTGTAGTTTAAACAAGGTAACAATGCATGTCTTATCCACACTGATTTAATCTTTCCCATTTTACCAAAATAGGTGATTCCATGGAAAATGCATTTATAAGTGGTCAAAACTCAGCAGATTACATTTCGTGTACATTTCAAATTCTTTGTTTCTTATGAAGAAGTAAAGGTCTATAAAAAAAGAAATGCTTTGACTGAAGAAGTCAAGGATTGAAAAAATACTAATTCTCACAGCAGGTGCATTTTAACATCTCAAAAATAAGGTCCCAGAACATCAAAATGCATATATAAGATTCTGGAAGGTCCCCCAGAGATCTTTAGGACATTTCCTTTGCAGCATTTAAGTATCCAAGGAATTAAATGTCTAGAATTGCCTATTACTAGGCCTTTTCTTTCTTTCTTTCTTTCTTTCTTTCTTTCTTTCTTTCTTTCTTTCTTTCTTTCTTTCTTTCTTTCTTTCTTTCTTTCTTTCTTTCTTTCT
>NW_020955222.1:1228456-1284760 GCF_003031625.1 Empidonax traillii
TTCTTTCTTTCTTTCTTCCTTTCTTCCTTTCTTCCTTTCTTCCTTTCTTCCTTCCTTTCTTCCTTTCTTCCTTCCTTTCTTTCTTCCTTTCTTTCTTCCTTCCTTTCTTCCTTTC
Organism: Empidonax traillii; assembly: GCF_003031625.1. Lineage (NCBI taxonomy): Eukaryota > Metazoa > Chordata > Aves > Passeriformes > Tyrannidae > Empidonax > Empidonax traillii. The sequence continues at coordinate 1,228,572 of NW_020955222.1, forward strand.
TTCCTTTCTTCCTTTCTTTCTTTCCTTTCTTTCTTTCCTTTCTTTTTTCCTTTCTTTCCTTTCTTTCTTTCCTTTCTTTCCTTTCTTTCTTTTTTTTTTTTTTAAGTGTAGTTCTTTTCTGCATAGATTGTTTAGCTATTAAATTTTATTACTACTTGATAAAACAAAGAAACTTTACCCAGAAGTAAAACAAGTTTCAACACATGTTCTGGTCTCATAACACTATAAATAATCTCTAATGAAAAAGATATTTTTCAGGGAAACACTATCTTCTGCATGAGACTATTACTGAAAAAGTTGAAAACTGAACTCCAAGAGCCTGACTGATTGTGACAGCAGCTTCTTTCACCAGCTCACTGAAATTAAGTTTCTTTCAGTTGTTCTAATTAAGACCAATGGGAGTTCTGGAATTCACCAAAGATGCTTCAAGTTGCTCTCTTGTTTAGGTGTTGGTGGTATCAGCTTCTACTTTATTCAACAAATAGTTTAGTCTAACTTGAGAAAAACTCCTTTCTTAGGGTGCTCTTTCAAGAAGTGCTTGTACTGATACCTTCTTATGAGTGCTACTTAATAGAGAACACTGCAGTTAGTGACGAAAGGGACATAATTTATAGTGAAAGATTAATACATGGTGGGAACAACTCTGACAATGTGAATACAGAAACGCTTGTTACGGAACATGCAGTCGCTAAGGACTCTCAGGCACCAATGTTTGTCTTTAATAATGACTATACTTTTCTAATACAGATCCGTAACATGCTCAATGTGAGGACATCATCATTTTTAGTTTTGGATCCTGCAGGAGTCATTCGTAGTTTATGCCTGGAATCATAGACAAGGTTGTATTAGAAAGGAGCCCACAACAGGTGTGAGAAACATCTGGACTGCAGTTACAGAAATCCCACACAAGGAAGATATCTGGATCTTCTCATGCCCGTTTGTTTTTTTTTGCACAGCAGTACCCTATCCTTCCTGATGACACTTAACTCCAAAGAGCTACCTTTAAAATGTGGTCAGATGAGGAGAGCTCAGTCTTTTGTCTCATAATATGGCAGATCCAGTGAGCACCCAAGGATGGCAGACACAAGCTTAGTTCCTCTCAATGCAGTACAGAGAACCACAGTACATCCTCCACCTCTCATCCACTGAATCTCCAGGGTAGGAACTTGGCTGCATTTTTGTGTGAGCTCTTCTTCACTGAACACTCATAGTTAGGTCTGGAAAGTGAGAAAATACTTCAAAATTCCACAGCTGAGGCTTACCCAAGGTTATTACTTATGATGTATCTGTTGTATAATTGTAATTTTTACAGCTATTATACATGACAGTTCTTCCATGCTCAGAGTTAAATCTGATTCTTAGATATATGCCTATAAATTTCAGACTTTCTTCTTAAATGGATTTCAAGCACATTAGGACGCTATAAATTAGGTACTATTACATTTGAGAGAAAACTTTGGTGTTGAGGTTTTATTGTAAAGTGTTCAAAATCTCCTAATTTTGTCTTCATTGCTATGAAACAAATGGTTGTAGACTCATAAGTCATTTCCGATAGTCTTTTATATGGTGTCATTCAGAGAATGATGTATTATTTGACTTCTGTTGAAGAAGTGAAAAATTCCTGAAATAAAAGTTATATAGTGGGTTGAGTTTTTTATGCTCAGGAGTTAAATGGGCCATTTAACTGAAAGACACATGCTTTGTGTTTCATCTTTTTAATCTAATTGTTCAGAGAAGGTGGAAGGTTTAAACATTTAAAAAGAGAAAATTGTCCTGTGCTTCAGGACACTTGCAGTAACAATGAATTTCATTCAGTTTTATGATGTACTTGGCCAACTTCAATGTGGAAAGTTTTTAATATATTTGCCTGTATTCTTGTTAAGATCAGCTTATGTAGTACATACTCCTGATGGACATATACTCTTGATGCATTTAATCCTCCTGTGATATTTCATGCAATTCTTATTCTTATAGGGACTGTGCAGATAGTTTATGATGATTATCAGGCTAATTCCCACAATCCAGATTCTCTTTCCAGAATCTCCTGCTCTAGATTTCCTGTGTGATCTTGAGTAAACACATCTGTGTCTGTATCTTCTGCTTGGGTCTTGGTACTTCTCAGTGTTGTCTTTCTGCAGTTTTTGCTTCTGGATTATCACTGACCCTGCAGTTGTCTTCACTTTTGCATATCTCTACCTGAGAATGCTGCAGTGTGCTTTTCTCTTCCTGAATTTCTGAAAATTGTAGCCCTGGAACTCCCTGTTTCTGAGCAGTGCATTTGTGCACTGTTGCTGAGCAAAGCTGTGAGTGTACCACTTGGTGCCAAAGGCAACCCAGGCACCCACCTGCGCTTGGGTAGGGCATACTGGTGGGTGGGAGAAGGTGAGACCCATAGTATTTGGACACATTGCATAGCTTAACTTCTTTTTTCCAGATCTTACAGGTAGATCCTGGAAGTGAGGAAGTTGTTCTTGTAAACACTGGGGTCAGTGACTGTCTTCTGGTCCAAAGTTAATGGCCATGGCTTGTATCTATATCTAAATTTCCTTGCACGATAAAATAGGTGATCTTGCCCATAAATGGTACTGGGAACAAACCTCAGCCTGAATCACCATCTAGAGCTTACCCAGGTATAAGCAGCAGCTGGGCCAGGCTAAAACTCTGACAGAAGGCTTACTAGCAGTTAACTCCTGTGGGAGTGGGCTGAGCTCAAGCCTAAGATCTATTTAGTTTACTAAAGCAGGCAGAAAACCAGCTACTGCAGCAAGGGAGGGGGACATGTGAGCTACTAGCGTATCAGCAGATGAGTACGGAAGAACAGATGAGTAGAGCAAGTGGAAGAACAACCCCCACATTTGGACCTAGCATGATGGCACTACTGATAATGATGATAAAATATATATTGATTCCAATCTGTGACAAATCATCATAATAATATATGTATATTTACAGTAACAAAATTAAATGACTGGTATGTTTGGAGTTTGATAAGATCTGGTATGGATTATGATTGAATATTACAGCAGCCACTCAGAACTGGCTTACCATCTCAAAACAACAGTCAATCTTCATAAATATTATAAATATTTTCTCCTTACTCTCAAAATTGTCCGTTCCCTTTCCTGTCTTTTTCCCTATATATATATATATATATATTCTGTGTGAGGCACTTCACAACTGAAAATCCTCCAGAAGTGGCCCTTCAACATGATTCCCTGAAGAGGTCAATTCCTTCTCCAACCATACCCGCATTGATTAAAAGGGACTCATGTGCTCTAGTTAGCATTTTTTTCCCAAAGTGAGAGAACAAGTGGCCCAGACCACAGAGGTATTGCTGTCCTCATAGGATGGTTATATATGTATACACACATGTGATACTTTAATTCAAAATGGTTAAAAAAAGCAATCTGGATTAATATCCTTTCTTCAGCAATGGGGTGAAAGAAATTTTAAAGTGACAAAATACTTCAAGGCAAGTTCACAAATACTGAAAATTTCCAGGCTTACTGATCCTGTCACATTTAATTTAACTGATGACATAAACACTAGGCAGTGTTACATGAAATTATTTTATGGGTTTTTTGAACGACAATTTTTTTTCAGTTATACTCTTATTACTCTCAATTGCCTTGCAAACTGAAGTAAAATGCATCATTAATCTCTGAAAAGTACCTTGTGTTTAATTATTTAGACATGTAGGGAGATTAGGCCTCATAAAACAGAAGTTACTTTCAAGCAACATAGTTTTAATTTGCGTCTGTTTTCTGCTATTCTGTATATTGTCAGATTTTGAAGATTTTTACAGTCATATTTTTATAACATTCTCCATTATTATTAAATTCACAGTTGGCCTTAAAAACTCTTTCTAATGGAATGTATTTTTATGGCATTTAGCGGAACCCCCCCAAAAATTTAGCCTTTTCTCAAATACATGATAGGGTTTTTTCTTACCCAGTGTAAAGGGAAATCTTAAATAGTTTTACATGTTCAGTCGTGTAAAAATGTCTGTTCTTTTAAATAGTGCAGTAAGTTGAAGCAGTTTTCTAAACTTCTTTCATCTACCATGAAGAGATAACAATCACATCACTGAATTTGTTTGGAATTCGTCTAATAGTTGTCACACTTATCATGAAAATATTAATCGATGAAACTGAAAAGGTTCATGGCGATTAGTATACTCACTTAAAACTATTTCAAATTTAAAACTATTTCACATTTTCACGTTTTCAAAGCAAAATATATTTCTTGGTATTTTCTTTTTGGCATTCAGGTTTAAAAATTGTAATAGGGAAGAAGGGTTTTACTCTCCAGGATTTAGAAGAAAGTATTTTGAAATAGATGGAAATATTATGACAGGATTGCAATTGTTTTCATCTGTCAATTATTGAAACAAACAAGCAAACAAAAGTATGAAACTTTTAAGGTCTATTTATCAGAAAATAACAGAAAAATTCAGAAGACTAGAGGTCTAAAATTTACTATAATAATTACTTGATAGAGAGCTGGTAAACTTCAGGGACCTTCTCCACTGTGATGTCTCAGAGCTGGCAGGGTATCAGTATGCTAGATTAAGTATCATGAAAAGTTGAAGAGGTACTCAATTAAAGGAGGATTGAGCAACTGTCACACAATTAATGCTTGTTGACATGAGAGTGACTTTGTCTTTTTTTTTTCTCCCCATCAAACAACTGTTGTACTCTTTTTTGATAAGATTCTAGTTTGATAAAAATAACCACAGAGATGTAATACATCTAGACTCTTAACAGATTTTTGTTAATGTCATATGACATTCTGCTGGAGACACTAACACTGTGCAGTATCAATAAAACACATATTAAAAGTTGGCTATCAAATGGTTTTCAAAAAGTATTTGTCAAAGGAGAATCATTGTCAAATGTGGATCTTGCACTGGGATTCTGTAAAGACCCAGTGCTACTCAACATTTTAACAAATGATCTAGAGTAAATGTAAAATCACCGCTCTTAAAGTTTAAAGATGACATAAAAATGATAGACTTTCAATATTGATGAGGACAGGTAGCCATAATTAGTCGTCAGGTAAAATGAGACATCTCCTCCAGAATGTGTTTTAATACAACCAAGTGTAAAATAATCTTCCAGTGAATAATGACCTCAGGCAGCATCTTCAGGAGATAAACTTTGGTTCTAAAAGAATTGTGACTGTGGGAAAAAAAGCTTCGTTTTATGATATGAGGCCTGAACATGACTCTAATAAGATTTAATTCTCTGATACCTACAGGACAAAAGGTAACTAATAGGAGAAGGAAAGGCATATTACCTCTCATTTCTGAGATCACATATGATATTCATATATGATGTAATATTGTGAGAAGATCTTGAAATCTTACAGAATATAGAGGAAAGATTATTTACAGAGAAGATACTGTAGAAGATATTGTAGAAGAGAAGAACTCCAAGAACTCTGTTTAGCTTATGAGAATGAAGACTGAATAGTAATTTGATTACAGGGTAATCTTAAGCTAGCTGCTAGAAGCACAATAAAAACTAGTAGCTAGAAGCCAGACACTTAACATAGAAAGAAAAGCATAAGGTTAAAAAATACTTCAGCCATTTGAAAAATTAGAGTGATGGACTTTCCATCTCTTGAGTTTTTCATTGAAGTCTGATGGGTTTACTGAATTTTCTCTGACTTCAGTGGATAGTAGATTGTATTACAAATTAAATATTAGACAGTTATTTATCATGTGTTCATTCCACAAAATCCATGCCAATTACCTCACAATGTGTTACATAATTTCTGATGTATTTAAAACCAGACATTGGAATAGAAACTGTAAATTTGGTTGAAGTTTTCAATCTGAGACTCTTTGTTTCTTCTAGAGCCGAAATCATATAAAAAAAAATAATGGTACTGGATACATACTCAAATGTTTATTAATTGCTCAGCCATTAAAAGGATAACAGATATGCATAGTGTAAAGGCTCATGAATTAAAATGGGAGATCTCAAAGAAGTAGGAAATTAAATTGAAAAAAATTGTTTGAACACAGAGGGCCTACCAATCCCCAGCTGGGTTGACCAAAATTTAAAATTGGATATCTTTGATGTTTGTAGAAAAATAAGTATTTATTAGCTTAATTAAAAAATATTAATGGGAACTTTTATTTGGGTAATAGTTCAGATCTATGATGAGGGAATACAAAAGGGTTGGGTTAGGTCTAAAATGCATTCATTTCATTTCCTACCTCATCTTCCACCCTATACTTGGACTATCTGGCAACAATCACAGATATCTGAATGCTTGTATAAAACACTGAGGCAGTAGAACATCTGATTGTAGGTAATTTTTAACACTTTCCATCCCAGACTAGCAAGAGCATCTGAAGGCAGAGCTGCAATGCTGTTTATTTAGTAAACCTATGCATACATTGTTTATACTGCACTTGGACTAGGACAAAAATATTAGCTCACCATTGAAATAACAATTCATAAATCTATGGTACCTGATGATATACATCCCAGGGTCCTGAGGGAATTGGGTTATGTTGGGAAGCCACCCTCCATCATATTTGTAAAGTCATGGTCGTCAGGTGAGGTTCCCAGTGACTGGAAAAAAGAAAATATGGATCCTATTTTTTAAAAAGAGGATAAAGGAAGAACCAGGGAACTACAGACCTGTCAGCCTCATCTCAGTGCCTGAGAAGTTCATGGAGCAGATCCTTATGGAAGCAATGTTAAGGAACATGAAAGACAAGGAGGTGATCCAAGGCAACCCAACTTGGTTTCACTAAGGACAAATTGGGCCTGACCAATCTGGTGGGCTTCTGTTGATGTAGTGACTGCAGAGGTTGCCAAGTTAAGACCAACTGATACCTTCTACCTGAACTTCTACTGAAGCTTTTCTTCACGATCCCACATGACACCCTTATTACCAAATGTTAGAGACATGGATTTAAAGGGTAGACTATTCAGTGGAAAAGGAATGGGCTGGATGGACACAGCCAAAAAGTGGAGTTAATGGCTCTATGTCTAAGTGGAGGCTGGTGATGAGTGGTGTCCCACAGAGCTCTGTCTTGGGAGTCATGCTCTTCTGTATAGCAGGTCCAGAGGAGGACATGATCAAAGGGATGGAGCAATCAGGTTTCCTACAGAGACAGGCTGAGAGCTTGGGTTGTTCAGACTGGAGAAGACAAGGCTTCAGGGATATCTCTTTCCAGTGATTTAAAGGGAAAGAAAGGAGAGAGGTGTATGATGGGGTCCTTAGAAGTTCTGCAAAACCATGTTCCTTCTTGTCACCCTAGATCTGCAGGGTGCCAATACCTTTAAATCTCCAGTGGATCTACTGAGCTTGCCCCAGGAACACTATCTTTGTTTATGAGCTAATATAAAAACAGGGTGAGAGGCTTCTCAGCTGAAGTTGCTCCACTGGGTGTAAAAGTACTCACTGAGGCAAGGATATCAACAGGTGGTTTTTTTAATATGGTTGCAATAGAAGAAGTCTAATGCCAGCTTTGCATTCATTCACTTTTCAGAGCCTCTACTGCTAGTGAAGTAATTTCTACAGGATTCTAGTCCATAACTTCCAAATATTTCCAATGCCAATTTAGAGAAGTAAGCTAGATGCTTCTAGATGCAAAACTAGATACTAAAATTATCTGCCTATCTTGCTTTGTAGTCAGTTAATAAGTTTAGTAAATAATAACTGATGAGGAAGTAGAATGCAACCAAGATTCAGCATATTAATTGATGAGTGACAAATGAAGGAAGACTCTCCAATAATTTCAGATTGAGTTGCCGGTGAAATCCATAAGGTCTACACCTGTCACCACTGAATCAAGGTTAGTTACTTAACATGGAAAGTGGGTCAGCGCAAGATGCTGTTTCACACTAGGCAATCTGAATACATGTTCTGTTTAGAAAATATAAAGTTTCTGTTGTGAATTACAGCTGGATTTAGATCCTTATACTTTCGCTCTTAAGGAAGATTTTTCCATGGCCATTTCCTATAGTTTGCTGCATCCAAAAACACTTTACACGAAGTGTATTCTCTCTTGATTCATAAAGATGAAACAGCCAAGCTATTAGGTTTTTTTCAGCTTTTCTTTGCTGCTTTTAATTTTTTACTTTTAATTCCTTGAGCCTAGAATATATGCAACAACAAAATTACTTGTAATAATGCTGGGGTACTTTGCATTATTAAAAGCAGTGTTCACCATTTCAATTCCTAATTATTTCTGTATAATATTGCAGAAGATGAATGTTTTCTTCCTATCTGCCACAGTAAAATTGTATATAATTATTACATAATTACAGATGTGCTGTCTTCCTTTGCAGAATAATCATAGGCATGACTTAAAAAAACCTGCAGGTATTTAGGTAAAACAACCTGTGGGTCAGTTGCTAAAGTACCATGAGAAATTACCCCACATATGTGGTGAACAGCCTTGTCAGCTGTTTACATCACACCTATAGCTCCAAGGATGGAAAGAAAGAATAGTTTGCTTAGACATGTTTAATAATATACAACAACAAAAAGAAAACAGGTACCATGTTGTCTAAGATGCCAAATTGATAATTCAAACCCAAGTCTCCAGTACTTTTTTTTCAGAGTTTGTATTCATATATATGTCACATGAGGACAATTAAGTTTATTGATATGTTTTCACTCCCTAAAATATCTATTCAAACTCTTACCTGGTTTTTAAATTTCAAAGCCAGTATACTATGCTGTTTAGATTGGACTGTGTATACTCATAGTTCAGAAGAAAAGAGGCAGGAACAGTTTTTAGTACTGTTTGTACTCAAGATTTCTAGGTTACTGCTACTCATCCAGTATGTAACCTCTACCAACCCTTGAGCAACCTGGCCTATTGGTGATGCATGTTTGTATATCACCTGATTTTCCTACAATACATTTCAAAAGCACTTGCTCAGCAGGATTGTCAGAATCTGAATGCCTTCCTTCCAGTCCTTTTTATGTTGCTTGTATTTCATGTACAATAAGCTTCTCTTTGCATAGTGCTTTCCTTTTTTATCCCCTTTTCTTTTAAAGGATTAGGTTATTTTAAAAAAACTTTTTTTTTCTTTCATAATGCTATGCATTTTTATTTCCTAAAGACACTGCCAGGTTTTGTCAATGAGCTTAAAAACTCCTGATATCAAATGGCTTCACAGTGTTTACTGGGAAAAAAGAACATAGAAAATATCCTTCCACAGTTTAATGAAACTTTATCACCAGGACACTGCTTGAATAAACCAGACAAACAAAAAGATAGAGCAGACTCAGTACAAAGTTTAAAACCACCATATTTTAGCAGCTGCTGCCACCTGTAGCTACCTCATTTTAATTCAATACCTCTGCTACAGAGCTGTTGAAAGGGCAGATAACTTGATACCATCTCAGTCTGCAGGAAGGAGTATTGGTTGTAGCCCAAACACAGAGCCTAGTATGGGGGAGAAGACTGTTATTGTTAGTTCCAGAGGATATGTCACTCTTATGTGAAACAATTATGTAGACTGTCTAATAAGTCAGGCTTTTATATTGGCAAGCAGTCAAATAAAACCACAAAAACTCATGTGCCAGGTATGTGCAGCTTTAACCATCTCACTCCAGATTCACTGTTTTTCTATTCTAAACCTTTCTATGCTACAAATACAGCTCTGGCAGGGGATCCCATTACAACCCAGATGACCCCTCTTGGTTAAAGCACAGTTCAAGCTATCTAGTTTCTTATTATCTAGCATTTGTGTTGAGGTGAACCAGCAGAGCCCTGAGTGCAAATTCTTTATAATTGGAATGAAAAGGATTTATCTGTCCTAAAAAGAGATGTGTTCACACTAGGTCTGTCACCACAATGACTGTGTGGCATACCAAGTCCTTAGACCCTGCACTGTTTACAAAGCTGTAAATGTGAGCACTGATCAAGACTTTTTGTCTTTGTAGTCATTTTTACTCGCAGCTACCCAGACTTTTGCACTTACTGGAAACAGAGTTCCTACCTACACTAGAATGCACAGCTGCACATTAACCATATGAGACATCAACATGTTTTATATTTTTGCCCAGTAACCAAAGAATATTTTTCTGCACTAAGGGTAGAGATCTGAAAGGGAGCTCAAAAGAGTGTAATCAATGATATAGCTATTTGTATTTGGAGGTAAGGGAGGTTAAAGGCTGGTAACAAAATTAGGAAATGAAGTTATACTGGATAAGAACAGCCAGGTTCTATGAGAGACTTACTATTTACACCCACAGCTGAAGTCCAAAACAATGAAGGTTTTGGTAAGCTGGGAAAGTATTTGATCCAAATCCAGGACCTTGAACAGAATAATATGCTGAGTAGGTGGTTCTGTTATACCTTTGATTCCCTCAAGGCAAACAGACCAAATGCCATTTTCCCATGGTACTGATATTTCTCTTTTCCCTGGGTATACACAGGTCCTGGGGATCCCCCTGAAACCTGGTTGGTGGGAGAGATGAGGGCAGTGATCTGGAATATGTATATTGTTTGGGTTATGATGATACCTGGACCTGTAAGATTACCAGGCCCACAATGTGAGGCAGCCTAACCATTGAATATGGGCTTTCTCTTACAGAGGGTGCAAACACATTGCAATAGCAGAATCGAGAATAGAAATAGAGAATCTTAAATTGGACTCACAATACCATTTTGGAGCTCAGCTTCCAAGTCCAGCAAGTATCAAAAATGGTTTTAAAAAAAATGTCAAATGCTTGGCACATTGTATTAAATAAGCCAGGGATAGATAAAATGCTACACCTCACTAAAGAAGAATGCTGCAATAAAAGGCAAGTGCAAAAATTAAGGAAACCACTGACAGACTGGTTTCATAAACTCTTCCCCCAGATCATGGTTTACACCTTGTCTGCAATTTTTTTTGAGTCTCACAGAGTGGGAAACAATGACTTGCATGGAGGAGAGTTTCTATATTAACTGAGCTCCTGTTGTTGCACTATATGTTTTCTTGTATATTGTTCTTTTTCTCCTTTTTCTTCCTTTGTTTGCTAGATTAGGATCCCACCACTGTCATTACAGAAGAAGATCCAATTGCTCTAGTCCTAATGGTTTTTCTAACCCATGTGATGGTGTGAGACACTGGATTATTATATTAATTATTAACTCAGCCCAACTCAAGTGTGTGTGTGTGGGGGGAGGAAGGGACAGATCAGACTTTACAAGGGTGGAGTGGTGCCCTGGCCCATACCTCAGCCCCTTGGAGACCCCTGGGCCAGCCCCAAGCACTGTCACTCACTGGTACACCAGGAGCACTGCCCCTCACCCTGTCCTGAAGACCCAGAGTGGTCAGTGGACCAAAAGTACAGCCTGGTTGGCATAGCCAGAGGGGCCAGAGCAGATATACCCAACATTATGCAGCCATCACATGGTTGCAGCCCTGTCGTTTCCTGGACTCATCACAGCTGAATCTGTGCTGAATCTGGGATGGTAGCTATAGCTACCTCTTTTTCATCTTTACTTCTTCTTCCTTTAATCTCCTTTCTTGATATTTGCATAATTTAAAGCTGTGTGGGTTGGACTTCACTAAGTTGTATGGGTTAGCATATGCTAAGTCATTACTTTGAGAAATGCTTTATTTTGGTTGAATGTTGTCCCTTAAACTTTTGCCAAGTTCCTTTATTTTCTAAAGTTTTCCAGTAAAGTGTGTTATTTGACCTCCTGAGAAACATGTCCAGCATCTTCTCCTGTGCATTCTCTCAAGGTGTAAAGGAACTGAAGGCCCTTTTAATATATCTGGTGGTCAGATTTTTGGAGGCTTGCATAATTTTACAATCAAACACCTTTGATGAGCTCGTAGCTTGAACCAAGGGTCTTATATTTTCTGATGTAGTCAGCAAGATTTTCTTGAAGAGCTTAAGAACCAGTAGGGGACAAGAAAATAGTTCTCTACTGTTCAATTCACTACTGAGACAGAGAATTCTTGAGGAGATACGTACTTGTACAATGGTTATATTTGTCTGTTGATGGTACAGTAAACCTGGAGAATACTTTACTGTCTCTAGCAGATATTTTCATTATTTTGCAGGAATGCCAGTGAACTTGATGACTTTAAGCTGCAAGCGGGATTTTGACAGATCGGATCCATGTGTTGAGGATAGTGGTATGAGGTTCAATAAGGCAAAGTGCCAGATCCCACGCTTGGGTGGGGGATCCAGCCTTACAGGTAGGCGGCAGACAGTAGAAAAGGACCTGGGAGCACTGATGAACAGCAGTTGAACATGAGCCAGCAGCATGTCCATGTGAGCAAGAACACCAGTGTCACCCTGGCCTGTATCAGTATCATCCTTGCCTGTATCCTGCCAGCAGGACCTGTACTTGGCATTGGTGAGGCTGCACCTCAAATTCTGTTTTAGTTCTGGGTTCCTAACTACAAGAAAGACACTGAGGTGTTGGAGCAAGTTCAGAGAAGGACAACAGAGCTGCTGAAAGGTCTGGAATACAAGTCTTATGAAGAACAGTTGAAGAAGAAAAGCCTGGAGAAAAGAAGGCTCAGGGAGAATCTCATTTATCTCTACAACTACTTTAAAAACAGATCATAGTTAGGTGAAAGTCAGTCTCTTCAGTCATGTTAGACGTGAAAGGACAAGAGGAAATGGCCTTAAGTTACATCAGAAGAAAGAAATATAGGAGAAAAAAAAAAAGTCACTGAAAGAGTGATTAGGCATTGGAATAAGGTGCCCAGTGAGGTGGTTGAATGAGCCAAAAAACTTCCAGTTCTTTTTATGAACTTTCTAATGCCTTCCATAGATCATTTTCACAGTTGTAGAAAGCAAGACAAAACCTCAATATACCATAAATATGATACATCTTCAGGTCAGTGATAAATTTCTTGCTCTCAGTTTAGTGAACTCAAGCAACTTGGAAGAGGAATTAAGGTTCAGTTGTTTCTTCCAAGCTATCTACAAAGGTTCTGTGCTCAAAAGCTCAAACCTTCACCATGCTTTCTGTGCTACAGCACAGTGTCAGTTGGCTGTTGCAAAAATACTGTTGCAAGAGGCTATGCTGTGTCTTTTTATATTGCTTTAGCCAATATAAGTGAAAAACCGCAACTGGTTTTGGTTGCACAAACATATCATAGTCACAGAGGCAACATGTGGAAGGCATAGCAGACTCAGATCAGCTGCTCTGTGGACTTATTCCAGACTTGAGAGTTTATCCTGAGCAGTTTGCAGTTGAGGCTCTGTGTACACTTGTCTTGGAGCCAGAGGTCATTCTCTGGGAAGGATGCTTCTTTTAGTTCATGCACAACCAAAGTTACCTTGTAATGAAAAAGGAATGTCTGGAACAATTGCGCTAATACTGCTGCTTAGAAATCAATTGCCATGTAGTTCACAGGCTCTTGTCTGTAAGACCTTTTCTCCTGCAAGGATCAATATGCAGAAGGGACACTATTTGCATTTCTGTGCATTTGCAGTTATGCTTATCCTGAAAGAATGGACTATTTTTACCACAGCAGTGGAGTGATATTTAACAGAACTTATTTGAAGACCAGTACTGCATGTTTATATTTTTCATGAAAAGGTATTGTTCTAATTTCAGTGTAATGAAATTGTCATTTGAGTAAAAATTTCCATTATATTTTAACAACTCAGTAAGACTCTATTTGACTCTTTCCCTCTCATTGTAGTCAAATGTTTTCTATTCATTCATATCCAATTTGCAGCCAAATCATTAAATTAAAATTACTATATTCCTTTTTCAAAACCTAAGGCAAAAAGTAATTGCAAATCAGTGCATGACTCACAGTAAGAGGCCTGGTATTCAGCTAAATAATCAGTGTCACTTCAACAACAGAATCATGAAGACTATTTAAGGTTTTGAACTAATTTTTTTTTTTTTTTTTGAAGAAAAGAATAAAATGAATCAGACTACATCTACAGGACTGAAAGCTAATGCTTCTGTCTGCTGCAAACCTGTTACTTAGCCTTGGGATAAATTTCTGCACCACTGTCTATGTTATATTTTCTGTTGTATTCCGAGTATGAAACTTTTCCTTTAAATAGCATGAAAGGATTAATGGTGCCAAGGTAAATAGTTTCTCTGTAAAGAAAAGAGAATAGTTTACATTATATGCAGTATAATTATTTTTATTAATTCAATTAAAAAACTGAACATTAAATTGCAATAGTTATAAAATCCTTAGCAATTATATGTTCTACAATAACAGAATTTCAACCAAATTTTGTGAAAAATTTAAAATTCAAACTACCTAACTTTACAACAGATGCAGTCTGTAGATGAGATTTTAGAATGATTTTTCTTAGAAATTAAGAGCAAACTGGGAAAAATTAGCAATATTTTGTCATTTTAGAATTACAACATTTGCCCACCAAATCCTACACAATTGTAGATAAAAGCTCCTACAAGAGCATCTTTTTTTTTCCCTATTGCTACAAAATATTGATGAAGTGCTCTATTGAGGTAGAGATCTCATTAATTATTTGATTTACAGAGAAAGAAGACAGAGGGAAATGAGTACCGTGGCTAATGCCATGATGTACCATCTTGAGACTTAAGATCTTTTTAATGTATTCGGCAGTGATGCAGCTGAAAGAGGAAAGAGAGAACTGAATGGATCCATTAATTTAATTGAAGTGAGCTCTGACAGGAGATAAAACATCTCAGGCTCTGCATCTCTTCAGGATGCATCAGCACTATAGTAAACAGTAAATGATACACAGACACATGCACATGTACACACACACACACATACAAAAAGTAAGAGGCATACATAGGTTTTTACACACACACCTATACCTCACAGAGCTAAAGGTTCTAGAGACCTCAGGACTAGACAATTAGCTATAGAGCCAGAAGTTAATAGGCAGAATTAGCACTCTCTTCATGCAGCATCACAAAATATTCAGCATAGAATCATAGAATGGCCTGGATTGGAAGGGACTGTAACAATCATTTAGTTTATCCCCCTGCATGGACAGAAATACCTCTCACTAGACCAGGTTGCTCAGAGCTCCATTCCAACTGGCCTTAAACACTATCAGGAATGGGGCATCCACAACTTCTCTTGGTAACCTGTTCCGGTGCCTTAGCACACTAGCAGTAAAGAATGTCTTCCCAATACCTAAACTGAAGCTACTCTCTTTGAGTTTGAGGCTATGCCCCCTTGTCCTGTCACTACACGCTCTTCTAAAATGTTCCTCTCTGTCTTATGGTCTCTCTTCAGAAGGCCACAATTAGGCTACTGCATCAAATGTACTCCCATGAATATTGCCTGGGTTTAGCTGTAAGTGATTCAGAACTTTTACAGAAAAGTTGCAACTGTTAAATTTTTTTAATTCTTGGGGAAATGGTCTCTGTCTCATGGTTCCTTGAAGGGTGGAAGAGAGAAGCAGGCTTTCCTGTCTTTAAAGAAACTCTGATGCTGCTATCTTTCGGATGTCTTACCCCTGTTCGCTGATATGGTAGACAGAACTCACTTTAAAAAGAATGGTACCCCTTCTAATATGTAAGTTCTTCTTAGTTCATGGTTACCATGACTCTTCTCAGTTAATGCTGTAACTAATTTTTACTAATAATATGACACTGTGATGTTTTACCAGTGTCTTGGGATACCTGGGTTCACATGCTGTAATTGCTGTGATTATTATTGTGGAGCTAATACAGCTAGTCAGTCCTAAAGGGACGTAAAGTAATGCCATTTTCCTGACCACAGAGTATTAATGGTGTTTTCTTCCCGAGATTTGAGCTAACACAAGGAGAATTGAATAAGATCAGAAGAAGGAGTTTATGATAGATATTACCTTTAAATACTGGTCCTGAACATTCTAAATTTCTTGAGAAATTTGATAATTTCCTGCATTGTTACTACTTAACATCAGTATCTAAACTGCTTGGTTTACAGCCATTTCAACTGAGTCTTTGTAAACACCTCCTGTCTGTGATATGAGCAAGCCTGAATTTCTTTCAAAGAGTGAAGGTTATTACTGGAAGGAGACATGTATGAAGTTACAGCCCTGGGTAGTTCAAAGTTTTCCAAGTTACTTTGCATCCCAACAATCTTCCTGTAAGCTTAGGTTGAGTGAAAAATAATAATCTCATGTAATTTTGACTAATAATTGGATTGATATATATATAGAGAGAACATAGGTTCCATTTTACTGAAATATAAAAGTAGCATTCAAAGAAAAAGATTTACTGATCATGTTCATCGTATGCATTATTTTGCCCTATGAACTCACGGTAAAGCAAGAACAATCTTTTATCTTTTACTTCAAAATCATATTTATAATCAATAGTTTAAAACAATTCTTTATTAAATAAAAACATAGGAAAAAGAAATATTTCAATGGTAAGATACAAATAGTTCCTTAAAGTAGGAGCTGCAAGTTCAGGGACACTCAGGAAACGGGATGCAGAGGAATAAAAGAGTTCCAGTAAGATTTTAAAAATTCAGGCACTGTGTTGGGAGCCATGCTGAGATTGGTTCATACAACTGAACTGTGCCGGTTAATATCCCAGAGCTGACTGCCAGAATGGCCATTTTAATATTTTCACATCTACTTTTGCAGTAGCTTAAATTCTAATAACATTAAGCAAAGAAGAAGCACAACTCAACACTGAAGAAAATTGTATCTAGCCCTATATTTGAGCCTATATCTAGCCATGCAAATCAGAAGGCCAATTTCCCATCCAACGTCAAACATTCAGTCAAAGTTGTTCTGTTCTGTGGCTTATAAATATTTATTTCTGTCTATATCTTTGTGTGTCCACATTTGATGACATTCAGAACAAGTAACCAAGCAGAAAAATACGACAAAGAATTCACAGTGAAACTTCTGCTTGAAATACTTGAGGCTATACCACTATTCCAAATATGAGCCTTTGTCAATTCTAGCATTAGATCTGACTGTAGTATCAACAGATAATTATTTTATAGCTTTATTGTAATGTAAGCTGAACTTGTTTGTTTCTCATATATCCCTAAGACATTGAAATTTAAAAAATTCAGTAGATCTAATATAGTATTCACCTAAAATATTAGCTGAATTACTGGCATTTAACCAAGAGTGCATTTAAAAAAAACAAAAAAAAAACAAAAAAAAAAAAAAAAAAAAAAAAAAAAAAAAAAAAAAAAAAAAAAAAAAAAAAAAAAAAAAAAAAAAAAAAAAAAAAAAAAAAAAAAAAAAAAAAAAAAAAAAAAAAAAGAGAAACAACCTCTGTCTCCTTAAAGGAAGTCATTTGAGCTGATTATACAAAGTACGATGATGCATTAATACATCATTGAATGTGAAATGTGTACAATGCGTCACATAATTCTTTATTTAGAGTTTATTAAACAAGCATTGACCTTCAGTCTTATCATACACAAAACTGTATCCTCATAGTTCGATAAAGTGGGTTGTCAGAGTAAATATTTACAGCAGCTAGTAAAATAAAATCAGGTTATTTTCACTAATGGTCTATAGTGATCATTTATTTTTTGAGCAGCTATATTCTTGCTGCCAAGATGAAGTTCTCTTTAACTTTAGAGATCCCATCCAATGTGAGTCCCTGAAAGCAGGCAACTGATTCAAGGCAGTGTCTGTAGCTATTAAAATTGAATTTTCCAGAACAAGAATACCAAAAGCTTTAATAACTTCACTTATAAGGCTTCAGTTTTTCTGACTGATTGAGAAACCAACCAGCAAACACAGCCTGATGCAATACTACTGAACATGAAATAACACTATTTTTCTGGCATGAGAGGAAGTGCATTCAATCACATTCTCTCCACTGGTCGTATAAACACCAGCATCAAGTGAGCAGAGAATCTGCAGCATAACCAATTTCAAAGGAAAAAAAATGGCAAATAAATCAAATACCTGTAACTAAAATATCATTGTGATGTCACTTCTTGGAAGGAGAGCCTTACATAAAAACCCACAAGTCATAATTGTGTCAAGTAAGGCTATTTAAGTATTTCTAGTATAAAACAGTGTTTCCTCTAACAAAAATTTTCTCTTTGGTTAAAAATTTAGTTTAAAAAACCTTGCAGAATTACAGGTAGATAGAATAAAATTTCTCTATGAAGACTATTCCATCGAATAGGGCTAGGGTTAGGGTTTTCTAATGAAAAGAGTGGTTTGCAATGTTGTTTGTGTAAGTATGTATTCCAGCTCTCAGTTTTACATCAGCGTTTGTTTTTCCTTAGTTTTTTCCATTTATTCTGTCTTTCCTTAAACAGATCAGTAGTTGATACTCAGTATTAGTTGCACAGGCAGTCTGTATTTCCTTATAGCACATGGTATGCAGGGCAGCAGAACTTGCTTTAAAGAACCGAACAAGTAGTAAGTTATTCTATTTCTTATTTAATATTCTAAACCAATCCTTATCATAGAACTTCAGCTCTTCAGCATCAAAAACAAAGATTATTTTTAAGCTTCAATCAAAGCAGTTCTGGAGAGACACCAGCATTTCTGTCATTTGTGTCAATTTGAATATTTAGCAAAACGTGCTTAGAGATCAGATTCTAGTACACTGTTTTGACATCAGTGTTCTGAAAGCAAAGTCACAACAAAAGAATTTATGTGCATGTGACACCTTCTCCTTCATAAAATTAAAATTATACTCATCAAATTATAACTATGTTCTTAGGTATTCAGATAATGAGTCACCATTTCCAGTAGCGTAAGATGTCCAAAGACCAAAAAGAAAAAGGAAAGGTGGAAGTTGGAGAAGCATTCTTTATTGATGTTACATTTAAAAAGTATTTCGTCTTTTAAACATAATAATTGTTTTAAGTATGACTTATTCAGTCATTAACTTAAAAAAAATTAAAAAAAACAATCAATCTCAAGCTAAGAGAAGAATTGTTCATTCATACAGTCTCAACTTTGCCACTGAAATGGTGGCATTGTCAGGAGACAGCCAATATGCCTGAAAAATCATACCTGATTATGTTCTGATGGTCTTCAGTGTAAATTGGAAACTAGTACTTTCAAATGAATCTACAGTCACTCTGCATTTACTAGTGAGTGGGCTCTGGGTTGTGTAACATCTTGCCCAATGCGTAGCAAAATCTAGTAATGCTGGCTGCTGGGATAGCACTTCAAAAGGCTTCAAACCTCTGCTACTACTTGTCGGATCCAGAGGAGGACCAGAACTTCAACAGGACTGCGCCTGACACTCTCTGCAAGACTGCAATCATTGCTTCAACAGATCCATGACCATCACCTAGACAAACAGGTTTTCCTTTACTTTTACTTTACACCCAGAGAGGTACATGGTGCTCAGCACAGGAGCTAATGAACACTATTCTGTTCTTCTCCCAGTGTGCTGGATTATACATCTGTCTTTTGGGAGGTTTAAATCAGTTTTTTTTCTGTATAATTGTATTTATTGCAATCTTTTTAGTAAAGTGTAACTCTGACTTGTAATCTCTCTTGAGTTGGGTTCATTTCTCCTGACAGTTTACTTTTAAACCAGAACACGAGGTATTCTGGAAAGTCCAGGATTTTTTTTTTTTTTTCCTTTTAAGTCGTATTTTTTATGGCCAAGACAAAGAAAATAATTTTTGGTTACAATAATAACTTCCAGAAGAACATACCCTTTTATTTTGAACATGTAATAGCAGTATTGTAGTCTGTCATAATTGTCTATTCTCAAATTTCTAAATTTATTTTGTTTCAAAATTCTAATCCCAACCATTAAAGTTTTTGGTTTTGTTTTGGTTTGGCTTTGTTTTCTTTGGTTTGTTTTTTCTCCAAAAAGACTTTCATTTTAACACATATATATATCTTCTAAGTAAAGCAGCTAGGAAAAAAAAACCAAACAAACCAACCAACCAAACAAAAAAATGCCACATAAACAAATAATTTAAAGAAATAAATAATCAGAGTTCTTTTACATAGAAGTAATTCACAAGTACACTGCAATAGTAAATGGACATTTTCAATTCTATTTGTTCCATTCAGTGGTTTAACAAAGACTGCTGCAACTATAACAGTAATGGAATAAAATATACAGTGGTATGACAAATTCACCTAATTTACAGTAAAATCTGTTCTTTTCTCCATTACCATCCATATCTAGAAGGGGAAAAAAGCTAGTTCTGTTTCTCATTGTTGTTTTTCTACATTCTATTAATTTCAATTTAACTTGTATGGCAACAAGTACTTCCATTTTCCCCGTTTACCCTTTCATATTCCCTTTACAAAATTTAGAGATAGAATGGATTTAGTTCAGGACAATTGCCTAGAAAACCTTCTATCTCCAGCTGCAGTGGAGAATAATGAAAGAGTCTGAATATGAACTATGTCTTCTCTCCCAGATCAGATAGTATAAGTGAAATTATCAAGCAGGAGAATGAAGTGTTCACCAAAAAAAAATTTCTATTGCCAGTCTAGGACAGGATAAATAAGGGTCAAACTCTTGTTTCATAATGCTGTCCTCTCCTCTGATCCAAAAGCAACTGAAAATATTTCTATATTCCACATGCATTTCTATGAGAATTTGCAAAGAGATTAATTCCAACATACTTAAAGAAGGAACATAATGCAGTCTTTTTAAAAAGTTTGTGATATAAAAGTTATGTAGACATTAAAACATTACAACTACCTATCAGTGACTCCATTTTTGTCAGAAATTTCTAATTAAACAAATTGTTTTAAGACTTGTACTGTTTTTCACTTGTAACTTAATTCCATTATAAATATGTTCAATAAGTTGTTATTTCACGGAAATACACAAGCTCGAAATTTACTTTCATTTTGTAACAAAATTCTGACATTTTCAGATCCCTTCTGAACCTGCAAAGGTTCATAATTCTCTAGAATACTTCTAGATGTCAAAAATAGCTCTATGGCCGTGGTAGGACTAAAGGGGAATAAAGACTGATAGGGATGTGGGACATCCTGGAAATAAGTGTGAGGCTTGTAGCCAAACTAGAGGACATAGGAATCTGAAGTGTAATCAGACTCCCTCAACACCAACAGTGGGTGCCATAGGCTGTGCAGCTGTAGGTTAGTTAACCTAGAAAAACTGAAAAAAGCATAAGCTACTTTCTACTTTGCTGTACATTAACCCTTGTTCAAAGAATCAATCCATTGCTATTAAATTTTAAATGCTTTTAAAATTTATTTGTCAAGGGCAGTTTATAGAGTGCTGTTCCAAGTTTACTGAAAAATGTGAAGATGCAGCAATGCTGCTGTGTACTTATCAGGTGTACTGTTATGGGTCCATTTACTTTTTGATGCATGTATTACTCTAGTTGGGAAAGATTTACTTCTCATCCACCTTATTCCCCCATACATCCCGACTCTGGTCTCTCAGAATCACTCTGCAGGACGAAAAATTTTGATAATAATTATCAAGATACTTTAGAGTTACTCTATTGTGACAGGGACTTCTAAATAGTTACTAATTATCTTACTGACTGAAGAAAATAAAAGAAAAATTTATCTGCTTTAACAAATGTATCCTTGGTGATTTTAGCACATTAAAGTCTGAACAAAACTAGACTATCAGGTAATTTAGATTTGAAATTATGGATGAAAACTGTTATATTTGGTGGAAGTAAATATTCATTAGAGATGGACAGAACTTGAGTTGCTCAAATCTGAGGGAATATCATGATACATAATCTATAAGCTACATGAGGATGAATGACAGGATAGATTTATGGAGAAACAGGCACAGGCTTATAAGATACAGCTGATCACAGTAACTGCTTGTGTGTTTGCTTGAACATTTAGTAAGTGTCAGACAAGCATATAACTTAAAAATAAGGATAAAAATAGCAAACACAAGTAATTACCACAGCAGCAGATGGACCACTGAATCCTCAGATCATACTTATTCAGAATCACCAGTTGCTTTTGAAAATGGACCCAGTTTTCTTTAAATACTGTACTTGTTTGTCTTCCTTTGCAGAGCTGTACATAGGTATTCATTGCTCTGTGCTAAAGATTTCTTCATGAATTATTGAGCTGGCATTGAGAGAACTACAAACTCAGTCATGCTGTAGGTCCTTCCACTCTTTATTTTCTCCACACTGGCCTTCTTCCAAAAAAAAGGCAACATTATTTGGCTGCCTTATGAAAGACTTTATTACTTAACTGGACCTGCTCTTGCACTGTTCTCTGACATTGTATAATGCTCAGCTGTGTTATCAGACACTTGTATCTCTTTTACTTCACTCACACTCACTGTCAGCCATTCCTTCTTGCCAAAAACGGAGCCTAGCCCAAAACAAATCGCTGCTTATATTTTGGTTTCCAGTGCCCTGACCAGTGTGATTTCCAGTTCTCTTCAGCCTTGGCCAAATGCCAAGTGCACCAGCCTTATCACAAGCTCCTGAAAATTGGGTTTTGTAATGGAAGTGCTGACACAGCCTTAAATATTGGCATGAGCAACATAATTATAATTATGCAAGGAGAGATGAGCAAGAAGAAACACTATTGTTGAACACAGAAAAAAAGCTTCCTTCATTTATCATCTCATACATTTGAGAAAATGACTTTGGAAAAAGAAAGGTTAAAATGTTGAAGTCCTGAAAAATGGTGAGCAGAAGACCACAGTTCATCCCAGCATTCCTATAATAGCATCAACATCTAATGAGAAAATTAATTTCTGAGTAAGGACTGTGCTAAATATAATTGTTTTTTTAGGATCCAATATTAAGCATTGTAGCAAAATGAAACAGAAGAAATTGGAGCCAAACTCAGTTAGAAATTATCTGGGAGAGTATTTGATATGCATACTCTGCTTTAAGTATTTTTTTTCCAGGCTGTAACATGGTTCCTAATTTTACACTGGCTTTCAGCAAGCCATTATTTTATTTTTTTATTAAGATTAGACACTAGTCACACCCTGTGATTATTATTCATTTCAACCTATTAGAAAGAGCAGGAAATATGCAGATAGAGGGGACTGTGTGTATGCTTGTACGTGCACACAGACAAACATACAAGCTTATTTCTTTGGTTATTTGGATATTCATACATGTACATTCAGGCACATATGAACACAAATGTGTCACACACATGAACTTAGTGTACGAAGACGTACAGTGGCTTCTTAACATTCTTTTATGTAGAAGTCTCAAGTAGGAGACCCTCTCCAAAAATCTGAAATTTGTTAGCTGATGTGCTTTCTGAGTGAAAGCTATCAATATTTATTTTCTTCCCTTCTTTCTCCATAATTTCTATTTTAAGCAACCGAAGTTTCTTTTAAAAGGTGTTTAGATATACATCCGTACATAACATCTCACACAGAGGAAGAACAGATTAATATAGTTGTATGGTTTTTAGTAAATGAAATGAGAAAGCTACCATAAAAGTAGGTGAGAGAGATTTCTAGTCCTGACCTAATGATTTGTTTAAGAGTCGTTCGCATCTGTTTTAATGGCTAGATGGTTTGTTTATGGTACCGTTGCATGTGAGAAGTATTAGGAAAACATTAACTTTTCAGCTTGGACGAAAAAATGAAGCTGAACCTGAGTTCACTGTTTTCTAATGTCTGTTTCACAGAAGTTTTATTTAACTGAAAGACACTTTATATTTTGTTCCCATGTAGTCCTGGCCTCACTGAACTATATTTTCTGCTGGGAGTGGAGCCATAGCCATTGGCCTGCAATGGCCAATGCAATCTGATAAAGCTGAATTTTTTATCCTAGACATTCACAATGGTCTCGACTGATGGCTAGAATTGGAAAAGGTCATTAAATGCTGATACTGAGGTGCCACCATCATACTTATGAATTAATGGATACCACTATTCAGCAAATATATCCCTTCCTAACCAAGTTTAAAGATGATGAATTCATATTTCATGTGAACATATTTGTATATGAAAGGTTCATAATTATCATAATTTAATAATTAAAAAATTCCTAAATTTGCCCTTAAGTTAAGCTCCTTACGCGCATAACATTTCAGTGAAGTTTTGCAGATATTGAAGGAGGACAGAATCTCCTCCATTTTCAAACACATCTCTAAAAAACATTCAGTAGCATCCACTCCTATCATAAGTAGGTGAAGTTCCAAGTGCAGTTGGTGGTCAGTATTGCTCTCTATACTGGAGTTTATTTTGGTTCTTAAATCATTACATCTATAGATTTTTAAAGCATATTTGTGTATTAGTTTTATACCTGTTGGCAGACAGATTTCTTATGGCCTCCTAGTCACAGGGTAGCCTGGAGAGGTCTGGAATATTAAAGGAAATTGGCAAGCAGAAGGAAATTACTATACAATTGATAGACTGCAAAATCATCAAATAGATGTAGAATGAAAGGTAACAGCTGCTATATTTGAAACTAAAAGAATCAGAGAACTAGAAGGAGAGTAGAAACAGAGGTTCAATACATTTACCTGACAAAGAATCCCTCGATTGCTCTCATTGTGTTGCTGCATCTTAAACTGAGAGATTTCATAGCTATCACTTTAGACCTTTTGCAAGAAAAAGTATCTTAGATGATGCTGTGCAGCACAAATGGAGAGGAGGAATCTAGTTGGATGCTACACATAGAAAAGGACCAAAGGAAATAGTTAAAACTAAGAAAACAGCAAAATAAGCATAATTTCTTTCAACCAGTCTCATTGGACTGCAATGTAAAAGTTTGTATCAGGCTTCGGCTTGCCAGATGAATGAGCTGTGGACATGGAAATGATTTACATGTATGACTTTGACAGTCATGCTTCTGTAATTCTATTTCCATTTTTCCTGGCAAGATACACTTGATTTACCCATGTGTGTATGGCCTGTTGTCTCTTTATTAATCCTGTGTACTGTTACGTTGGGATTAATGATCTCTCCAAAGATACTACATCAAAAATTGTCTTTTATATGAAAGCTATCAAGAGACAAAGGTCTCTTTTCAGATGGTTAATTCTAAACTCAGTGAAATTAAGGTAAAAATGAAAATTAGAGTGGTATGGAATTTCAGCTTGTTATTCAAAGTGTCACCAAAAGAACTGGAAAGTGCTTAACCAGATTATTTAGGATTCTGGAGAGGATTTATGAGGGGTGGGAAAAGGATGATTTAGGCTGGAGACCAGTGCCTGCTTACCAGCTTTATGTCAGAGGGCTACAGTTCTGTAGGGTTTAATGGTTCTGCTGAAATTGTGGAAAGTTTATCTCTTATCCTCTCAGAATTACAGTGGTCATAGCAGCAAGCCTGACTGCGTTCAAGCAGTGTTTAGGCAGTACTTTCAGGCACATGGTGTGATTCTTGGGGTGTCTTGTGCAGGGCCGGATGTTGGACTTGATGATCCTAATGGGTCCATTCCAACTCATGATTTTATGATCATGTCCAGAAACTGTAATGTCAAAATTTCGTTTACAGAATCTTGTCAGCCATGTTCAGAGCATGCTTTCAAGATAACAGTTTAGGCAAAAGTAGTTAAATTTCAAACATAACATATTCAAAACAATAAAGGTCATTAATTTTGACTGTGGGGATCATAGAAAAGAATATAAGAGGTAGGCAAAAAAAAACCAAAAAAACACAGACACAACAAACCAAACAAAAAAAAACCCCACAGTATTTTAAAAGACATACATTTTCTTGAACAAAATTTATAATGTTAGCTATGTTATTCAAAATTCATAGAAACAAGTTTTACTGTGTCTTAGTATTTTTACTGAGATTAAGAGTAACTTCTATACTTTGTCGCAGATCCACAGTACACTGGTAGAACACAAAAAAGCACAATGTCTTCTCCCTGTCACAGCTTCTAAGTTCTCAAAGAATGTGCAAAGCAGGTAAGTTACCTTTATCATGCAGATTAATAAAGACTAAGGTTGAGATCACAGACTGCTGTTTGTACCATTTCATATGCCGAGGTCAACCAAGATCTGAACACTGAGAATTATCTTGCTACTTAGCTGACAAGTTTGCCAACAGATTATGTTGTCTCACAAGAGATTTTTCAAGGATCTGTAGTTGCAAATTACTCTTTTTAAGCTAAAATCTGGTGGGTTTTTTGATGTTTATATATCACTGAGAGAGTTTGCATGCTCATTTAATAAATACATATACAATAAGCTTTATGTTAAAGACAAGGAGACAGACTTTCTGTATTTAGATGTATACACAGAATATTCCATGAGCCTATGTATGAATACCAGTGGTTATTACTTCATATTTAGAGTACATTATTTATCATCTATGGCCAAATTATGATAGCCCTGTTTATACTGAATAGTGTCATACCCTATCAGAGGCACTGGACAAACTAAATCAGAGTAGAAGGGAGTGCTATTCAGCATGCATAACACAAAAAATCATAAACTGTACATACAGCTAAAGCATTTTTTCATATCTACCATCTTGATACAGGTGACCATTTGTAGGCTAATAATATTTTTTTGCTGTTCACTTTGGGCCTTATTTATTTAGGAAATTGTGAGATGCTGGTTCTACATCCAGCTCTGCTACTAATTTATTGTTTGTCACTGGACATTTATTAGCATGGCCATACAAAATGAAAATGATACCAAAAAAAGACACAACAAGAGATTTTTTTTAATTAATCTCAAAATGTCAAAGATTGCAGACTACTGAAGCAAATGTAATTGTTTGTTTTCTAAAACATGCTTTCAAGAGTTCTCTTTTTTTTCAATTTTCTATTGTGTTATCTGGTTAGAAACATTTTACTCATTCTCAGCATTGGTATCAGATAATCTTTATAGAAATCAGCTTTGACAGAACAAAGTGGGTAATTTTTATACATAAAGTTGAATTGTTCTCAACACTGCTATCAAAAATATTTTCTATTAATATGAAGCGTTTGGAAAAGCAGCATTTTCTTACCTTTTTTCACTGCATAGATTTTGCTGTTGAAAAGGAGGAAAAAAAACCCCACTTTCTGCCTTTCTCTTTGCTACTTATCTCCTGCCCCTTCTACCTTGTCACTATTACAAAATCCTTCTGTGGACCTGAATTTTTTTCCTGGCCTTTCTCTTGGGACTCTTATTAATTATGTCAGCTTAATGTGATATTTATAACACATTCCAAAACTCTATTCTGTTTTGTGTCTTATGTGGAATATAATCTGGCAAGAGTGAAAACCACAACAACAGCTCAACGCAGATGATGAGTTTGTGGGTTGATATACATTCAGAAAAAAAGTCTTTCAAAAGAATTTAACTGTATTTGCTACTAATCAGTTTAACCAAGTTTCTTCTTATGGAGTTATGAATCTAACTGCAAGAAGTATTAAGTGACAGTTTGAGAACAAAGCCATGGGATGAATACTCAATTATGAGTTTGAGAAAATACTGACTATGGTGTATAAAATGGTGTACCAATTTTTTTATAATTGCCTAAAGTCTAAAAGACAGATAGCCATTATGGTACACATTTTCCAGTAGGGCATTAAGACAGGGTTTAATAAACACATGCTAGAAATTCTGAATTCTATACAGCTAACATTGTCAGGAACTACATAAATATAAAGCTAACAAATGCATAGAGAAATTCTATAACAACAACTGGGAATTCTATAACACAGGGAAGCAAAGGGAAAAGAAATCTTGTGTGGAAAAAAATGCTTTGCAAACCTACAGAATTTCTTATAAGTCAGAATATGAAATAAACCAGTAGTAATGACTTTGCTCAATTAATTGAAAATTTCATGTAGTTCTTGTCCCACAATCTCAAAACAACCTGAAATATCTTGGAAATATTTCAAAGAAGGATGACTAGTTCATCAGAGCCCTGTGACTGTTTCAAAATATGGAGAGGTTAAGCATAAAGCTCTTGAAGCTGGGAAGATATAGAACTCAGAGACAACAGTAGAGAGATCTATAGATTCATGGAAGGTAAGTAGAGAATATTTTACTCCTATTTTCCATAACAGTAAAAGATACCTATTGAATTTGCCAGGTACACAGGTTTAAAACAACAAAAAGTTTTCCATGAACTGAAATGTTTTGTCACAGAATTTATTGACATAGCCTGCATTACATGCCAGAACTTTCTTATAAAGGGTTAGAAAAAGAACTAATGGATGGTCTATGAAAAAATCATAAATGTGATGACAGAAATGTAACCTGTGTTAGAAGAAACAGGTATGGTAATGAATTTCAATTTTTTATTCTTTGTTTGTCCCCTTCTTATTTTTATTTCTTCATCATTCTCCACTCATCATGACCTGTGATGGACTCACTCAGAGAGGCCACTCTTAAGTCATGGTTGTATAATGTATCATTTAATCTGGTCCCAGTCTTGATTTTTTTAAAAATGGAAATTGGCTCCTGCCAAATCTATTAATTACTTCAGATGCGGTTTTGGATGGCAAGCGAATTCAATCTGATGTATAGGAATTTGAACTCTCTTGATTGTGTTCCTATTAACATTTTAATGTTTATTGACAGAGTCATCCTAACTGTCACATAATTCTTGCCCACTTTTATGTTATTCATTTCTTCTCTTAGTCCACCTTAGGGAGTAATGAGAACAAATTGCCACATGGCTAGACATTTTTAAGCCTTTTTATCAGGTCACATCACTCTTGAACACTTTCTACACAAACAATCTATTTCTTAGACACATAACTCTGTGAAAAACATATTTTTGGAACAATAGCATAAATTTTAAAGGGGTAGAGAAGGAGGTTAAAACTTTTCACTTTAACTATTTCATTATTATGTAGACATCTCTGTAATATTAAAATATTTTAGCCTAAGAGTCTAAGAAGATAGATGTCTGATGAGAATACGTTTTTTATATATGTTATCAGAATATACTTCAGGTGGAAGGGAACTGGGTTATTTTCTTATATTTTAAGGAACCTATGTGTGAGAGAGCATATTCTAGTGCTAAATTCTGCCCTGAGTCATAATCATGTACAACAATTCATTAGATATTTGCTCTACATATAAATAATGTTGCAAATCCATATTTTTCAGAACAATTTTCACTGTTGTAGCTGACACTTTATTCAAAGATCATTCAAAATATGTATTAAAAAGAGTATTAAAGTTATGCAGAAATGCTAGCATTTGTACCACACAAAAAATGTAACCATTTTATGTAAATAACCCAATTGTACTTCTGTTGTACTTTCTGCTTTTGTTTTTTTGCTGTCCATTACATTTTTAGTAGTTTCTATACTATTTTTAAACTAAACTGTTTTATTTATGGAACCTGCCTTTCATTTTTACTAGATTCATTAAAGAGTAGATAGTTTTATCAGACTAACATAGAACAAGCCCATGAACTTTTTTGGAGAAAAAATGTTAAGTAAACTTTAAAAAAGGGAGAGAGAGAACAGTTCATATGAATTACATCATCTTTGATACATTTGCTGATCTGTAATGACTTGGTAGTTATAACACATGTGGATGTTTATTTACATAAAATTACATGTAGGGCTTACCATCATCAGTCTCTTCCTACAATCAAACCATATATATTTAGCTGACTGCCTCATGGAAGAAAACAGAGTGTCTGTAGGTTAAAGCTTGAAATAAAATAATTTATTCTAATCACATTTGAAAGATTGTTAGTTTTGTTAGGAAAGAAAGATCTCATCCTACCTAATCCTGAATTATTATACTAATTTCTCTGTCTTTTCTCAGTACTATATCAGACTTCCCCTGGCTTGAAATAACTTCAGGTTTTGTTTATGTCTTCCTGACAGGACCCTCATCTTTCTTCAGATGCCCAGTACATGGACTTTGTCGAGTTAAGCTGATGACATGACCTAACTGGCCAGAAATTCATCACTAAAGAAAAGGAAATGTTTTCACCTGGAAATGTTCTCACCTGGAACAGAGCAAGGTCCAGTCTCAGAAAATTCAGGTTTATTATTCATAGTGGAAAAAAAATACCAAAGCAGGAATCTCTTTAAAAGATGTTATGGTACCTACCTGTCAATGGAGCCTTTTTGCACTACTTACATATTGAATTGCTATCCTCTAGTTACAAACCCATTCACACTTGGGGAAAAAAAAAAAAAAAAGAAAAAGAAAAAAACATGATTTAACTTCTTATTTTTCTTGTCCTTGTGTGAAGTGTCTGCCCATTAACTTTCTAACAGATTGACACTTTTAATTAAAAAAAATATGTTTAGAAGACTAGTTTTCCAAATGGTAAGGACAGAAATTAGATATCTCTCTGTGTAAAATATCACGTATTGCAGGTACAACTTACCTTTAAATCAACTAAAATGGTCAACAGCATGTTCCTTTCATGTAAGGCAGTGCATTTCCACGTTTTCTTTATATATTCAATATATGAATTTCAACCTTTTTCTCAAGTTGGTACAATGACCTCAATGGCTAATGTTACCATCGTATAGTTGCAGGAACTGGCTTCTGTCATTTTCATTGGTTGTCTATTCCTGAAAACAAATGGGTGGATCTTTTCTAGCCTCTCATAGACAAAGATTTTTCATTTAATAGCCAAAGCTGATCACAGTTGTATTCCACCTGGATTGATTCTTAAATCTTATCTGTGACAAATATTGAAACATGAAGGCTTAGAGTTTAAAATGATCTATTTCTAGAGGTGCTATCATTTTTTCTGCTAATATTTGAGTAATCCAGATATTTATCCAAGACACTTTATATATTTAAGGTGTTTTGATACAAGTGGAGGGACAAGTTTTCTCTCTGATAGGCAAATAGGTAAACTTTTCTGAACCCCAAAGATTCAGGTCTTTTCAGACACAATTTTTTTTCAAAGCTAATTTGAACTTTTCCAAAGCCAATTAGAATTCTGGGTTTTTTTCAGTTCTTTATATTGCATGCAAGGTGTTTTCACCAGGATATGCTGGCACAATATGATACCATTAAGAAACTCATCTTAGAGTCTGTAGGGTAACATTTAAAATTGATTTTCTTAGTATTAACAGTATAAGAAGAGAAAAACACAGATAATCTTACATTACTTATATCACTAACTCCTTCATGGACTGTGGCCAGGCTCACACAAGCTCCATACTGATTCCAGGCAAGCAGGAGACACCTGGTTCTCCTCACATTGAGTGGGACAGCAACTATCTTAGTAATTTACTTGAATTAAATATGCAGATCATGAAAAATAAATCAGGAAAATATCCCAAATGGACTGATTAGCACAGAAAAGAAAAAAATAACCGCAATAAACAGTAATTTGTTATGATAGAAGACAAAAATCCTGGGAAGGTGTGGGAAAATACTTTCATAGTTCTAATCCTTGGTAACCTTAAGTGTGTTTTTCAACAGGGATTATATGAGTGAGGAAATGAGGCAAGGCTTCTTGAGCTAAGATGAGGACAGAGGATCAACTGAGAATTTATCCCCAATTTTTTAAAAAGCAACTAAAAGTGGTAAATTGGAAGTTGTGAGAAAAGACTGGAAACAAGTGAAAACCTGGAAGCAGATAAGTCATTTGTTCATTCTAAATATATCTGGGCTTGTGAAGGGTGAAAGAGATGTTAGTCAAGGAGTAATAGGAGACCTGGTTATGTTTATTAATTTTTAGCATTAGCTGCTTTCCTAAAGGAAAAACAGGGGCTGGTGCAGACATGCAGCAGTGTTTTTTGTTTTATTTCTTTGTAATATTTGGAAGAATCATTGCTATATTTAAGTTAGATAATTATGCTGTGATTATAGCATGTCACAGAATTTACAATGTTACTGCTGTTACTTAACAGCAGCTTTCTCTAAGCTTCCCTTCTTATTTTAAGAAGAGATAAAGAAGGTGGAAAAAAGCTGTTACTTAATTTAATATTGCAGATAGGAATACACAGTATTTACTTGCCTTTTTTTTTTTATTTCTTAGAAATATCTGTGCTTTTAAGTTTATTTACATTTTGAATGTCCATTTGAATGCAGTCACTTAAAGCTTTAATGATTACAAGCTGTATCTTTTTAAGTGCTCTACTGATTAAGATTTGGCTTACAAGAAAAAAGTTTCATTGGAAAACACAATGGAAAGTGCAGGAACATGTGCAACGTAAATAACAACGCACATTGGTTTGCTTTCCCTATGACTCTCTCTATAAGCTGCTCGAACTGTCAACTTCTCACAAACAGTCACTCATCTTGGGCAGGAAACCACCTTCCCTCTGAAAGAGGGACCTTCTCCCTTTGATTATCTCTACAGAAATGCCAGAAACTTGTTTTTCTGGAATGTTAAATTATTCCACTGAGGTGCAGGAAGAGTGGAGGTAAAAGAAAAAGATATGCCTTTAATGTGTATTGCCCTTAGATGAGTGTATCTATCGCGTTGGTTCGCTTTTGTCTTTGAAAAGAAGATTATCTGCTCAGCACGCTTCAGCTGGTAGGCTGTCACAGTCTGAGATGAAATTGACAGTGTATGATTAAATGGGCTCAGTTAAAAACGCATGCTTACTTGCAAGTATGTTTGTAATTAATGAGGCACACAACCTTCCTGCTCCATGGCCAGCATGTCAGAGCCAAGGAGAGAAGGTTGGGAGCCAGCAGGGTAACATGAGGTGGCAACATGCAAGCTGCCACTGTTAGCCCATACACATGTGTTCCAGGAACGCTGGTACTTATAGGATTGTGTGGAGAATATCCAGTTCGTGTTGGCTTAAATTCCACAGCCTCTGCTGTCTTGGCTGTTGCTGCATGGGCATGCACAACTTGACTTTCTGTAATGTTCTCCAAGTTATGTGTTAGTTGAGAACACCTGCACCATATTGCTTGCATATTTTCTGTAGACATTTAAGTTGAAAACACTTTTCTAGTTTTCAATGCCAGTCTAAGAGCAGTGCCAGGACATGTACATAGCTCAAAACATCTGTAGCCTCTGTGGTGACCCAGTCAGTAAGTATGGTAGATGTTGTTGCTACTGACTCATAACATCTTATGTACCGAGTCCAGCTCAGAACACTACAGCTGGCAAGGAAATGAAACCTCAGCCAATGGTGAAAATATCTATGCTGTAACGTACACTGTGGTTGTAAAATATTGATATTGAGGAACTTACAGAGTACTGTGGATTTTAATAATGGGAAACTGATTTAGAGACTGATGATGACATAATGATTAGTTGCTGCTTGTATAATCTCATTATGAGGATCATTGTCTTATTGATTAATAAAACCTACATACTCTGCCAGCAATGCAATTAAAGTAATAATTAGAAAGACCTTCTAAAAAATAACCAGAGCTGATAAAAGTCTCTTTTTTTTTTTTTTTTAGTAAAACAACAACACTGAGAAAAAGCAGCAGTTTCTTTGATGTTTTTCAGCTATCTTTTTCTGTGTGCCAAAAAGGAGAAAACAGTAGCAAAAATGTTTGAACTGATGTTTGGCCAAATTTAGTGAAAATATTACTCTAATACATGCAATGTATTCTATAATTTTATGTATGCAACCAAAATCCTACTTTTTTCATCAATGGCATGTGCCTCTTTTGAAGCTTCTCGTTGAAGGTGCGCCTGTCACTGTATCATAGGAGGTCAAATTTACCCAAATAGCTTGAATATTCTCAGCTTGTGAATGCATAGAAATGAGCACTGTGCTCTGAACTGAGGCTGCTTCGTGGGGCGGGGTGCGGAAGGAAGGTGGGTATCCTTTTCAGGAAGAAATATTAATTTTGACATGTTGATAGAGGAAGAAAGAGACAAATACTGCCATCAAACTGGCACTCTAGACAGTAGCACAACCCTGAGTGTTTGATCAACCTGAATGCTTCACAGAAAGTCTTATTAAAGCACTTAATCTTAGTGATGCTTAACAGAAAGAGGAGTCAGTGCTAGTACTACCTCCTGGAAATAAAACTAGTTAAAAACAGCAGAAGATGCAATAAGCTAAGACAGTACCATTTCACAGGAGGAAGAATGAGAGGATATAGACTCTCTATTTCAGATTGTACTCTTTCATGGTGGAATTCTCCATTTTAGTTGCCTTATTTATGGAGTCCCATATTGCAAGGGTTTAAACAGTCAGGTAGCATAAATAATGGCTGCGAAAGTTACTAGGGCAATATGTACCCCATATTGCATGCAATGAAAAATAATAATAAAAGAAAAAAAAACTGTTCAAAGTATGAGCAACTATGCAAAAAAGGATGATTTTATAACCGAAAATCATGTTCTAGGTAACTTCATTGAAGTATTGGGCAGTTATTATTACAGATAAGGCTTTATATTCTCCTTGAAACTCTTGCTCTGTAGATTCAGTATGCAAGACTCAGCTCCCATCTGCATTTAGCTGTCCTTGTGTATAAGATTATACGTGAGCCAGCTGCCTAACTTCTGTTAGAGTCAGGGAGCCCTGATTAGTACAGCCAATGGATTTCAGTAGAATAAGAAAACCAAAATGGAAGTAGCTTGCTGAACTTCACAGAATAAATAAATCCCTAGAAGAGACTATCACTCAAGATCACAGATTATTTTCCTGCTGTAGCCAAGAGATAGTTGCCAAGTCCTGAAATTCCTGAGGCTCATCCTTACTCTGCATTGTTTAAGTAACAACAAGCTTCTCAGGAAGATTTTTGGCCCATCTTTTCCTCAGATTGACATTTTACAAGATGTCAGAAAATGAATGGAAAATAGAACCAGATATTTGGAGCTCCTGGAAAGCTCAATCAAGTAACTTTTCCTTTAGACATGCTTCTCACTTATTTTAAATTATCACTGGGTGAGAAGTATTCATAAGTGTTGGTTCCATAAAGACAAAAATAAGAGGCTATGAGGTAGGAACTACGTTCAGTCTGTTTTTAACATAAATATTGATGTGCTTTTTTTCCCCTTCTGGATACCTTCACTGTAACAGAAACAGTAACAACAATTTTACCTGTATTTTATTAGGAAACAGAAGAACAAATACAATACCTTTTCTTTCTTTTTCACTACAGACCCTCTCAATTATTTTCCCAACATTAAGGTTTTATTCAAGCTGTGCATATTACATTAGACTACTCAGAAGTACAACTGCTTATGAATGTTTTGAGATCTCAAGAGAATTAATACCTTCTAAGTCTTGGGAATCCATTAGAAATCATTTCATATTTTCTGTTTTCACAAATCTTGAAGTTCTATATTTGAGAATATCAAGTCTCAATATAAAAGAGTCAAAAGAGCAGAAGTATCAGACTTAAATACATTTGCAAGAAAATCTTGGGAAGTTATGACTTCCAAGCACTGAGGAAAAAAACTAGAAAAACTGCTAAAAGAATATGAAAAATGTAATTTTAGAATATCCAGATTTGTAATCAATTATTATGAATTCATGGCCAGATTCATAGCATGCGTAACATGAATTCAGCTGCATGGAGTTAGTTCTGTACTCTCCATTCAAGCTTAGAAAGTTTGCTGGGCTAGCTCTGTTTTTAAG
Organism: Empidonax traillii; assembly: GCF_003031625.1. Lineage (NCBI taxonomy): Eukaryota > Metazoa > Chordata > Aves > Passeriformes > Tyrannidae > Empidonax > Empidonax traillii. The sequence continues at coordinate 1,263,825 of NW_020955222.1, forward strand.
GTGTTAAAGAAGTTACTTGAACTATATACTTTGATTTTCATAGCATTTATTAGCCAGAGATAATTTAAATGCTTCTTCTTGATGAATGCATTTTTTCTATTTTCAGGACTAAAATTCATTATGACTCTGGGTGAATTGTTTGACATTTGCATACCATGCACCCAGTAGACTGAAAACAGTTTAAAACTCTGTGAACAACTCTGCAATTGCAGAACCAAGTGAATTAATACATTTAACCATACAAATTTTAATCATGCTAGCTAACATAATTGGGAGCACCACACTGCAAAAAAAAAGAAAAAAAAACATTTATTTGAAGTTTTAAACTTTCATAACCTGAGATGTCAGAAAATCATAGTTACACATAAGAGAAACATCCAAATCTATTCAAGTTAGGTAGTGCATTACTGTGATTTTTAAAGGATATTTATCTATTACAATCAAATTCGTCATCAAATATTGCCTGTGGCCTATAGTTATCATCATTGTGCATTTTCATTTCAATTGTAAAAAAAGCCACTTTCTTTTTGTCTTCCCTGATTAACATTTTGAAGCTCTGTAATTTTCTTGCTGATCAGAGAAACAAAGCACCCAGGCTCACAGAGAAAACCCATTCAGCAAGATGTAAATATTTGCTATTCAGAAAATCTCAATGACGGTTTAGTTATTTTAAACTAAAAAAAGAAAATTACTAATAATGATTGGTTTCAGCTAATGAAATGCTTTTATGCAAATATGTGAACTCTAAATATGACCTGGAAACAAAAGACTGCTTAACAGTTACTATTAAGCAATACATTAGGAGATCAATTAAACAGAACTCTTTCTAATGAATAAGCTCTACAAGAGTTGCTATGGAAACCTGGAAGGAGAAATCCCTAGAATGCCAATTTGCAATTTTAAGAACATAAAGTGTTAGAGATCTAGTGGCTGGCTGGAGAGTCATATACCAAAGTTGAAAAGTGTCTCACAAACACTCTCTCAAAAACCAGAAAGAAACTAAAGGAGTAGAGCCATTCATATTCAAGAATGACTTATGAAAAAATTGAAATGGAATATTGTATCTGAATGGATAGTTACAAACACATCATTCCAAAGTGGACCATCAGAGGGAGCCAGAAATTATAGTTTCTCCATGGAAGTTCATTAATGATAGTCTAGGTGAGACACTTCCTCAGAAAGTAGAGAAGAAACACAATGGTTGAAGAAGTATTATTAATATTGGGTTTTTCAAAGTGTTTATGGCATTTTTCTCTTTTTAAGAGACATGTTATGGACAATTGCAAGATAGTAGATCCAAAAGATTAATTGAATCACTTGAAGAGTAGATATAGGAGACCATGAGGGCCAAATAATTTCATTTAGAAAATTGATTGTATTTATTTTTAAAAGTAAATTACCTTTATTTTAAAACATAAAGAAAAAAATTCCAAGTTTCAGAGATAAAAAGCAGATTAGATACTGTAGCTTGCCCTTAGTATATGTGTTAAGTAAAAATTAAAATTATATTTCATATCTTTGATTTCAAAATGCTACAACAGCAATGACCTTCTTTAACTCTTATTACAGAAAAAAAAGTGTTTAATTTTTCCCACTGACTTCAGTGGCAAAACAGAGAAACCTTTTCACATAAGGCTTATATATGAATTATAAAAGTTCTTTTATTAGGCATATAAAGTTCAAATGCTTAATCAGAAGATGGAAATCTAGTGTTTCTAATCTTGACTTTAAGGTTCCATTGAACTTTAAGAAGTAGAATGACCCTGTGGTGGTGTCTACATTGAGTGGATACAGTAGCATGGAAAAAATGGGGCTTAGGGAAATATAGAAGAACTACAGAGCTGAAACACAGCTCTTAGTTGCCCCTGCTATTTAACTCAAAGACCTAAGTAATTTTTTTGGGAACGGGAAGACCAGGCCATGTCACTTTAAAAAATTTCCATCTACCAACATATTCACAGAAAGTGACCTGCGGAGTCATTCAACATTGCCATTTGCACAACTAGCTGGGCTTTATGGATGTTCTAGAGGTTCTAGAAGATAAAGTACAAATAAGCTGTAGACAGTGATGTGGATCTTGGTCCCAGCAACAGAAGAAATAGTTTTTTATCTCTATTATTACCCTGGTTTGTTACTGAAGAACTGATATAAAAATATATGCACAAGCATAATCCTCAGCACAAAGCTGAGGATTAACTCAAGCTCTACTTCATTTTTCAGTAACAGTAGAAGGAAAATGGTATATATCACAGACACTTTGTGAAATGCAAAAAGTTAGTTTGTTTTACTATCCCAAGTTCAGTAAAAGCTTTTCTTAACTAATCTATAATAAAGCTCAAAATTGGCATATTCTAATCCTACTGGTTCCATTACAGCTTTTTTAGTGTTCAGAGCTATGTGGTATCTTTAAAGAAGTAGATCATGCATCTACCAGTTTAGGACTACTACCTAGGTAATGGAATGATATGTTAGACGTGACAATTACTTTGCTTTTAAATATTTCCTTTGTAAAATATTTGCATATATTTTTGTTTGGAATCCAGTAGTATAACATGTACGAGGCATGCCAGTCTTTAGGAATGCTAGACTGGGCTAAGGGAAAGTTTCATATTGAACAAAGACTTCAGATTCAGACTATATCCTCCTACATTCTCTTTTGCTTTAGTGTAATTCAGAGAAATAACATTAAGTTTCTCTCTAAACAATGCTTGTCAATGATACTTAATATAAAAATACATATAATGGAAAAGAAAAATATTGTTATCAGAATTTCTAAGGACTGAATGATTAATACAAAACTTCTAGAAGAGATATGTTATTCAGTAGATTATAATAGTTGCATTTATTCCTATCTTTTCACATGTCTGAAGGAGATCACACAATACATAATCTTGCAGAAAGCAGTGTTTACAATGATGTACATTTTCTTCCTGAACTCCTTTTGTACTGCACTGGCAATTCCTCCTTTCAACAGAATAAATTTCTTCATATCTACCACCTCTGGAGTTATTCTCCGATATTACGATAGGTGTCATCTCTATTATAGTTGAGTGTATACTAGCATAGAAATCTCTCTACAGAGGCAGAAAGATTGTTCATCAGATAATATATGGAAAAGATTCATAGACTGGCCTCTGTCAATGCAGTTTCCCCAAAATTTAGGAAGTTGATAACTCAACTCTGCAAAACTGTAAAATTTGGCTAAATCTCTTAATAAATTGCAGATCAAATTTATATCTTGAATACTCACTACTTTCTATCTCAATAGATATATGAGTTTCTTCTATTTTTGCATATGTGTGTGGAGTTATCTACTGGGACAAATGGGGATGACTCAATCTATTTTTCATATAGAAATTATGTGGGCAGAATGGCCCACAATATTGACTAGGAACAGGGAATGCAAACATAAATGCACACTGAGTAAGAAAAAAAAAAAGATAGATTAGTGCTCAAGATGAACTCCTGGTGGAACTAAGCTACACCTGACATGAACATGAACTCAGTATTACTGTAAATAAGAACAATGTTGTAAGTGCAGGCTCTTGGCTGCCTGTGAATTGTTATTGCTTACTAATATCATGTTTCCTCAGTGATACTGCAAAGAAGCCATGGAGTATGTGCCACCATGCTTGGTAGTGATAGGTAGAACTCAGTAACAGGTGAAAGTCCACGCAAATGTGGTTATGGGATATATATTCCTTACAATTCTGCATAGCCCGAAAGCACAAAGAGCAGAAGGAGGAAAGAAGGCCATCACTCTACATTCTGGCACCCGTGAGTCATGATTGCCTGGTGGAGCAGCTTGTGCTCCTCTCAAATGGTCCCAGTAGGAAACTTTGCCTAAGTGACTGAATTTAGTCATTAGTGGCTGTGTCAGCCATAAAGCTGATGAGGAATTTTTCAGGGAAAAATATTTTTAAAAACTCATCAATTCATCAAAACAGAAACTTGTCTGTGAAAGAACTGCCCTTGATGATTTTCTGTTGTAAAAATGAAAGGGAAAAAACCCTTCCTTGATACCGAATTCCTTTTTCCAGGCAAGGTATGTTATTATATCAAAATAGCTTTTTCTTTGAAAATTTAAGATATAATTTTAAAATATTTAATCTCTTCTAAATTTTAACAAAAGTTATTGACTTTTTTTTAAATTCAACTTTTTATAGCTGCTTTATATGTATGACTGGTTTTCAAGAATCAGGATTTTAAAATGGTAGAAAAAACTTTCCATAATTATTTTAATGAACTGCAATATCCTAATTACCTCTTCTTAAGGTACTTGAAAATTTAAAACATTTTTAAACAAATTCTACTGTAGGACAAAGAAAGTTCTACATTGGCATTATTTCTTCTCTTACGTGGGGCTTTTTCACCAGTAGAGAACTTGGTTCTTAATTCTAGTCGTTCCTTATTATCAAAGGAAGACCAAATCACATTTAAGGGTGCAAATCTCTGAAGAATACCATTCCTTAACTTGGCAGGAGATTTATTTGTCTAAATGAAGTTATTTGACTCTTAAAATCCTGACTAAAATCTTGATCAAACGTTTGAATAATTATTATCATTGATATTTATGTCAGTTTTCTTTCCTCCCAGTTATTAAAAAGTAGTAGAAAGATGCCAAATGTGCCACGAATAAAAGTCCTCCAGCAAGAGCAGCAATGGCTGTGAAATAGGAGCAGTGACTGTAGTTAACTCCTTTTCTAAGATTTCTGAATTATCATGTTCTTCGCCTTCCCAAAGACTCTCTACACTCAAAAGCAGTAATATAAATAGGTCTCTAAGAAAAAACAAATTATTAATCCAAGTCCCTTTCGTAAGTGACACGGCTTTTTTGCTTGAGGCAAACTGTGGTAAATTAGTTGTTTAACTAATGTGGTGAGCATACAGTGACATACAAGGGTAAAAATAATTTAAAAAGTTAAAAAGGCATATGCTAAGTAGTCGAGGCAGGATTAATGGTGCATGAACAGAAAGAAAATAGAGAAAATTGTTTCATGTCACTTTTTTTGCAAATATTTTAAAGCCACTAATGAATGTTATGTATTTCCTATTTACTGAAAATTATTCCTTCTGAGACTCAAGCTGTCAATTATGATTGCTGTTTGGTAGAGGCAGTACAATGCAATAGGTATTGCAGTTTGGCATTTTTTCCCAAATACGGAAATGTCATATTTAATGACACAACAAAGCCAGAAACGGTGAATGAATTGAAGTAAAAAATGACGCATTCAGTTGATTAATTAAAGGATAGACTACATGTGTCTATATAAAATCATACCTTTGAAGGGTATGTCTTCAACACAAGCTTGCATGTCTGCTCTGTCTGAGAAGAGAAGAAAATCCTGGAAAGGCTGTATTGTTTACCATCATAATAAACCCAAAGTTTTTCATGGTCCATTTCTCCTACTGGCTTATTTTTGCCTAGTTTCGGCAGATCAGGGTGCCGATTCAATAATTTGGTGTTTTGAATTAGTATCCTGATGCAATTTCTTTAAAAACTGGGCAATATTTTTTTCTCGTTGCCTGTTTTTATCTCAATATATTTCTTAGCCATAACATCCTTCTGTGAGGGAAAAAAAATGAAACATGTTTGGTACCTTGAGAAGGTAGACGGACCTTGCCGAAGAGATGCTGTGTGTGCTTACTGGAACTTTTAGTGGCTTTGGGAGAAAAGAATGTAACCTGATAGAGGGTAAACACAATAATGATAACAGTTTTGCCGTGGCTGCTGGCGCTAAGGTATTGATTCTGTACTACCAGGACTGTTTGAAGTAGCCTATGAGCATTCAGGAAGGTAAGAAAACCTCAGCAATTATTGACAGCTTTCACCAGGCGTACAATATGTGGTGGCAAAGACATGAAGAAGTGGTCTTTCTCTGTTATTTGGGTGTCAGACAGTAACCTGACACAGGAGCCAGTACTGCTACCTTCAGTTAATGCCCTTCAAATTTCATGAAATGTGATAAATAATTGAAAACCTGTGTTAGCCTAAAAATTTAACTCTTTCTATACATATTTGCATTGTCTTTTTCATACAAAACTACAGTGAAATCCAGCCTTTGCAGTAACTGCATTATGCAAGGAGAAGTTATACAAACCCTTCTAATGCCTTTTAAGAGAAAGTATTGTTCAAAAAGATGTTGTCAAGGGTCTCTCCCAAGACTAAATTATATGCTAGATAACTCTCTTTTCCAGAGTTCATCTTATAGAGAAGCTTAGGAGTTCTGAAAGGGATTAGGATACTTGACTTGTTTATATTAATAAAGTTCTTTTTACTGCTTCTAGTATAAATTTTACTGTCAAGCATACACCTATAATTTTACATTTCGTAGAAAAATGTTTTGTCAGGAGATCTTGAGATTTTATTTATGAACTACTTTCCACAGAGGAGTTAAATCTAACTGATATGCCCTGCCTCTCAGGATGCCATTAAGTCTGTGACACTTCACAGCCTTTGTTAATCAAAATTGCTTTAGCTGACTTTTAGTAAAACAGAGGCAAATACAGCCTTCCTTGTCAAGATCAAGGTATGCAGACTTACATTTTTCTGTATTGAAGCTGGTTTGGAAACTTCATATATTTAGAAATTTCATATCTTTAAATTTCTCTTTTACTTCTTCCAGTATATTCCAGGTAGAGTTTGTCCCTTAGTCAGACTTGGAAGATTTCTGTATATCTGTTAATTTCAAAATGTAATTACTGAAACAAAAGTAGCACTCAACTTGATTTTCACTATCTTCTATTTCCAAAATAGTAGCACCTGAAATAATAAATCCCCATTAAATACGAAAATACACAAGTTGATTTAAACTCTGGAAGCAAAATCTGGCTCCTGTGAAACGTATTGCTTTACCTCCATGTTTTCTGGACTGTGGGCTAGCTGTGCCTTGACAGCATGTTCGCCAGTGTCCAGACACCTAAATTACATTCTGACAACACTCACATCTCTGTTCTAATCCTGACAAAGACCCTAGAGAGAATATCTTTTACTAGGCAACCATATTTTATAAAGAAAATCTGTAAAATCTCTTGGAAATTTATATTCCAAGAAGCAAACCAAAATTAGATGGTTCCCAAAATTAAATATCTCCATTTCTTCAGTTATATGTAGATACTCATTAATCAGGAAAGGTAAATCAATATAGTTCAAGACATGTTCTGCATAGAGCTTGCTCCTGACTTCACTGGATGCTAATATATGACAATATTAAAAACAAAGCAAAGAAGTACCTTACTGTTAGTCGTCAGTGTTCACAGATTTACAGAGAAAGGAATTTCATTCACTCCAAAAAAATTTTTCAAAGCTAGGCTTGGTCTGACTTCTAAATCTACATTCAAGTATTCATGTTTTGTTCCAAACTGTATTCAGTCTATGTTCTTGGACTATATAGCTTATTATAACATTAAAGCTCACAAATTAGATTTACAGACATTCTGAGCTAACAATACAGACACCAAATACACTGGATTAGAAGGTTACAAAATAGCCTTGTGGTTACTAAGGGAACTCCTTCTTTAATAAACGCAAATAAATTGTTCAAAATGCCATTACTAATGGTCAGTCTCAGGAAGGGCAAACCCAAAACATGGGAAAGGTAAAGAGGACCCTTCTATTTTTTCCCTCTATCAGAAGCCAATTACATGCTTTTAGATACCACCGAGATCGGTCTTGTTATCTATCATCTCACCTGCATCACTTTTTGTTACCGTTTTATCCAGATGTACTGAAATTCCAGCATGCAGGCTCTCCTCTTTCTCTCTTTAACTCATGCTGTTGCTTCGTCCCAGTTGAGGAACCTCACCAGCCTTCTGAGTCTGGCCTCAGTCTGATGTTTAGATATTCTCCTGTTTAAAGCCACAGGAATTAAGAGAGGCTTTCATTGTCTTTCACAAATAGGCAGTTATGGAAAATAGGACTATTTTGTTTTCCTGTTTAAAACTGGAAAACATACTTTTTGCTCCTCTCAATTGAGACAAGGAGTCAAGGACAAATTACTGTTATTTTTCTAATGCAAAGGAAATTCTACTAATCAGAGAACAAATGATATTTTCAGTACCTCCCGCACCTGCAGTGCCAAATGCTGCCAGCCTGAGGGTGGCTTCTGTGCGCCCCAAGGCGGCTCCTGTCAGCTCAAGGGTGGCTCCTGTGTAGCTCACTGTCCTCCAGTGTCCCAGATGCTTTTCTGCAGAGCTTCTACCCAGGCAGGTTGTGTCTAGCCTGCAATGCTGCCTGGGTAGCCTGGGGAGAGAGCTTGGCACTTCTCAGTGCTGAACTGCACAAGGCCTATTCCACCAGGAAGACCCAGTTCCTCTGGGTGGCAGCTCTGTTCTCCAGTGACCAGTTTCTCCACTTCGTTGTCACCAGCCAGCATGAGAAGCAAGTGTTCCTTCTTGTCCCCCTGGCCATTGGGAAAGATGTTAAACAAGACACATCATGATATAGATAACTATGTTGTTACCAGGCTTTAGGCAGCCCATTTACCAGGACTCCCTGAGAGCAGTCATTTAGTCAGGATTTTGTCTAGCTGATGGTCTTCTGGCACTCTAACTTGCATAAAATAAACTAAAGTGTAAAAGCCTGGTTGAGGTAAACCTAGGTTATATCTTCTAGTCTCTCCTTGTAAAAAATTTAACCATTTATCATAGAAAGCAATCAGTTCAGTCAGACATGACTTAGGCTTGCTAAATTCATGGTTACTTTCAAAATGCATCTTCCCTAAATATTCAGAAATGTGACTCTGACCTTCATCCTCCATGAGTCTTACAAAGTCTGCGTTTTCAGTAGGTGCTGAGACTGTCAGGATAGGTCTCCAAGCCAGCATGACTGTCTAAATTCAGAAGTCTTCTTCTCATAAAGACAAATAAAGATTAATGATGGCGTTTCAATGGAAGTAACAGATTCTCAACACCTCTTAAAAAACTGAGTTATAAGAGACTTTTCTGTGTCTATACACACTACCTCCAGACAAACTGGGAATGAAACCAAAATCTCTTCAGGATTAGTATTCACCAGTATAGGACAATCATTTCTCCTTCATCTTAATACATGGACTTAGGTGTTGCAGCAAGTTGCTAAAATGCTAATGCATTCAGATGTAACAAAAAGAGGTGTGAAACTAAAAAAATGTGTTCAGTGTCACCAATCAAACAGAAAATTATCTGTCAGCAAAGTGAAGTTGGAGGGTGTCTTAGTAGAAGGTAAGTACAGCCAGAGCCAGCTCTCTTGATGGCTAATGGTTGTGCTGGTTGTGCTGAGCAGGCTAAGCAAAGACTCTCCTTAGTATTATTTGCCTCCTGCCACATACCAGAGGTGATATCCTCGGTCCATATTCTTGTCAGAGACTCCAGGTCTCCACACCACGAACCAGGCCCCAACAGCTTGTGTGTGCTTGCCAGTATGAGAGCCAGAAGTGTATTTTCAGTTTTCTGCCATAGGGCCACCTAATGAATGCCCAACACTTGCTACAACTTATGTTTGGAAGAATGGTTATGAGATATTTATTAAGAATGCATTGTTGGCTGATGTTCGTCAGTTGGCATCTCTTTATTCCTTTTATTGTGAACTTCATGTTCTGTGGCATTTTCTAAGAGCATCAATTGCCAAGAATCAGTAGAAATTGTCAATTTTCATGTAAGAGTAAGACCTTAATACTGATAGTAGCATAGAAAATCTGGAACTTGTACATGATGATATTTTTTACGTTTGTAAATTGTTTCAAGTTAACCCCCAAAACTCAGAAAGAAATTAAAGAATTATTTACATGTCTTCATGATGTCAACATGAGAATTTAAAATTATGCTAATAATCAGGCATTAAAATTTTCTATAGGTTTCTATTAAATGAAATAATGACTCATGTTGATTGGTGGTGTAGTTTTGTTTGTTTGTTTGTTTGGGTTTTGTTTGTTTGTTTGTTTGTTTGTTTGTTTTTTCCAGAAAACATCTGGAGTCTGATTACAAAATCTGGAATTTATTGCTCTCATATTGACTTTATTAATTTTGTTTGGATTTGAACTCCATACCTGTGGGGACACTACTTCAGATTTGAGACTCTAACTAACCTCTAGCTAGTAACAGAATTCCTGAGCCATTCCAGACTCATGGCACAGGTTAAGAGCTCGAACTAAAAGACAGTGACAGAATATATGTTGAACAAACAATCACACATTGAGAAGGATTTGGTAGATATTAGATAGTCCAATAACCTAGTAGATAGACTAAAAATGTAAAACAACAGAAAATAAGCTGATCTGTTTTATAAAACAATCATGTGTGACATTTTCACAGAATCACAGAATCAGCTTTGTTGGAAAAGACCTCTGAGATCATCCATGACCCTATAACTGAGCACCACCATGTCATCTAGGCCATGGCACTGAGTGCCTCGTCGAGTCTTTCCTTAAACACCTCCAGGGATGGTGATTCTACCACCTACTTGGGCAGCTCATTTTAATACTTACTCACCCTTTCTGTGAAGAAATCCTTCCTGATGTCCAACCAATTGTCCCTTGGTGCAGTTTATGTCCTCTCATCCTGTCTCTCGTTGCCTTGTTTCTATACATGAGATTTGCAGAGATTTTATTTAGGTAAGAGAGGAAAATGAGATCACAGGGAAGCAAAATGATGAAAAAATTAAACCATGACCTGTAAAAGGAGACATTCTGTCAAATTTAGATCAATGTGTAAATTACAACCAATCTTTTCAAGTAATACTAAAGTCAGTCCCCAAACTGCCAGACTCTAGAAGCATTTCCAATTAAAAAATAAGGAGCAGGAATAAGGATATTGATGGTATCAACAGCCATATATACAAGTTATCATTCTTTAGAGAACGAGCTTTGTGCTAACTGAAAGGAATTAGGAAGAAACACTTTGCAAGCTTATTGACATACTTTTCCTATGCAAAGGATTTCTTTAAAATATGTCTGAAGCATCCACTACTAACCAGTATCAAAGATCTGACATTACCTTATTAAATTAATATCTTCAGTGACAATTCCTGATTGCTGCAATGAATTGAATATGCTGGCATATGCATTGAGCATGGACATGTCAAAGAATATTGGTATTTTTCAAATAATATGTCAAACAGCATCACAGAAGAGGAGAGACAGAAACTGTATGCATTGAGATAGAAAACAGTTGCTTTACTACTGTATTATTACTGTTGCACAGTAATTTATTAGTAAAAGCTGTAAAGGTGAAATCACTGAAGCATGAACAGAGCTGTACAGCAAAAATAGGTCTGCATGGTAGTAATCAGTGCTGCACGCAGAGTGCAAGACAAGAAAGGCAGCACAGCAGTAGCAAAACTGTTTAAGATAACACTGAGTCAGGTTGGGAGGGTCAGGGTCTGGCAACATGGCAAGTAAAATTAGAGCAAGCAGGAAAGGCTGTGGAAGTGCTGAGCATCTGGCAATTATTTAATACTTCAAGATACATTTTCACAGATCTAAGAATCAGGGTATTTTAAAGAAAAGTGAGTAGACAGTGTATAAACTGAAACTATTTGAAGTTGAGCATTGTGATCGCAAAAGTGACAATTAAAACAACAATACCATGACAACTATAAAATGGCCATGCTGTAAAGCGCAATGAGAAATTGTATAGATTTTAAGGTTCAGCTCTACGCTGAAAAAAATTAGCTATATACTAATACTCTCTGATTGAACTGATCTGTGATTTTTTGACAAGTTTTTTTGGGGGTAATGGGGATGGGTGCTGGGTTTCTCTGGGTTTTGTTGGGTTTTTTTACACTCAGTGTATATATATGAAGCATATATACCTTTAATTCTGTAAATATCTGAGTGGTCACTGGTATATTCCATATCAACAACGAAGTCAATTAGTTTGGTAAATTTAGGACAAATTTACTCATAACAGTTGTACAGTTGCCTTCAAATAGGACAGATGAGAGGAAAAATGAAGGTGTCAAAACAAGAGAGGAATTACCAAGTAAAGGGTTTATGTATAATTTTGTTATGGACAATTTTCATATTTAGGCTGTTTTAGTGCAGCCGTTCCCAAATTAGTAATTTTCTTTAAGTTTTTATCTTTGTTCTCTGAGGCTAAGATTTTAATGCCTACAACTGTACTTACTACTTTCAACAAAAGTTTACTGTATGAATATTAAAATACGAATTTTTTTTCTAGCTATGCTTTCTAACCTCTTTGTTCCAGTAGCCAAATATTTATATTAAATCAACCATGTAGAGAATATCATGTTTTTCCAAGACAAAACAAGATTATATTTTTTCTATTAATCCTCCAATGTTTTTTTGGATATTAGAATCTGTAATTTATTGATTTATATAGATTTTATCAATAAGACCTTCCCCTGGTCATGATTCATTTCTTAGAAGGTCCCCAACTTCCAGCAACTCTCTTTGTTCATGAAAATTCTATTGAAGGCTTTGTGTTTACATGAAAATGAACAATTTACATATTTATTGCCTGTGATTTGTGTGCTAGCTGAACCAGCAGCAATGATCATAGAATGCTATGCGAACTGAAAGGGGAGTGATTCACGTGGCTGTGAATGAGACCAAAAGGGCAAAGAACAAGTACAAGTATAAAGAGATTAGCAGCAGAATATTGTTCTGAAGAGGAAAGAATGAGTATGTATGCAGAAAGATTATCAGCAAAACAGTGTATTGCAAAGTCTATCTATCATATTTCTAAGGTTCTTATCACAATGTCACCTAGTTACCATATATATCAAATAATTTTTCTGCCTGGATTTCATCTCTGTGATTCCACAATTTCTCTTCATCTGGAGTTCCTGAATAGAACAGAAGCTATTTAATTTTTAAAGATATGTATAATATCAATATCCTCCTTTTATCAGGAAATGGTGTTTTAACTATGTTCGTTACACAATGGTATACAGTCCCAAATAAACAGAAAAAAGTATCACTTGCATCATATGCTGATTCTCTCTTACGTAGTCATATTTATATTAGTAACTGATTTTATCTGATTAAAGGAAGTCACACACTAGTAGCATTTAATCCACAGATACAGTAGGCCATCAGATTTTTTTGTTGTCTTTAAATGTAAAGAAACTAAATATAGGAAAGTTTAGTAAATGAATTTAGTACACAATCTAAGGTAACTTGCATCTATCTCTGATTTATAACATAGTAGAGTAGGAGTAAGATATACCAATAATTTGCTTTTGAGTGGATGGTATAAGAAAATGTGACAATATGAGTTATGGCTATTGGTGTTTTGTCTTCTGTTTTGTTTGTTTGGTTGGCTGGTTGTTGTTGTTGTTGTTTGGTGTTTGTTTTTTTTTTTTTAAGTTGGTGACCCATAGGCATGGGTTTTTTATCAATAGCAGAATTCTTTAATTTCCTCAAAAGCTACTACACTGGTAGATGAATTGCTAGAAACTTTTTTGTTAAATATACCAGATGGAGCTGTTTGTTATGCTGATTTTCCTATATCAAAATGCTTGGTGTGATTTTGTAAGGGTTTTAATTCTGTCTTCTTTGTCCTTTGGTTGTCTACAAACAAACCTGTGACACCAAAGCTACCTCATGTTTGACACTCTTTTCCTTGGAAAGAGACTCAGTTTTCTTCTGATCACAAAACGCTAGCGCCTATTGGAAGCAAGTGATTCAAGCAATGATCAAGGCCTTGCACCTAGAGGGAAAAAGAAAGTAGAAATTTCATCAGGATAACAATACAAGCCGTCTCATGTACAGGTAAAAGATGGAAGCTGTCTCAGTATGAAGCTTTCTTAAACTGCCCTGACTGCTGGTGCATGTGTGGACAATAATCGCTTACATGTATGAAGCTCATTTGTCCTGTATATTATACACAATACAAATGACGCATCATAAATGTTATCACCCTGTGAGATAACTGCTTTATATATATTTGCTGATTCTTATTCCTCCCTTACAGAAGGGTTTTTTTTTCAGATAACTCTCTTTTGTGCCTTGTGCAGGACTGACAAACTGTATACACAGTGTGCACCTTCAGTTCTTGTTGAAAGTTCATTCATTTCACCAGATTGATAATGATTGTACTTTATCATTTGGCACAAAAGACTTATATTTAAAAAGTATATTATCTTACTGGGCACTCATTTATAAAAATTACATTGTTAGGAGTCCTACTGGTGACTTCACCATGGCAGACTCCTTTGAAGTGCAGAGTTTCTTTTAGTTTGTTTGCACTTTTAAATTGACGTATCACCAGCCTCTGCTTACATTTGGCTTCACGTATCTCCTGAGTCTGGTAGTCATAGTGGTAAATATTAGCACTTATAGCTGGCAGGCTGCAGATATGGGGGGGGGAGGGGGGTTGGGAGTTGGTGACGTGGAGGTGTATCTGCTCTTAACAAAGAGACTATATTCTACTATATCTTCTGCTATGATCCATAACCAAGCAGCTGAGAAAAATTAGTGGAAAAAATTCACAAATATATCTAATATTCAACTGGAGTAAAATGGAATCATAGAATCATACAATCAGCTAGGTTGGAAAAGATCTCTAAGATCACAAAGTCCAACCTTTGATCCAATACCACTGCGGTTACTAGACCATGGCACTAAGTGCCACGTCCAGTCTCATCTTAAAAACCTCCAGGGACCGTGAATCCATCGCCTCTGTGGACAGCCCATTCCAATGCCTGATTTCCCTTTCTGCAAAGAATTTCTTCCTAACATCTAACATAAACCTCTCCTGGCAGAGCTTAAGACCATGCCCTCTTGTCTTACTGATAGGTGGCTGGGAGAAGAGACCAATCCCCACCCCTTTACAACCTCCTTTCAGGGAGCTGTAGAGAGTGATAAGGTCTCCCCTGAGCCTTCTCTTCTCCAGGCTAAACAACCTCAGCTCCCTCAGCCTCTCCTCATAGGACTTGTGCTCAAGTCCCTTCACTGGCCTCGTTGCTCTTCTCTGGACCTGCTCCAGTAGCTCCTCAATATCCTTCCTGAACTGAGGGGCCCAGAACTGGACACAGCACTCCAGGGGTGGCCTTACCAGTGTTGAGTACAGGGGAAGAATCACTTCCCTGCTCCTGCTGGCCACACTGTTCCTGATACAGCCCAGGATGCCATTGGCCTTCTTGACCACCTGGGCACACTGCTGGCTCATGTTCAGCCTCCTGTCAGTTCACTCAGGTCCATTTCTGCCTGGCAGCTCTCTAGCTGCTCTGTGCTTAGCCTCTTGTCAAGTTACCTAAGACAACTTCTTTTGTTCTAGAGGGTATTTCAGCCTGGTTATAGAATATTAGGTGCAGATTAATTATATAGGTTAATTTTTTTAATTTGTTATAGCACATCATAAATGTGACAGTCTCTATTGGCTATTTACCTGTCTCTCATGAACATGATCTGAGAACATTTCAGGCATTTCTGTAAGGTGTTATTTAACTTCCTTCAGAAATGTAAGATTTGAGTAGCAGGGGGGTAATCTCTTCATTTTTAAATATTTGGAGTATGTCTGTTTCATATGTAGAAGCAGATCAAATTCAAATGTGACAGTGCAGACATTCTAAACTATTTGAACCTGAAAAGGTAAATTCACAAGAACTGGGCATAGTCCTCTTTCCCGATCTGAAAAAAAAAAAAAAAAAAAGAAAAAAAAAAAGGCATAGGGAGTTTCTTGTGAAATCATGTTTATATTGTGCCTAAGCAAATATTTTCAGGGAACAGAACTTGAAGAGAGGATTTCATGAGCATGGTTTTGTTGCACCTATACCTGATATATTCAGGATCAGTAGCCAGACTATTCAACACTAACAATTCCTCATTTGCAGATTTTACATGCAGTGTAAAGATTTGCACCTTTAAGGTTCAAACAGACCCTCATCTTGTAATTGTAAGTTTAACTACATATATTCAAAAATTTCATCTTAAGTCAATTGCTCAAGATCAAATTAGAGGCGGAACAGGAACATAAATGACAATCTCTAAAAGCAGCTTATCAGAATTTTAACTACCACTGCAGACTTGATAAAACAGTAAGAAGATATTCAGATTTTAGACAGACAATGTTGAGAATATTTTGATTTCTCTGTAGAATTTCTGGGATATCTTATCATTCTGGAGAGTCATGCATTCTCACCTAGTACTGTACTATGAGGATCCTATTCCAACCAGTTCAAAGAACTCCCAAATAAAACTGTTGTATGGGAAACAGTGATATACAAGGTTCTAGAAAAGACTTTTAAATATTCTTGGCTTGACATTATATTATAATCTTTTATAAACACATTTTTTTTCTACAGTCATAGCTGTGTCCAACATTATGTGTTTCACAAGTTCCTAATTTTCAAAGGCAAAGCAGTTGATTTTAATAAAAAATAAAATGACAAAATTTCATTCCAAAGGAAAGATGTAAATAAAATTTTGGCCGTGAAATAAAGATATTCTGAGAAAACATTTTAAGGACAAAAAATTGTAATGACTTATTCTTGGAATATGCAACACTGCACTCAAAAGTATTCTATGAAAACTGAATACAATAATAACTGAAAAAGCCAGTGTGGCAGAAAAAAAAGTCTGTAAATTAGAAGGCTTCTTCACAATTCTTTGCTGTTTGTTTTGCTTATCACTTTATGCTGCATATCTGTAATGTACTGGGGTATTTTTAGGGATGTGCAGTAATATATATCCAATCTGTCTCCTTTTTGGCTGTTGTTCACAATGTTCCCTTCCCTTTAGTTTAATTTCTGTTTATTTGTCTTCCTTCTATAACTAAGAGGCTTATATCTAAATTAGGTATTTTCACCTGGCCATCAGTGCATCTGTTTTTTTTCTTTAAAGACCACACTATTTCACTATCTTATAGTTTATACAATTAAAAATATCTATCACTATAATTCTTTATTTAGACAACTATTATGACGGTATTTTCTACATTTTGCAGACTTAATATTTACTTTTCAATTTATTACAGCTACTTCATTCCTCACTAATCAAAAATTTATACTAAGAATCATACATACATCTCATAAATGAAACACAATAAATTAGCAAGAAAATAAAGATTCACCCATATTTTCATTCCATAGACAACTGATACAAATTATCTTTGAGCTAAAGAAGTATTATAATTCCTGTTTTACAATTAAGAAAACTGAAAGAGGAAGGAGTCACTTAATGACCAAGGGAAACATACATACAATTATGTGGTACTTTTGGTTTCTAATTATCTATTTGTTTTTCTAGACAGTTTTGAAGACAAAGTTTTGGGGATGTAGGAAGATACACTGGTATTATTGAACTCATAATCTTGAGGAACATGAGCCTGGTAAAGAGCAGATTCACATCCCTGAAGTTTAGAATAGCTGTATTCACAGCCTAGAAGGCCAAATCTACCCTGCGTTGCATCAAAAGAAGACTGGACAGCAAGTCGAGGAAGTTCAACATGTCTTCAAGGTTCCTTGCTGTTTAAACTTATCTTCGTTTATTATAGTACCATAATAAACCAAAAAGGACAAGAAAGAAGTATCTCCCAATCATCACTCTATTTGTAAACACACTTCTACTTAAACATAAAAAATTTCATAGCACTTGTATGGCAGTCATGAGAAGGCAGGATGAGAAAATACAAAATCAAGTTTGAGGAAAGAGAAAGGTGGATGAGAATAAAGAGTCTTCCCTCTAAAAGGTTATAGCTCCCTAGATCACCTTAGCTCAGGCCTTAGGCAGAGACAAACAAATGGAGCATTCAGGATGTTTATATACTGGCAATAATGTAGAAACAGCTGCCTGTAAAAACCCAGGCCAAACTCCAAACAGATCATATACCAAGTCTAGAAATACAGATCCTAAAGTACTAAGAAGAAAACTAATTGACAGTGCTCATAAATAATACAGTAATATGTTTGCATTGGAGCCTTATCTTTTAAGATTCATGGATATTGAAATGGCCAGGGTATTTGCAAATGCTGGAAAGAAATGAAGGAAATATGCCCCCAGACAAACGTAAATTTATCCCATACATCTTGATAAACCATTACCAAAAAGGTGGAGATGGTCTAGTCCTATGTTTTCATTATTTTTACACCAAACATCATCCATCAACTAAATAATTTGAGCATGAAAAGTCAAATCAACAAACAAGTGATCTCAGCTTTTTTGATTCACATTCTTATATTACATCATCTATAAAAGCTCTCTCAGCACAGCTTGTAGTACAGATTCCTGAATCTGAAGAAATCAGGCAAAATATCTGTTGAAGTGATAAACAGCTATTGGTTCATATATATACATTAAGTGATCTTGATAAGTAAGCTTTCCACATGGACTAATACAATCATTCAGCACCATGGCATGAGTGCATTACCTCATCAAATCTTTTGGCTTATCACAATATCATTTTAACTCAGATTCAAGTCCATTCTGCATTCCATGTCTACTTTTCCCTCCATGCTTTCTCCACACCCATTTCCTAGGAATATAAACATGGATTTGTGTTCTTTTTAGCCCAAGGGAAGAAAAAATAGTGCCTGAAAGTCAGAATAAAAAAATAAGTTACTTACTTACTGAAGTGAAGTAAAATAACAGTGGAAAATGAAATAACATATGTACTATTATAGATTTTTTGCTATAGCTTTTTGCACTGCATTGCTCTCCTATAACACAACATAAAACTAAATCCAGGTAATGTCTGAAACACATATCTAGTCCACAGTGGAGCTTAAAATGTTGTTTGCCTAGTAGAAGGCAATATGTTTGCAAGATCAGTTTCAAAGTCTGATTGTTATGTGATTAAGCCCAAACTATAATGAACAAAGAAGATGGGCGTTGCCACAGTATTCTATTCAAATTCATTCATGAAATGTTTTCAGAAGCTGTTATCAGGGAAAGTGAAAAACAGTATGATAGTGTACATTGGAGCACGTAAGCAGAGCTTCAGCTCTCTAACCTGCCTTCCAAACAAACATGAGTGTATCTGGTCAAAAGGTAGAGAATGCTAAACTGCATTACAAATAACAGGCCTTATGCTTCCAAATAGAAGCTTCCAAATGGCCATTGTAAAATTCAAATCATTGCTTGGAGTGCATACCATAACTCCTATTTTTCTGAAACACAGAGAAGGAACAAGGAGTATAAGAAAACAGGTACCATCCAAGTTCCTTGTTGCACCTCTGCATATGTGTGGATGCAAGCTTTATTTGATTCAGAACCCTATTCTGAATCAAATAAAGCTCAAGATCATATGTTTATATCTGAATTTTGTTTCTCTTTAACACATAAAAGAGCCAAGGACACAGGTATCTTTTAGAGCCCATAGAGACTTCAACAGTACAAGAGTTTCAAGTCATCCTAATAAAATACAGTATACCATGACTCATATAGAAACTATGCATAAAATCAGATGATAAGGAATAGATTTATTTGGTCAAGAACAGAGTAGCAAAGTCAGTAGAACATCCTGTTTGTGGTATTGGTATGTTTTATATATAGTCAGAATGTCCTGTTTGTCTGGACTTTAATGTACACATTAATCACATTTTTTATAGTGATCACTCTCCTGCAATGCAAATAACACATTCTGCTAAGCCTTTCAATAGTCTGCTGATTGTGTCGTTATTTCACTCTTGGGGGGGGGGGGAAGTTAATAGAAGATAAGGTCCTTTTGAAGAAGGTGAGATTACATTATTTAAAAATTATACATTTTATAAGATAAGGTTTAAAAACATGTCAGGAGAAGTCAACATTGTGTTATGAATGGTAGTGATTATGTTATCTGTAAACTTTGAAGCTTTACGTACTGATGTGAACAATTGACTTCGTTGTTTTGTTATTACCATCAGCATTCCTCTTTCAGAGCTGCTGAACTGACTGTTTGCATGGCAAGAAGTAAGGCAAGTTTGCTTACCCACTGTTTCATTGACTGTTTAGCATGAGCTGATAGTGACTTTTCACATTTCTGTCTGCTGGATCTTTTTCTTTTGCCTGAACTGTAAAATTGATTGGATAGCTAACTCCTTCACCTGAGTCATTAATCTGGGAGAAAATTTTACCTAGAGCACAAGAGCAGTTTCTAAAATAGCACAATTTGTTAAAGCTTACAGATATTTCTACTACCTTTTCAATCTCATTTCTTTATTCTATTATGTAAGAGGGTAGCACACAGTAAATATTTGGTCCACAGATCAATGTCTAGTAACTACAATGCAAGTAATATTTATTCTTTTAATTGCTACATGGATTTTGCCTGAAAATTATAGGTACTTTTATTATATATTCTACAAACTGCATTATTTTAAGGGTACACAAAATAAAGACTGCACCTTATTCTCTTTGTGTGTCTGATAAACTATATCACTTTCCCTTCTTACCTTTTCTCTTCTCCAAGCTTAACCTGGCTGTGTATGGGAACTCCCTCTTAGGGTAACTGCTGCATTGTTCTCATTACAGATATTGATACAGAAACTTGGAAGATTGATTGTGCTAGAAGAGCTTCCATAAAAGAAATTAATTTAATTACAGTTACAACATATAGATTTTTTCTTGCAGAGATACAATATATAGAATTTTTTTTAAATCTCCAAATGTGATAAATATCAGTGACATTACTGCCCAGTCATTGAGTTGACTTTTTACCATGTAGCTATCCTTCTAATTTTAGTCTACTTATTCCCAGTCAAGTTACAATCATTTTTTGCTAACTTTGGCCTTTAGTTTAAGTAGTTCTTTTTCCTCTCTGATGTTTGTTGGTGCATTCATCTGGAGAAGTCATATCTCTTTTCAGCCTTTGTTTTGTTGTGCTACATAACCAAGGTCTTTGTATTTTTTCTGTGGTTTAGCTTTTTTTTTTTTTCCTGACAAGAAGCCGTTGCATCTCTATAACCATTCTAGCTGACCTTTTATCCTTTCCGGATAGCATTATTCTCTCATGAACTTGGATGAGAGGTTTCAGTTCTCTGCAGCAGTCCTGAGCACGTTCTCTGTGGGTTCAGTGTT